>NC_135698.1:17457225-17778502 GCF_964276395.1 Gasterosteus aculeatus
CATGCGGCAGCTGAACATGACGTCCACATTAGTGCGCAGCTCGCATCGCACCAACAGCTGGATGAAAAAATGTTAATGATCAGCCAAGAAACGAGGCTGCTGAGTCGAATCAGACAAATTCTTCGGTTTCCACAAGCTGCGATGCCAATTACAGAACCATTTGCCTCGGAGGGCTGCAAATATGAGGCCAGCAAGCCCTCCCTGGATGACCTCATAGTTCCTTGATGTGGCGCATGATGCTCTTCAGGCGGACTTTTCGAAACCTCGACTGCTTTTGCTCTCTCGTTCGTAGGATCGATCATTACGCCGTTATCCTCATTTTCCATTGACTAAGTGTAGTAATTATTTTATTCCCATTCTATAGAATTTTAAGCAAGCGCCTCCTACATTTCATTTGACAATCACCCACATTGTGATTTTAACAAATTTGTGCTGCCCTTCAGTTTACACTTTACATTTGAGTTTTAATGATGCTTCGCAATAAAGAAGAGAGGAAGAATGTGGCCACCTGGCAGGTCTTTGTAGGAAACAGACCCCGTTTGTGTCAACAAGCAAAGCACTTTGCAAAGACTTTAGCGGTATCTGGGTGCCGGGAAGGGGGGGGGGGGGGTACGTCTGGATACGTCTTTCTTTTTGGATTCTGGAAGAAGCTCAACTGCATGAAAGGAGGGAGGGAGGAGAACCGGCAGGCAAGTGAAGCATTGGTTTTTAAGGCTTGTTCTTTATAAATGTTCTGAATCAATTCTATTGTGCTTTTGCACATTTGACAAATGTAGACGTGGTAAGCGGATGTTGAACAGCAGCATCGAGTGTGCTTTGAGTCTAAATCCAGAGGGGGGATTATTCCCCTCGGTTCTTCTTGCCCTCACTCTTAAGTTTTGTTATTCTTTAAGCTGCCAACTGTTTTCTTGATTCATAGTCTGTTTTTTTGTAGAGATTTCCAAGATGATGCCTTCAAAAAAAATTCTTTGACATGGGTTCAAAGAAAAGCCGTAAACTGTCACTATTGAGAGTCCTTTTAAAATGACTGAAGCGATTATCCGAGTAAATTGATACATTTTTATACCTCCGCCTACTGTATTTATATTCTGATATTGATCTGAGCCCTAATACCTTCCCCTGCTTCCATCATATTTAGTTTTTAAGAGCACTTTTTACCTTGTTGCATGTGAACTCATCTGCACACACAGAAATGCACACATTGACATGCACACAACATGCTATTGACGACAACTTGCCCCGATTCCCCTTCAAGTTGTGTGTGTGTGTGCGTGCGTGTGTGTGTGCGTGTGTGCGTGCGTGTGTGCGTGCGTGTGTGTGTGTGCGTGTGTGTGTGTGTGTGTGTGTGTGTGTGTGTGTGTGTGTGTGTGTGTGTGTGTGTGTGTGTGTGTGTGTGTGTGTGTGTGTGTGTGTGTGTGTGTCCTTTCTCCATTTAGAACGAGCACACAGAGCGTTATTGTCTCGATCGACGACCCTCTCGACCGACACGTCAGCGGTCGCACGGATCGATCTCGTGACCTTTTTTTCCCTTCTTTTTTTTTGGCCACACTGCGTCCTTTGTAGTCAGCCGGGCCACTTCTCAGATAGAAAGCGGCGAACAATGGCGTCCAGCATTACATCACAACCAGCAGGGTTCATCTAACATTTTTACCAAATTGCTCAGGAGTCACTTCCTGTCCGCGAGGCCGCTGATGGGGAGGCCTCTCGTCGGCTCGTCCTTGTGCGGTCAAGTGGTCTCGGACGCACTGCTGCACGCTGTTACGTTTTGGGCAACTAGATATACACACAGAGGGAAACTTTACTATGTTTGATTATTCACGATCAGACTTGCAGAACTTGTTTGGAATGGAGTGCTGCAGGCTACCGTCTGTCGCACTGAACGACGGGATCCTTTGTTACCAAGAAATTAGCCGCTTGTTTATTGTGAATCGATACCACATACAACATCCTATTCACTGCAACACCATACGTGTATTAATCCGCCACTCAAAGTAGTCCCCAACATATGTTTTATTAATTCAAGCTTATTTGGCAATGCTCAGCTGTTTTAGACAGCCTTAAACCTTTTTCATTAAAAGGTAAACTATATATATACCATCTTTAAAGAATTACTTCTACATAGCATTGAGGGAGTGACCTACATGTGGTCATCAAAAACAAAAACGTAGAATAGAGTCAGCATTCCTCTCTAATTATTGTATGTTTGCATTCATGTTTCCTACACGTCTTTTAGTGCCACGTAATCCTACATAATCTCTGCATGACACAATCACTCAAGTCAGACATTTCTCCAGTCAATGCAGCTTCAAGACAGGTTCTTTTGGGTGTTCCCAGCTGATGATAACCCCTTGTTGTCACTCAGTTTAGGTAACCTGCATAAAACGAGGACTCTGAGCAGCATAGAAATGTGAGTTTTGTATGAAGATGTGAAGATAGATTTGAGCTTCAGCTGGTTCCCTTCACGTCTTTCAGAAGTCCTCCACAGCCCAGACTTCATCAGACTGGATGTGGTGGAGAAAAAAAAGATAAAGATCCTTGACATCATGTTGGATCATCAACAATAAAGAAGAAAGGACTCCTTTTACTTCCTTCTCCTTTCTGATGTGAGCTGGACAGACTCGTAAATCTGAACAAAAAAAAAAATCATCCAAAAAATCTGCATCCAAAACAGCCTTTATTTACCTTTAACATGTCTGGTAAACGCGCGGATGCATCCGGGCCCCAAATCCTACCAAAGAGCGACTGAGGACGATCGGCCCCGGCTGTGTGCTATCTGAGGGCGGACACACCGATGGCCTTTGTTCTGGTGGCGTGGCCCGGCAGACCTGCCTCCCTGCCTGCTGCATTAGTAGCTCCCCCCCCCCCCTCTCCACCAGATGGTTCCCATCCAGATGCCCCCCCCCCCGCCCTCCCGACCCACAACCTCTCTGCCCTCAGGGACGAGACCTGTCTCCTGTGGCTGATCGATGGCTCCAGGTAGTGCCTTGGCCCTCTGGTTTAAACAGTGTGTGTTCAGGCCTGTGTGTCATTAAGTGTGTAAGGGCTCGACAAAGCTGCCCAGACCGACCGACCGCAGCTACTCACTTTACACTAAAGCCTTAAATCCCGTGTAGCATTCACACATAGCTGCTCCTACTCAGCAGCAATCACTTGGCTGCCGTGAACCGAGTCCACCGATTACGGAGTGCACGTGACGAGGTTTGCAAAGCACCTTCACTCCGAGCAACGTGAGCGGCTTCTATTCCCACTGTGTGTGTGTGTGTGTGTGTGTGTGTGTGTGTGTGTGTGTGTGTGTGGTACCGCATGTGCGTGTGATGCTAACCTCTGCGCCTGTCTGAACGCGTTAGCATTCGGCTCCCCCCCAGCAGAGACCTTCTCCCACTCCCAAGGAGACAAGTGAGAGCTCTGTGCCGTCATGCCCGGTCTCCATCATCGGCTCTCTGCAGATGCAGGGAGAGGACGGAAGAAGCTACTCGCCCTCTTGTTCTCGCGTGTTACTTCTGCAGCAAAAAGATGAGCCTGGCTTCTGTTGCACGCGCTCGCACGATAGCCGGCCGGCGCGCGGCTCTCGGAGGCCGAAGGCGGCGGCCATCGTTGAGCCTCGCGCGACAGAAGCCAGACTCATCTTTTTGTTGGCTAATGACGTGGCCCACCTGGGGCCCTGTGTGTTGCTGTTAGCGCTTCCATCCCTATAATCTGTGCTCCCACGCATCTGTTGGCTGGATTATCCCCGCCTCCTTCTCGCTCCGTCTCTTTCTCCGGAGCGTTCTCGCTTTCCTCTCTCGGGAAGCTCAGTGCAGCGTGCGATAAGCCGCAGCGCAGCGGACAGCTGCACACAATGTACTCAAACCCCCCCCGTGGTCGTATAGTTGACCTGCACTGTTTCTTTCTGCAGCTGGAGTTTTAATGTACGAAAGGCTGTCTCTGAGATGAGTCATCGAGCCAAGTATCCGCTCAACATGCAGTGCCAGTTGAGCTGCTAGAATTAAAGAGAATCCGGTAAACCAGACTTTCTGGCTTTTATCGGTATCGTATATAGGTCTCTGTCTTTTGTGCATTGAGTGTGATGTCATCCATAATGTGTCTTGCATCTGCTCTTGGAAGAAGCACCACCTTTTCTTCTTTCTTTTCTTCTCCTGACTTCACGGAACTCCCAACAGATTTGGTGAAAGGCCTGATTCAATCTGAGCGTGTCTACGTGGTGTCGCAGCAACCGGGCGCAGATGAGATTACAGACATTAGGATTCGTAGTTGGACACGAGGCCATCTGGGATGACGGGAACAATCGAGTAAACTGGATCTGCATTAGTGATCGCGTCTGTTTGAGCCGGTTAACTAGACTGTCATCAATCAAATTGGTATTTAATTAAGCCTCTATAGAGAGATCTGTTGAGGTCTAGTGTGGCTTTTGTTCAGGACTGCACTCTCATTCCTGCAAAGTTTGCAGTGTTTTTTTAAATCTGTCTGCCCTGTTTTCTGCACAAGCCGACAAATGCAGCCTTTGTTTGTGCCGTCCTGGAGAGGGTCTGCCTCGGGATAATTCTCGTCCTCGGTGCTTGACAGCAGCATGTGGTGTCGAACTTGCATCTTTTCCAAATTTTAGGAATAGCAGCTACTTTTATAGAAATGCAATTTATATCTTTTTCGGTAATTTTTACACTTAGCAAAGTCATCCGGCGAGCCACACTGGACCCCCCCCCCTGTGAGCCAGATCCAGCCCGCGGGCCGTACCTTTGACACCCCTGCCGTACACCTTTTTACACGTGCCTCACCCTTCAGGTTGCAACAGGTCCCGTGCTCTAATGTGCTTCGGAAACGCAGAAAGCCGACCAGTATCCAAACAAAGTAAAGCCACGTTGTGTCCGGCTGCTGTGGCTGAATGGTGCAGATGTGCCATTGAGAGCGCGGCCCGCCGGGCGGGAGTGGGTGGCTGGATGAAAAGGTAGGGAGCGGCCGGTGGAAGTTTGAACTTGTTCCCTGACGCTTTGGTTGGGTTTGTCATTTCATTGTGCACACCTGTTTGTGTCTGTTGGACCGTGCTACTTCTGGATCTGATGCACAAAGCCCACCTGACAAACCGAGCATGTCTGCCTTTGTATCTCCTCTTCTCATTACGCTCCTTTCCTGTAGCAAATTGGTTATTTACCGAGTTTAACTTTCCTTTCATGTCTCTTCGCTTTCACTTCACGAACCCTCTGTAGTCTCCACGTTAATCAATCCCAGCTTTCTCGCACATATCCCTCCTCCTTTTATTGGGCCTCCGTGTTCAGAGTCCCTCCTCCTCATCTTTGTCCTCCTCATCCGGTGAACAATGCAGTGAAAGCTACGGATCAATCTGTGAACAGTCTGTCTTTTTTGCGCAGCATTGAAATGGAAGATGTTGCCGGTTAAGTGACAGCTTATTTAGCCCATTTTACCTTTGATACCACATGCGAAGAGTCAAAAATCTTAATTAATTGAACAGCAAAACTATATTAAAAGGTCTGTTTAAAAACTCTCAAATTATTGTGTCCCACACTACACAGTGTCCCACTGAGGTACCATTGAGAAGACAATCGTGTTGAGTAAACAGATGTCTCCATACAGTTCTGCTCTTGTTAAATGCATCCCCCATTTAGCTCAATTCATCCATTCATTTTGACTCTCCATTCACCCCCCAGAGGGATGCAAGAAAAACAAGGATATCTTTTTGGATTCTGTGACGTTCTTGGCCTCACCCTGCTCGGGAAAACGGCCCGGCAGAGAGGAGATGAAAGCGCCCCCCCCCCCGGATAAGGGACCAGGAGGAGAGTAAAGGACTAGAGAGGAGGAGGGAGACGGAGGATGAAATCTTGGATTAAATAATAGACGGCGAGCGAGCTCCCAAGTGCCCCAGTTTCCTCGGGGTTTATTGAAATCGAGATGAAGTAAATCAGTGCGGCAGAAAGGCTTCTTGCAGGGGGGTAAAACAGTTCTCCGCTCGCCTCTCGCTCCCCGTGCAGCCGGCTCACCTCGTAAACAAACGGCAAATGAAGACGGGCGTCTAACTTCCGTAAAGATCCTTTTGAGGGGTTTTAGTGGTCCAGGTCTGCTGCAGTCTGTTCCTCCCAGTAAACACGAAACCAGCCCCGCTTCACACAAACAGCCGTGGCACCCACAGCACCACTCTGGGGGGGTGGGAGGGGGAGGAGTGACCCTTTAAAGTCACTGGACTAGTCCTGTGAGACTTCTGCAGACGGCTGATGTAAAAATAGAGCCTCCTGCTTTCGGAGCGAGGCGTTGTCCTGCAGCCCGGAAGTTCGCAGGACGAGACACTGGGCGAGACTAGATGGGGGGGGGGGGGGGGGGGGGAAGTGTGAGATAATGAAGCTTGGAAGAAGGGAAGGCGGCTGAAAGAGGCAGCGGGAGGGAAGAGGGATGGGGCGGCATATTATTAGAACTAGAGAGGAGGAGGACAAATGGCTTCTCAGGATCCAGAGAAAAGCACCAGCTTTGTTTTCAGACGCAGGGGGAGGAAGTAGCGTCACACAGCGCCTCGCTTAAGGGGCCTTCATCTCCCGCGGGCGTTACTCTCCCCCCTGACAGACAGAGATAACACGGGAGGAAAATGCTTCGGCCCCCTTTATTTAACTGTGATTCCCAAATCCTCTCACTGGGCACTGACTGAACTCCCCGAGAGATGGGACGATCATTTCACATCACAACACACATTTAGGCTCTCCAACTGCCGAGTTCTGGCCGGACGCGTCACTCTCCGCTTCTATTTGTGTCTTTGGACAATGGGAAATATGCTTTGGACCTGAAAACTGGACTGGAGGCAGTGAGCCGAATGTGGAAACGTAAACCTATTCTGGTGTTTGGTCTTAAAGAAAGTTTGTTTGTGTGGCGAGGCCTTCGGTCTACCTCTTTGTGGAACGGGAGCACAAACATGAATGCATCCTACGCTGGAGTTGATGAGGACTTTGGGAAACATCTGGCCTTGCCTGCAGCAGCAGGTTTACTGAATGTCATTTTTGATGGGTTCCCATATAATTGCAGACAACGACGTCCTTCTCCCGATGAATTCTAGTGTGCCTCAGCTGCACTTTGCGTGAAGTTGTAATGAGCAAAGCATTGCTAACAGGCTAAGCTAAGATGGAGAATATGGGAAACGCTGCTTGTGCTTGTCATCGGCATTGTAGCGTCGCCATCGCTCACCTTTCCCATCGATGAGGTTCTGTGTGCTGCTCCGTCTGTGTCTCCATCGCAGGCTGTGGCTCTTATTATGGGTCCTGTCTGAAGAAATGAAGGGTTGAGTTTGGGGCTAATGAAGACATGACGTCATCTGGTGAGGCGTGCATCAGCATTATACTCGTCGCATTTCTACTCGCGATCAACGTGACCTTTGAACCGTCTGCAGCCCCCTGCATTGTTTTATCGCAGGGTAGTTGTTTTTTTCCCCGGATGCCGTCGCCTGTGCGCTCTTCAGATGTGTTAAATGTTGCACACGCCAAAGAGGCTGCACGATCCCTGTGTGTATTTTATAAAGTGTAGTGGGGGGCGCGCCGCTCACGAGGAAATCCGAAGCACGATGAGTTGCTGAGGCCTGTGGAGTCAATGAAGTGAAACTACAAGCAGCGGCGGAAACGCCTGAGGTTAAATGTGTCCCTTCCCCTGCAAACCGCCAGTAAACAAAGCACTAGCGTTTAATCTATCTGTGAAAAAAAAACGATGTATTACCGTCAGATGTTTGTCATGTTAAAAACGTTGAATTTCAATACCCACACTGAACAGAAATAAATATTTCTTCAGAAAACTTTTGATGACAAGAATAATGCTCAGAAGATACTGATGTGTAATTTAGTTCCATGAAGAACTTCAGGCTGCTTTTATGGTCTAGTGGAACCTTTTGTACGACACACACACACACACTTTTGTCTCACACATGCACAAATATACCCACACTCTGTCACAACATCAAAACTCGTAAACGGCAAACACACACTACACACGCGCTCCTCCCACCGAAATCCCTGAATTAATAATCTCTCGCTGCTGCACACACACACACACACACACACACACACACTGCATTATGTAGGAGTCCAGCTCTCGAGGGATTAACACTTCAGCACAGTCGTGGGATTTTCCCACACCACCTCGCAGGCTGAGTTACGTTTACTGTCAGTCAGTGCGCGCAGCATCAGCGCCGAGCACACTGCCCGCAAACACGCTCAGGATTCAGCACGCGCACGCACACGCACACCAACATACACACGCGACTTGATACCCTTCTACTTTCTGGACTGACGCTCACTGATCCGTCCAGCTGTTTTGAGACACAGTTTAAATGAGTGTACACCTGACGCCAAAAGGCAGAAATAAAAATATATATTTCAGGTGGCTTAAATGTGTCAAATAGGTCTCGTGTACAGTCAAAATGGGGAAAAGATGTGTAAAATATTTTTCAGGCCCTCCCCTTCTCTCTTCTCCTCGTTCGTCTCGCTCTCCCCCCTCCTCCCCTCTCTTGTGGACGGCGCTGGAGGGCCTGTTGACAGTCCCGTGCAGTGGAAGCAGGCTTTTATTGGGCCTCTGTGTTCAGCCCTTCCTGAGGCCAATGGGATCCAGATGTGGCCCCAGCACTGTAGTGACAGCGGCCATTTATGGAGCGAGAGAGGAAAATGTGTGTGTGTGTGTGTGTGTGTGTTGGTTGATGTTGTCAACACGCGTGCAGATGTGTTTGGCTGCGCGTTTGGAGACATGAACTGGCCTCGGTGCCCATGAGCAAGACGGCGTCGTGGCGTTTTGTGTGCCCAGGTCTTTGTGAGGAATCATTTTGGTTTCAGACCTTCAGGCTGAGGACGTTTTTTTGGGGAAAGTGAGGACATTTTTGACATTCCTCACATGTTCAGAGAAGAGTTTGGGGTTTAAGGGTTACGTGATAGCTTGTGGTCTGAGGCGCGTACCGCATATAAACACTTGATCCGGAACCTTTGTTGCATAGTTGGAATTCTACGACACTGCAAACCACAGATTCATTGTATGCTGAATGATGTTGTGTATATGAAGTGACAGTGTGGTACTGATGATTATTGCAAGGGACACTTAATGTTTCCAATGCTGCAGATATTCTGGGTCATTTTCCACTTAAATGAGGATAAAGCGGTTTGTGAACTTTATTTATGGAAACTGTGTCCATCCTTTTCGACCCCCAGTGGTGAGTACGTCTACCTGAGCTCGCCGGGATCGTTAAAGGCGAGTGTCCTGAATGCAGAGACGCCGCGCCACTGTGCACCGCGCCTTCTCTCTGGAAGGACACGAGACAAACGACTGCTGGTTTATTTCCTACTTTCCCTCGTGCACAGCTCACAGAGCTCGGATGCAGATCGGCACGGTGTGCCGATATCAGAGTGTTTACTCCATTATGTGCATGTCTACGAGCACATATATTCTCCCTCAGCCAAACTAGACCTCCCTTCGACACGTGCCGGCTGAAGAGAGGAGGCCAGTTCACCGTGACCTGTCGTGTTTACCTAACTCCTCCTCACCCCCTTCTCCCTCCCTCGTTTCCTTTTTTCCTAGAAAGTGCAAAGGCAGTAAAGGAAGGAAGAGGAACATATAAGGAGAACTGATTAGTTCATATATTTAGTGTCCTCTATCTTTAAACTCTCAGTTGCTGTAGTTTATCTCTTGGAGGAGTTGAGCACTAAGCAAAGAGATTAAACACACACACACACGCGCGCGCGCTCCGTCCACCCAGCGCGGGAAGCCGAGCCGCACCTGCTGCAGCGGAGGAATGCTGTATGATGTCATTGCGCTGAGAGGGCCCCATGAATGTGGTAACAGTAAAGCCTTGACAAAACAACAACTTTGGGTGTAAAAGCAGACATGCAGACGCTCCCCCTGTGGGGAAACCCATCTAAGGGGGGGGTTACGAGCAATTCTGCTGCTCCGCACGCTGTTTAACAGCACGACAAGGGGGAGGAGACTGGGATGGAGAAGAGACGGAGGCGATAAAAGTGGTTTTTGGTTCATCTGAATCCTGGGATGTGCGCCGTTATTCTGCTTGAGTGTTACTGGTTGAGGGATATTAATCTGAAAACGAGACATTCACATTACGCTGGATCACACGCAGGCTCATTAGAAAGAGAAATACTCTCCACTGTATCTTCCTCACGAGCCAATCAGAGCAGACCTCAAGGCTTAAAGAGACGGTTCTTTGAACATTGATGCATGTAAACATGTTATGGTCTGAAACACACGTTTAAAGCTGAAAATGAACATGTGTGCTCACAGGAGCTTGTTTCATATGACATTCAACTCTGCTGTCGTCAAACACGGTAAATACATATGTATAGCTTGTGTAATAGAGCAGACAATAGGAAGTGCAAATAAAAAACCTTAAAAGATAAATCGCAGCCTCTCATGACCACCAAGGGTCAAATGCCCGCACATTTCCTCACACTGTAACGCGCTGGTTCAGACCGCACAGAGCAGACGTCTGCTTTAATAACGGCCCCGTGGGCTCTGGAGCAAACCGGCGCTGAGCGGTCCAGCTACTGAACGCACCTTTTAAAAGAGGAAGCCTTTGATGAAAGAAGCGCCCACAAACACGCTCACAGTAATTCCCCTCTTGAATAATTCATTTCCTTAATTTTAGAAATGTTTCCCCCCTCTTTCTGGTATTCATTTGTTGCAATTAACTTTCACTGTCGTTATGCTCTAATCATGTGACACGGGGAGGGGGGGGGGGGGGTTGTCCGGGTGAATCTGCGGAGGAAGCTTGAGAGCTTCGGCCCACCTGCTGATTTTAAAGAAAAATTAGCACGAAGACAAATGAAACCGAAAAGCTGTCTCTGCCCCGAGAGAATATGATGCCACCGTGTTCTGATGCGTAAGCGATCGCCTGTGGACGTGAACCCGCCTCTCATCTGGATCCTCACAAAGCATCCTGCTGGAACGAGACGCCCCCATCACCTGGTCGTCAGGGCGACGCAACATCAATACCACTCAGGGCTCCACAGAGGGAAGCAGCTAATGGAAGCTAGCATCGGTTTTGGCGCTTTGCCACTAGTTTTTTAAAAATTTTTCACAATCTAGGTCACCAAAGGGTTTTGGAGAGCGTTTAGGGGAACTGAGAGGGGGCGGGGGGGTTAGGGTTGCTGATTTGAGCTAAGTGCTAGGAAATACTAATTAACAGGCCAGCCCCCGTCCCGTCACCTCAACACTAAATCCGGTTCAGAAATAGAAGCTTGTTTCCTCCGAGGCCGACGCGTCGTGCCGCCCCGCAGAGGAAGGAAACGAGTGGCTGACGCAATGTGGCGGCGTGGAAGAGCCCGCCAGGGGCCCGCGTGGTGCTTAAGAGACATTAGCATAATTCCAGTATGGAGCCATAGAGATACACACACACACGTGTAACACACACACACACACACACGTGTAACACACACACACACACACACACATTCAAGGCACAATTAAGCCTTTGGGGTCAGCACATTTGCTTCAGCATCACATCTAACATATGGCCGGCTAAGCTCCATCTTTTGATTTGTGTAAGTGGACAATGTGGTGATCTGTTTTTAACACACTCATGTTGGTTATTTCTGGACTCCACAGGCTGTGCAGTGAAATCCGGGGTTAAATCGGTTTGTATCGAGTCGTGCTGAATTTTAAAATCAGCAAATGTGTGCAGTGACCTTTTCCTCGTCTCCTTCACGTTATTGTCTTTCAAAGAGAACAAACATGGAACTTGCCGTTAATTTAGACCAAGACAAAGCCGACCATTGTGTTCTTAAATGTAGGTTTTGGGGAAAAAAAAACAAAGTTGTCAAATATAACAATTTGCTCAGTGGCTTATTCTTCAGAATAAGAGGCTAGAATAGTAGAATAGAGATCAATAAAGTTCACAACACAGGAGACCTGCGTTACATTTTGTGTGTTTCCTGTAATGTAACAATGTAAAAAAAAACTAAATAAGTTTATATTCAAAAGGGATTATATGTCTGTGTGACTTTTAGGGCCAGCATTTCTCAGTCCTAGGTGTCACACACACACACACACACACACACACACACTGGTACTAGTAATCACAGATCCACAGTGCCTTCCCAGTGCTGTGGCCTCAGCAGGTGTTGACCATGAAGCAGAGTTCACCACTAAATCATCCAGACACTTCAGACCTGCTCATTAATCTCTTTCAGACACTTCACGAAGAAAAGAATACACACAAAGTACACACCTAGTTGCATGGAATCACACATGACACAAGTGCATCTTTTCCTCTTTTATTGATGGTTATGTCTGAATTCTGAATGAGATTCTCCCTCTATGTGTTTGTTTTTTTTATTTACATTTGGGGCCGAGGCGCGTCCCGCTGCCAGTCCGCTCTTCTTCTGTGGTGGATTAGTCGTCCTCATCGGGCCTGGTAGAGAGAAAAGAAGTGTGGTGTTGTGGGGAAGATGAGTCGTAATGCGGTGGCGTTGTTTGTCTTTTTCTTGGCCCTGATTGGTCTGTTAAATGTGTGTCAGGTCGGCGGGAGGTTTGTGTGGGGGGGGCGGCGGGGGGTAAACGGATTCTCTCAGAGATCAAGGGAGCAGGATTTTACTTTTATAAAGCCGTGTTATTCAAGAGCTGTAGTTTTTCCCCCAGCGGCCACAATCAATTATCTGACGCCCACTTCTGCCCCCCCACACTTATCCATATTTATCCCTTTATCCCTCCCTAGTCATTTTTCATGATTTCGTGCTGTAATGTATTTTCTACATTCCTGCTCATCTTTCTATCATCCCTTCTCGTTATTTGTTGAAGATCTTCTATCCTGTCATCATTTTCGTTCTTCTCATCTGTTCGACTTGTTCTTTCCTTTCCTCACCTTGTCCTAGATGATCATCTCTTCTTCCCCCCCCCACTTGCTTTCTACTCTAACTCTCCAGTTTTATTTTCCCCTTTTTTCTAATCTTCTCCTTTATCCCTAGTTTGCCTTTCCCTCCCTGTCTCCTTGTTGTGTTCCATCTCTTTACCGTGTCTCTCTCCTCGTCTTCTCTTCTTATTTTCTCTGCTTGTTTCCTCTCCTCTTCTCTCCTTGTTTTCCTCTTTTTTCCCCACATGTCATTATTTATCTTATCTTTCCTCGTCTTTGTTCTCATCTCTTCGCCACGTCTCCCTCCTTGTCTCTCCTCTCCTTGTCTTCCCTCCTCCTCTCCTCAGCTCTAGCTAACCAGCGCCACTGGGGTCCACGGGGCACCTAATGAGAACCTGACTAAGTCCTCCAGTGGCCTCTAATGATGGACTCCCTCTGTGTGTGTGTGTGTGTGTGTGTGTGTGTGTGTGTGTGTGTGTGTGTGTGTGTGTGTGTGTGTGTGTGTGTGCGCTTTCAGATAGGCAGTGTATTTGCCTTCTTAGGAATTTGGCGGTTTAGTGCATGGTTGACGTGAGTGTGTGTGTGTGTGTGTGTCTCATGCCCCATGACCTCTGTTACAGGTCAGTGATGTGTAGCCTTTCCCCTCCACGCCGAACACATTTTTTCACTTTGGATCAGAGTTCAGTTCCCATCATAGAGTCCGTGTGCAGACTCCATGATAACATGTGAGGTAACAAGGTGACTCCTTGATGAGCGGCGTAGCTCAGAGGACGTCTGCGTCTTTCCGTTTCACTCCTGTGCCTCAGGATGGAACGAGAACAACACACCTGTACCTGTCAGAATCACCTGTCCACGTGCTGAACGTTTCCATTTGCTCCTCAGGCCTTTGGAAACGCTAAGACGGCTCACAACAACAACTCCAGCCGCTTCGGCAAGTTCATCCAGGTCAACTACCAGGAGAGTGGCACAGTCAGAGGGTGAGACACACACACACACACACACACACTCATAAAAGTCAGTGTATGATTGACGTGTGCACAGATGCTGTTTGGAGGAATGTTGAGTGAACAATGACATCATATTTGGAGTGTCAGTTTAATCAGTTTAAGCCTGGGTTGATTAGCATGAGAATCCCGTGAGGTAGAAGCTAATCATGTGTCCGTATTTCTAGAGCCTATGTGGAGAAGTACCTGCTGGAGAAATCCCGTCTGGTGTACCAGGAGCACAACGAGAGGTGAGCGAGACACAGAGATGCCCTCACATTAGCATTTCTATTAGCATTCCCATTAGCATTTCTATTTTGATCATTCATGATGACGGCATCTTGTCGCAGCGTGAACCTCAATGCAGCCATAATCAGGAATCTACACATTTAGAGCCATATTTCCTACTTGTTTAAGAGATAATATGTCAGATCCATATCCATGCAGTGATTTGTTTCTTTACTGAGAAACCTAATAGCAGGATATCCGTTATTTCCTCTGCAGGCTGAGTGTGTGCATCAGCTTTCCATCTGACGAAGGCCTCTACCTCTACCCGGCCTCTGCTTTCTGAGTTAACTCATTTTTGAGAAAGACGATTCAGAGATACTTCAAACGAATCTGTTTCACCATCTGTTCACACTTCTCGTCTTCTTCAACCCTTCGTTCTTAATCCCACTCGCAGACACACACATGTGAACTCGTGCTTTTGAATTCCTACCTGTGCCTTTAAATCCACAAAAACTATTCTCTCAGACAACACGCTTCTCTTCTCAACCCGGCTCAGCATCGCTCATCTTTTAAGGGAAGGTAAAAAAAACAAATGAAACCCTGCGCCGGTCATCTGACCCCGATTAGCCTCTGGGTTTGTGTTCCATGCTGGTGGCGGGACCCCCCAGAGGGCTCAGACCTGAAGTAGGGGGGGGGGGGGGGGGGGGGTCAGATCATTAACCGCTGCCTTGAATCTGAACTCCAGACTCCGGACAGGTTGTCTCTGTGAGAAAAGATAAAAGGCTGGCAGCAGGGGGAAACGGCTAGCATGGCTCTGTCGATGGATACGGCCTTGCATTGGGCAGGTCAGAGGAAATGTTCCCGCGACGGATTTAGTTTTGCATCCATGTCAGTGATGTCTTTGCTCCGGGAAATGCAATTCTGAAGAAACCTGATCTTTGCACGTCCGTGTTCGTGTTTACTGCCGTGACTAAAGCCAGCCAGGCCACTGATTTGGTAGCTAATTAAATATCTATTGCTCGTAAATATTTATTGAGGTTTATTCTAACATTTATCTGAATGTAGTAGATGGTAAAGAAAAAATACGGATTGTGTAAATGAAGGTCTGTCTGTTAGAGAGTTTATAGAAACTCAACCTTTTGAAGTTAACTTGAGGTCACATTTCACAAGTCAAAGTGGCTTTTAACAGCAAGAGCAGTGGCAGTTATGACAACAGCTCACAGATGTATTCTTTAGAAGGAGAAGCAGATCGTCCATCCACCAGGAATGGCGTTCTCTAATAACCTTTCTGGGCTTTTAAACTTTCCACAACTCCACCAAGTGTCCCTGTGCACAGCGGTGGAGCTCGTTTCCAGCTGCTGCACCATCACATCTGGACGCGTTGGCCGAAGCCTCTTGTCACAGAGGCACCAACCTGCAGCCCACACGCCGCACGCAGCGCTTTGTTTGACCGGAAACGAGGGCCCGTCGGGGGGGGGAGCGGTGCGACCCTTTTATTTCAGGCTGTAGGTGTGACGTTCTGTTGGCTGCAGATAGAGTTTTTTTTCCACTCTACTCCAAACCTCTGGATGGAGCCTCCACCTGAGGTGTCGTTTGTGATGCGCTGTCCTCAGTTCACCTCGGGGGGAGTTTAGAACGCTTTGAGTGTTAATAGATCTTCCCTTCTGACGTGTGTCTTTCTCCAGGAACTACCACGTTTTCTACTACCTGTTGGCCGGAGCCAGCGAAGATGAGAGGAAGTCCTTCCACCTGCTGAAACCTGAGGAATACCACTACCTCAACCAGGTACACACACACACACACAAATGCAGGCAACACACAATTCAGTGCATGAAAAAAAGTAACTCCATATTAAAATATATTCATGCAAATCCTGTTGTGTGATTAAAATCCTGTTTTTGCCACCTTTTACCACCAACATATTCCATAAACCCCAAACCAGGCATTACAAAAATACAAAACAAAAATGTATCTCTACTTCAGTGATTTGATGTCATCTGGTGTCTTCACAAATAGAGAGGATTCATCTCAAATGCAAGAGAATTTACAAAAATGAAGCCTGAAGGTACATTTGGAGAGATTGATGGAGACCCTGAAGATGATGTTAAAAAATGTGTACGACTCTTTTCCCTCCTTTTCCCTTCGTTGAATCTTCATCCCTCCATTATCATAACTGGATCACTTCCTAATCCTGTGAAGTGTTGATTGCAGCAGCTCAAGAAATGTCCGCCTGCTTCTGTGACTGTCCCAGATGTGTGTGTGTGTGTGTGTATGTGGGGGGGTGGGGGTGCAGTGTTTACATGCTTGTGTACAACAATCCCCCATGTGTGTGCATCTTTTGCAGTACATCTGTGTGCATCGGCAGCATATGTGTGAGGATTCATTCCGTCTTCCCATCACAAAAAACACGCCTTTGTTCATCTCTCTTCCGCAAAAAAGGAACAGTAGTTATTATATAGTATTAGTATAGTATATAGTATATATTTTTTCCTTCCTTAATCCCCACGACAACAAACTCCCCTCCTCCCTCATCCTCATCCTTTACTGTCGACCGTCTGTTACTATGCAGCCCTGTTTCCATGGTAACCAATACTCTGGAGTTTATCTGGCGCTGACTTAGTCCCGAGCAGGGGGCGCCGGCGGTCGCGTGTTTGTTTGTGTGCACACGCGTTCGTGTGAGCACACACAGCATGCCTTCTGTCTTGCGGACACACACACACACACGCACACACTCATACACTCTCTTGGTACATTGTGTCGCAGAGGAACAAAATGATTATCCATATTTATCCCTCGCATCTCTCAGAGATGGATTTTGTTCTCTAGGCCACCATAATCCTTAAGTCAATCAAATCCTTTTTATATATATGTCATTATACTGTAAATGTAATTTACTTCCTTAAGAGAATTATCACGGAAATATGCAGCTCCCCTCAGCTCCTGTTTTGCGCAGCAATGGCGGACTTCACATGGCCACCATGTGAATCTAATGAAGTTTTTACAGGATGTACATACATTTCGTATAGTTTTAATATTCTTTTACTTCAAAAGCAAAACCGCATACTTGTATTTGGCTATTTGCCGAGTGTGTGTGTCTGTGTGCGTGTGTGAGGGTTACTCATTTGTTTACTCACGTAAATGTAACCGCATGTGTCGTCTCTGTCAAGTTGTGTGCGTATTGTGGTGTGTGTGTAATTCCTGCCTTCTAAACCCGCTCTGCCTTGCTTCCAGATGACAAAGAAATCGCACAAACTCCACTGGGACAATTACTATGAGAGCGAGCTGGTCAGTATCCCGCGGGCGGCGACGTGTTTGTGTGCGTCTGTGCTCATTGGGTGTGTCATGGCGCTGTTTTCGGTGCCGGCCGTCGAGTCTGGTTTCGAACTCGCCCGTCTCTGACTGAAATGGCCAAAAGATGAGGGCGACCTGAGGTGACCTCGGCTGGTCGAGCTCCATGATGAACCATGTTTAAAGGGATCCCTTCAGATGTGTTGGCTACACTGTAAAAGAACTTCCATTTAAAGAGACGTCATTTACTGTAAGTTCTGTTTTAAGGGACAGCTGCCCTGTAGTTTAGTTTCGGAGAAATGGAACATGACTGTTTGGATAGTAAATGTCAAACATGAAGGAATCCTTTTAATCTGATTATTTTGATTTGGACGCTTTGGTTTCAATCAATTGATTGATTGATTGATTGATTACGTCAAACCAGGAAACCAACATCTTTAAAGGGAAGGTTCAGGATTTTACCTTCATTTCTCTCTCCATATACATAGAAATACAGTATATAAATGACTTTCTTTTTAGGTGTTAACAGTCATAGTCCGTTGCAAAGATATCAACCTTTTGTTATTCTAGTGATTTAACCTTTTTTCTTTAGCGTGTCAATTGTAAGTCACTGACACTATTAAATCTTTTTATCCAGTACAAATACAAAAAAGAACTGCTGAGATAACCGAAAGGGCCGTAAAATATTGTCATCAAAAGATATAATCTGCAGCGGTAAGAAAAGTTATTTTTGTAGTAACTTAATGCAGCTCTTGTGCGTCTGTATGTTCGTAACGCTTTGTAGTAAATCATTGAGGTGAAATTACTGGATTACAGACAAATCAACATTCAATTCAATGAGAATCCTACACCGGAATCAGCAATGAAAAGTACCGTATTTAGACTTGATTGAATAATAATTCTAAAGGTTCTTTCCTCATGCTGTTTTTTTCTATTACAAGATTTCAAAAGTGATCTATTGACCTCACATCCTGAAACTTCCCTCTAAGTGTGTGTGTGTGTGTGTGTGTGTGTGTGTGTGTGTGTGTGTGTGTGTGTGTGTGTGTGTTGCCAGCCTCCACCCGAAGTGTGTGATGTTTGGTCGTTGGGATTAGTTTAGTTTGGTTAACAGCTTCAGTGTCTCCTAATAAGAGATTATGTTTGACTTTGACTTTGCCGGCGAGCAAACACTCGACATGAGTCCATGAATACAAACAGCTCGTCGCTCTTGACTTTGGCTCTTTGTCTCCCACTTTTAGAAAAATAAATTGTCCTTTCATCCAGGAAAGCGTTTCACGAGGACGCTCGCTTACTTTTTCAGAACTCATTTGTGAGTTCTATTTCACATCTGAGTGGTTAAATCTGTTTTTTAAACATCGAACACTCCCTCCATCTGTGCATTTTAAAATGCTGCTATTGTTCTGGATTTCTATTGGTTGTGATGGAAACGTGCAGAAATGATTCCTGTTCACCGTTCATCCATTTTCAGGCCCCTCCTGTAGAATAATCTCCTGCGCTGGAAGCAACAAAAAAAAAAAGAAAAGAGAATTCGTCCCGACATGATCAACTATTCCTTCAACTTAAGGGCTCTCTTAAGGGTTTTCTTCTCTCTCTCCTATTTTTCCCTTACACAACCCTCCCGCCTCTCTGTTAGCTGACACACTGTCTCCCCCAAGGGTCAGTCTGTGACCTCATCGGTCTGCGACCCCCACCGTCCAAGGAGATGATGTCACCGTCTCACTGCGCACACTTGCCGCTCCTGACAGCTGTCTGAGCATCTGACCACTCCCCTGGGCCTATTTCACCCTTGACCTCCACCAGTGACCTCGCTGCAGTGAATGGAGACTCCCGGCGCTTTAAACAGGGACAAGTGTACTCACATTCCACATGTCTCCAGGCAAAAATAGAAAATAAAGTGATTGAGTGATTTACCGGAGCAGTTCTGGACCAAAGATCCCAAAGACCAAACATGTTGTGGATGTGAGTGAGTGTTTGGAGCCTCTGTGGGGGTCCTGCAGTCTGCGCCCGTTTCGGTGTCCGTGGTATTTTGGCTGTGTGGAATGCCTAGTGACAGGCTGGCATGCTGTTTGCGTCAACGCCACACATCGTGATTAATGATTGATTTAATGTGCTGGTAAGTGGCAGGAAGCCTCCGCTGGACGCACACGGGTGACCCCTTAAAAAGTGCTGCGTCAGCGGGGCTCCTGACTCGACTCACATTAAGTGGTGCAAGCCGGCACCGGCAGTGTTGCAACCGGCGTGCCGTTACCGTTCAAGGTCTGAGTGAGAAAAGGTTCTTTGTTTTAAAATAAGCTGTTTATTAAGCACTCCAGCAGCTTTGGTGCTCTGTTTTTTTTAACCAAAGCATTCCCTCACAACCTGCCAGAACTTCATCTCTTTACTTTCTCAACGTCCGTTTCTCAACGGCAATTTAAAACACCCCGGCCCCCCACCACAGCTCGACAGGCCTCAAAACCCGTCGGAGTGCAATCGGAGCAGCTCCTCCAACTTCTGGGCCAGAGCAAAACAATGGCGAGACGGAGCATGGCGAGGTGTACGGGGGGGGCGGCCCGGAGAGAGGGAGCCACGGGCCCCCGTGTCGTCTCTCGCCGCGGTATGCGCTAATTACAGCCTGAGACAGAGACATGCTGACCGACCGGAGGCCCCGAGAAGACACACACACACACACACACACACACACACACAGCCATCACCGGATGACGTCAGGGTCTCCCACACACATAGAAACGCACTCATGAGCAGGTTTCCGTGTACTTCCTGCAGGAAGGGATTCATGTCACTTGGGACGTCGGGACTCGCCGCTTTCTTTAATCCACCTGAAAGCGAACGTACAATTTGCTTTATTCATCGCGGCCGTCTGCTGAGGACCACAACCTTTAATCTGCGGGAGCGGTTTAGCTTCTACACGGTGGTCCTATCTGTTAGAGACGCAGCGCGGCGCGGGTCATGTGACTTGGAGGAGCGACTCTGACAGCAATGACTCGTGACTTCCACTTTGTCTTCTTATTTGGAATGAAAAGTGATGGAGAGTTTTGTTTTGAAGCCGAATTTGAAACTCGGGCCATGTTAACTTAGAAAAGCTAACTTAGAAAAAAACAAACCACTTTTCATAACCGCTGCCAGCCAAAGACAGGACCACATCCTCAGAATATGAAGTCTATTTCACTACTGTTCTCTTTATTCCAGACAACGAAGAAAGACTCGTGTGCACACTCACTTCTCAGTCAAGTTTACGTGTATCTTTAATAAAAGTCCTCTGTGATGCTGATGTCTCTCTCGTCCTTCCTCTCTTTCCTTCTGCTCCTGTGTTTCCACCTGACACCAGCAGGACTGCTTCACAGTGGAAGGAGAGGATCTGAAACACGACTTTGAGCGTCTGCAGCTGGCGATGGAGATGGTCGGCTTCCTGCCCACGACGCGCAAACAGTAAGACGGCCGTGACTGCGTTCACTTCACATGTGCCGGCTTTGCCTTCAACGGACAGACTTAAGGGGGGTTTTGATCGCCTCACCTCGGCAAGGAAGTAGTCAAATGACTCCTTGGTGGTGTTTATGTGACATTAGTCAGGAGGCTTAAGTCAGGTTCTTAGAAGTAAAGTGAAATTAACATTTAATGTGATTTGTTTTGGGGTCATTTTGCTGTGCATAAAGAGACCATTCAATGGCAGCAATGCACACAATGACCAGGCCTCCTCAGAGCATAATGTCACTTTAATTATTGTATATTAAGCCCATGAAGAGCGCAGCTTAGTTGTAAATACACGAACAATAAGAATCTTTGTTCTCTTTGTCAGGATTTTCTCCCTGCTGTCAGCAATCCTCCACCTGGGAAACATCCGCTACAAGAAGAAGACCTACAGGGACGATTCCATCGACATCTGCAACCCAGAGGTGCTGCCCATCGTCTCGGAGCTGCTGGAGGTGAGCAGGCCGGTGCCGCCCTTTTCTGCTGTCAAAGTAAAGTGCAAACGCGTTGATGCACTTTGAGACAAGTATATTTCCTTGCGAGATATAACTAGTTTCAGTGATGATCCGTTAGAAAAGAACACCGACTGAGTGATGTTGTCTTGGGGACTTTATGCTGCAAGGCAACACTCTAAATAATAAAAATGAAAAATTGGAGCATGGTTTTACCACAGGGCTCTTTGTTCTCCCTAAATGCTTGGTCTCCCAAAGTTATTCCATTACATGCCCACTGGAAATGCTTAAAACTCCACACAGACTTGGTGAACTTTAAAAAGCAAGCAGCATGCGTTCAGCGATGAGTTTTCGTTGTGACATATGTGACATATGTATGCTGATTCCCAGAGTTTAGTGTTAGTAAAAGCGTTAAAGCACAGCTTGCGGTGGCAGCAGAAGGGTGCTTCAGGTCCCAAAGAGCCGAGTGATTTTTGAGTTGATGCTATTTCCAGACGAGCTCTCCCACCAGGGACAACGGGTGGACGTCTCAGCGTCACCTGCATTATGAAATCAACTATACGTTATGTAATAGAAAGCAAAATATCAAACACTACTTAATGTCCCTCCCACCCACTAAGAATAGGACATCAAAAGGTCAAAAGGTGTTGGTAAAATGTAATACATTAGTAATAACACATTTAGATGGGTGTGTCTGTCTGTATTTAATTTATACACACAAAAACAGACTCGTTTAAATCCCTTTTACATTTCTTTGTTGCAAACCAAAACTAAACTGAAAAGGCTGTGGCTGTGATCCGTGCGTCCCTTATGTTTACCTGACCTCGACCTGGACACCACCTGTTTGACGCGCTCCCAAGAGGATGGTGGCACGTTTGATTTGCGATTTGTGACTTCAGACCCTTCTTCTAAAGGCTGCCGAGGTTTTGTGTGAGTCGAGCGAGGCCTTTTACAAAGGGAAGCTCACCTTAAGTGCACAGGCTGAATAAGTTTTCTTAACTAACTGAGCGTTGAACTGCTGAACTGATTGGCCCCAGTGTGGAATGATGAATGAATGGGATTGGAAGTGGACGGGGCTTCCCGTGGATGTGGAACCGGTAGAGGAAGTGGAGCCGGCACGAGCTGACAGACTGAATCCTCTGAGTTGAGTTGAGTGATTTGAGCAAAACAGAAACATTCCTGTCCAAGCTGGTAATGGGTCCGGAGAGAGTCGCTTACTGGGAGAACAAATCCCACTAAAGCTGGAAGTTGATGACTGCGTTTTAATGCTAAAAACAGTATCCTTAAACACGTATTCATTCATCACAAGCTGAAAACCTTCCTTGTCCAAAACATTGACCTTCATTGTCTGTTGTTTGTAGCACACGTATGTGTCCACGCAGCGCTACGCTGTGATTGGTTCATTAAAGAAAAGAGGAGGAGCTCCGTTCATGTTGGTGTTCTTTTGTTTGCTTTTACAAACATAGAAAGCAGCATCTGTCAAAGCTTAAGATCGGCACAGAATCCCTCTGGACGTCTTCAATAACCGGTTAATTGTACATTTAGAATCACTGACCCACAACCAGTGACCCCAACCAGTGTTACGGTGTTAGAGTGTGATCATAGACGCAGCAGCGAGCCGGTTACCAAGCCGCTAATAGATGGAACCGCACCGGCTAAAGACCAATCAGCAGGCTGCAGAATAGGCTCTTAGTCCGGGGATTACCAGGCAGTGTGAAATGAAGTCTGATTACGCCACACACACAGACGCGCGCACACACACCCCAACGCACTCTCTCTCAATCTGTCTCTCGCACACGCTTCTGTGTTCATGTCAAAGCCTTCACGATGGAGCCAGTTGACAAACCCATATTCATAGTGGTGTTAACCAACATGAACTACATTGGCTTTTGCGCATAGAGTCATCAGTCGATCACACAAATACGATGTACGCACACACCAATTCATACACAAGTGGTCTCAGCAGCAGCTGTTTGGCCCACTCCCATAATCCCTGTGGATGGAGTGTGTGTGTGTGGTGACATCTGCTCCTCCCAGTGTGGCCCTGTCATCAATGGTTACTGAGGGGCCAAGTTTAGAGTTGGTGTGAACTCAACGCATCGCGTTGTGTAGTGTTTGCGTGATCTCGGCCAGCTGTGTTTGTTCGAGGCAGCAACATTGTTATCAGCCCAGTGGGTTGGAGGCTTAGTTAGGGATGAGTGGTACGGAGAACATCTTCTGTTGCCATGGTAACGTGCACCGCAATTGGGTTCATTTCCCGGATAATGTAGAGACTTCTTAAACTGAATATTATGTTTCGAAACAATTGATACCAGCATTTAGTTTCCTGTTCTTAAAACGCTCTGAGTGAATTTGAGTTCCAGTGGCTTTTATTGTAAAAGGTTAGAACACATCGAGGGGTTCTGGTGGTGGAGGAAGGGGCAATAAAGTGTCCCACGAGCCTCTGTGTGGTCCAACATAATGCAAGTTTTTATTGCCCATTGGACTGGGCTGATGCCTTTATTGGTGCTGGGAAAGCTCAGAAAAATCCGCCTCATTCCACAAAAAGAAAAATACTCTTCTTTTTAGCTGGGTGATATTTGCATTTCATGACAAAAACATTCAGATCTATAAAACACATTGATGTATGAATTACTCTAAAAAAGTCTGGAGGCAGCTTTTTGGAATGATCTCTGACTTGGCTCGGATGACATACATATTTAAAAGAAGGCTTTGCAGAGGGGCGGAGGAGTACGCAATTTATAACGCAGAGAATTTATCAGGCTGGGATGCTTTAACAAAGAGGTTCTGTTGCATTATGGGGAATATAAGATGATGGGTTTGTTGGACCCACGCTACTAAAAGTCCTGATATCTCCGCCTCTGCTGCCTAATCTTTAATCCTTCTTTTATTTCATCCGTCTCTTTCCAGTCCTCCAGATTTATGGAAGTGCATTATCACATTTCTGAAGAAAAAAAAAAACCTTAATAAAATTATGACCGTGGGGAATATTCGACTGTACCATTGTTGCATGTTCAGAAGACCTCTGAAGTGACACCAACCCCCCGACCGTGACCTCGCCCGTGTGCTCTTTTCTCCTCCTCAGGTCAAAGAGGAGGTGCTGCTGGAGGCGCTGACCACCAGGAAGACGGTGACGGTGGGGGAGAGGCTCATCGTACCCTACAAACTCGCAGAGGTCAGATTTCTGGTTACCTCAACATCAGAATGTGACACCCGCTCGTCTCCCCACACAGTTAGACCTCATCTGATCTTCCAAAGCGAGTGACCTTTTAGCGTGACCTTTGTTCTGCTGCTTCGGGTCAGAAGGGCCCGTGTGAGTGCGGCAGGAGGGACGTGTCTTTAGCAACATCCAGTCAGCCTCAAGAAAGCATAACGTGGCCCAGTGTTTTGTTTTGAAGCGCGTCAGCTGGCGGGGAGATTCGGTGCTTGTGTGTGTGCACTGGGTCCCCCCCCCCCCCCCCCGCCGCTTTTCTCCAAGGCTCTTTTGATAGAGGTCTCTTCCTCTGCAACTTCCTGTTTCCTGTCTGAGTCAAGGGAACGGGCGGGTGCCTCGGCTGACCTACATATACTCCTCTGAGGTCCATCGTTGTGCTTGTGAACATCAATATTCACCTTTTCTCCTTTTTATCACTGCGTCCCATTAAACGGTGCCACACATGCTACACATCGGCCTGCATCCCCCCCTCCTGATCTACGGGTTGGTATAGCACCAACAATGGTTGCTCCAGCTCTCACTCACACACACACACACACACACACGTCGCTGCAGTCATGTGGTCTAGTCTGAGGAATGTGCAGCCTCCACTGGAATATACAGTACAGAGGCCAAAAGCCAGATGCAGAGTCTGTCTGCATATGTCTCACGTGCTGGATTCAGATACAGTGAGTTCCCTTTTTTCTAGAATATTTTGTGACAAACGTCATCACGAGCTGCAGCTTTGATAAAACTGCAGCTCGTGGTGATCTTGAAGAAAGAATTGAGAGGCGAATGGATGAAGAAAGGGCCGGAGAGAGTGAAGCAGCGACCTTTTCAGCCTCTGAAAGTTCCTTTATGACTAAATGATTGCAGGATAGCATAACGGGACATCCCCACAGTCTCCGTGCCCGTCACCATGTAGTTGGAAATGAGCCACATTCAACCTCAACACTATATATTTAGTCTTCATTTAGTCACCTCTTATGTCTCTATGGCCCATAACCTCAATGGAAATTAACTATACGCTTAACTGTAGAAGACACACACAGACACACACTGGGAGAGCAGCGAGTTGAGGCCACCTGCAGAATCCATAACGCGTCTCTTTTTGGACAAAGGAAATGCCGGGTGGAAAAAAAGAACCTGGCAAATGTTGCAGATTCTTCTGAGAAACAATTTCTTCCTTCTTGGGACGATGAGAAAGGTCGAGAAAAGTGCACGGCCAGCCAATCCACCCACGGCAGAGTGTGTGTGACCTGCTGAACCTCATTGTGGAGGCAACTCCAGCCGCTGAGATCCCAAAACCTCATTGGAGACGTTGGGGTCGAGTCAGGTGGAAGCGCACAGGGAGAGAGAGAGAGAGCAGAAGTCGTTCAGCTCGACTGCGTCTGAGTGTGCCGACGTCTTTGAGTGTTGCTCAGGGACACTACAGAAGTGTCTCTGTGGAGGAGGTGCAACATTTTACTTTAGTCGAGACAAGAGGCTCTGGTCATGTCCTCAGGTTAAAATAATGCATATAATTGAGATTGTATGAAGCATGTCAATGATGTCCTCAGCATTCCTTTTCGGGAATCTAGGATAATTTCCTTTCTCTTTTTTTTTCACCTGCCACACATTTTGCACAGAGAATAGCAGAACAAAGAGCTTTATTTTTTTAAACGGGAAGTTCAGTGCATATATTTGGAAAGGAGAATCTGCATAATATCGAGGCAAGGGGTCATTTCAAACCAGAGATTAACCTCCCTTCTCCGGCGTGTTATTAGCCGGGACGTCTGTGGTTTCGCTGACTTTGCCTCAGGTCACATCTGCATCTGTGAGATGGCGATTGGGTGAATGTGTGCCTGTCAAGATAAGGCTCACTGCAACGTTTTTGATGTGGCTCCAGATAATGGCTCCACCGCTTCTCCTTCCTGTTAAAAAAAGAAACACGTGCGCAGGGTGGAAATCAGCCGTCAGACACTCATTCGCATAAAAGATTCTGCATCATTTTTGAAACTCTTTTAGGTGTTAGCGTCATGGTAGGAGTGTAGAGGCCATGCCCCCATAATGTCTGCACGCTGATAGACAAGAACAACAACTCCATAAATACAAACCAGAAACACATGCAGCGAAACACAAACCCCCTGTAGCGAGGAAGCTAGCGGGCCACGTGCTGCCTCACACCCCCCGCGGTTCTCAGGAGTAAAAGAAAAGGAACGAAGGAGAACAACAACCCCCCCCCCGCGCAAAAGCTCACAATCACACAGGCCGGATATTTTGTTGGTCAGTTTCTCTAGTTACAGTTTTCTACATTAAGCCGCGTTCCCTCGTAGTTCTTAAGCGCTGCCGATGTTTGGAATAATTGAAGTGGATGACGAACACGGAGATAATCCGTGCTCGGTGAGCATGTCAAATGCTCCTTTCTGCTCCGCCAATCCCTTGGGTTCCCGTCCTAGTATTTAAAATGGGATTCTTCTCACCAAATGTTGTATTATTCACAACAATCTTGCATAACTTTGTGTGAGCGTGGACATCACGACCCTCGCGATGCTAAAAATACCCCAAACAATCAATAATGCAAGAGTGAAGAAGCCGCTTTTTAAAAATGCACCGTTCCGCCTCTTCGAGGGCTGTTGGCTTTATGTCGCCACAGCAGACGATGTTTCCGACGTTTAAACGGTTCACAGGGTCCCACAAAGGCCTCTGAAAGGGAGCAGGTTTTTTTTTAAGAAATCATTGGAAGTGACGAGGGAAAACATTGACTGTTCAGCTTATAACGAACGGCTCATGTGAGTTGGACCAATGAGATGTCCACGGTAGAGTCCAAACTGGAAAGACCAGCATGTATGATATCTACTTGATTAGATTAGCTCAGGATGCTGGATATAATGTGATACTAATGCAATAACAGATAAACCCGGGTTAAAGGGAGGCCAATGTGGAAGTGACCCTTTTCAAAGGTACTGGTACTGTTTGCTAGTTGCAAAAGTCCAATGTCTTATGTTTTATCCAAAGATAAAATGATAAGATAAGTTACTTCTCATGGGATTTATTGCCTCAATAACCATTGGAAACATGAGTTTATGGTCTCATGATGTTCATGTAGCAAACAGTCATCCCATTTAGAGTGAAATATAGCAAAGGCAGGCCATGCTTTAGGGGGCGGGGCTACCTCGAGTGTTTTCGTCTTAAAGCTGTAACCTTTTTCTCAGGTGATGAAATGTAACCGTTTTGGTCGCCTGGAGAAAGGATTACCCAGCATCCAGCTGGCCTACCGAGCTCTGATTGGACTTCTCCAACTGGGGGAAAAGGTCCAGAGGAACAAAAATCCAACAAGCCGAAGCGCCCTCGTCATGGTTTAATGGCACTTCTGAAGAGCAGTGTGATTTCAGTCTCACCCCTCGTTTCCTATTTGTCTTCAATCCCTGCCGGATCAAATCTGCTCTGATTGGATTACGCTGCGTCTTTTTCAAATGGGGGTCTCTGTTGTAATGCCTCGTGACTACTTCGGGGTTCCTGCCACATAAAATGTTTGACCTAGTTGAAAGCAGATTACTTTTGCCTTTTTCCACCCCTCATTCGATCACAACACTTCTCGCTGCCAGAGAACGTGCTCCGGGTCTCCATTTAGGTCCACTTGTGTTAGCTTAGCATGCCTTTCATCATGTCTGAGCAGAGAGCGTATAGTTGCTCTTTGGCTTTTTATGGCGTAATAATGTCTGGAAGAGTCGTTTTTTTAATGGATCAAAAGGCGAGCCACGAAAATAGTCGTCCAAATGGTGATCCGCCGGTCTGGAGGCACTTAAGGTTCTGGCCCGAGACTTAAAACACCTAAAGTATAACATCTCTTCTCACAGCAAGACTCTCAAACGCAGGAACAGTAACTCAGAGTTGTGAGCTGTGTTGGAGCTTTAACGCAAACCCTGTGTTTACCCTCTAAATACAATGTGGTTGTTGTTATAAACCTCCGACAATTTAATATCGCCAGCCTGGCCTTTCACATCTCTAAATTACAGTTGCATAGTTGCTGTCAGAATGTCCCAATAATTCTTGAGAGAGAATAATGCTGGTTGATTTTTGGCTCATCTCGACAGTTTGATGCCAAACTAGTGTTTTTATTTTATATCTAGAGGATATTTATCTATGCTTGTTAGTTGATAGATTGATCAGATCACATTGACAAGAAGATAAATACCACTTGCATCTGTAAAGTTATGCTGTGAAGGAAGAGACCGCTGGGGATTAGCGTAGCCTAGCATCAAGGCAGAGAGCAAAGGAAAACCGCTAGCTTGGCTGTGACCTTATCTGTACCACAACTGGTCAATTTTGATTAAATAGATTGAATAAAATGGGAAATAAGACGTCAATTAGTAGTGCTGATAAAGAGTTATTTTCTTTAGACAAATGCTAGGCTAACTTTTACCCCCTGATTCCAAAAGGTATGCTAAGCTAATGGCCTCCTGATTCAAACTTTAGATCCCATTGGGCTGTTGACAAAAAAGAGCAGCGCACAATAATACACAACCAAAGAAATAGGTGAACAAAATTTGTTGGGAAACACCACAGTGAATGAAAACAGAGATTAAACAGTATTTGCTCATGTTCCAAATTTTAGAAATCCACGTTTTTGATCAAGAAGAAACTAACTGTGTGTGTGTGTGTGTGTGTGTGTGTGTGTGTGTGTGTGTGTGTGTGTGTGTGTGTGTGTGTGTGTGTGTGTGTGTGTGTGTGTGTGTGTGTGTGTATAGGCGGGCACGGTGAGGGACTCCATGGCCAAGTCCCTGTACAGCGCGCTGTTTGACTGGATTGTGTTCAGGACCAACCACGCGCTGCTGAACAACAAGGACCTGGAGGACAACTCAAAGGTAGGACTGGCACCACGCACAGGACATCTGTGAGGTCAGTAACAACACACAGTGTGTGGGAGGGTTTTGTATCAGCAGATCCTCGTCCAACAAAGACGGCCCCTTCACACACATTGTGGAAACTCTTCATTGTCTTTTAAAAAATAATTTAGAGGCCGATACCAACACACGTCCCTTTGTTCGCTTTGTCTTCATTTTTATTACATTACATTACAGGTCAGTTAGCTGACGCTTTTATCCAAAGCAACTTACATTGCATTTTTAACCCATGGCTCTTACATTTTTCCCAGGGAGCAATTAGGGGTTAGGTGTCTTGCTCAGGTACACTTTGACATGGGGCAGCCGGGACTCGAACTACCACTCTTGTGGTTCCCAACACACCCTCTCTACCCCCTGCGCCACGACAATTTTTATCCGTCAAACTCGTTCTCCATCAACTGTCAGTGTGTCAAAAACATCTGTCAGTCTGTCCGTCAGTGTGTCAAAAACATCTGTCCGTCAGGGCTTCTGCTTTCTTTATCTTCCTCCACTCCCAGAGGCAGGGTGTGGTGTCATATCAAGATTCCATCTACTTTGTGTGTGTGTGTGTGTGTGTGTGTGTGTGTGTGTGTGTGTGTGTGTGTGTGTGTGTGTGTGTGTGTGTGTGTGTGTGTGTGTGTGTGTGTGTGTGTGTGTGTGTGTGTGTGGCTACAAGTGTACCACTGTGTGTGTGTGTGTGTGTGTGTGTGTTGGGGTGGCAGCTGGCAAGTCAAACCCTGTGGGAGCATCTAAAGGATTAGAAAACAGATCTGTGTGTGTGTGTGTGTGTGTGTGTGTGTGTGCACCAAGAACATTTGGGGGGGATGGCATCAAGTTCCCCTTGGCTCAGTTTACCCTCTGTGGTCCAATGCTGCCCCTACAGTGTGTGTGTGTGTGTGTGTGTACACGCCTCCCTTGGCACTGACATCATCTGTGTGTGCGTTTGCTCGTCCTCCCTCGATGCTGTCAGGGGGGTCGATGAGGTCGCACTTTCTGTCAAGGTCATTGTTGTGATGTGCAGCAGTTCATACGTGCAGCTGTGCGTGCACTCGTGTACAGTGGTAAAAAAAAGGCCCCTCAGAGAGAAATAAAAGCCGGCTGAAGTAAATTGGAAGCAGCTTTCAGGGTCCATTTCATGATGAAAAGCCGCGTTTGAGTGGGCGACGCATATTAATGGTACATGACAGCGTTTTTCTTATTGACGCCCCGGGGTCACCTGATGTGTTCCTAAAAAAAGAGTAAAACACACCATCTCAGATATTTACCCATTTGCTTAGGATTTCATTTTTGAAGGAATCTAAGCCGTCCGTCTTTCTCACCAGATTCTGTCGATAGGAGTCCTGGACATCTTCGGCTTCGAGGACTACGAGAACAACAGCTTCGAACAGTTCTGCATTAACTTCGCCAACGAGCGGCTGCAGCACTACTTCAACCAGCACATCTTCAAACTGGAGCAGGTACGGCGTCCCCGTGTCCTCATCCTCTCTGGACAATGGTCATTGTCTCAGCCGGTCACTGCGTGTGATTTGCTCTGGAGTCTCCGGGCTGTCGTGATCGCGTCCTGAAGGCATCATGTGATTGTGGCTGTTGCCCCGTTGTTCAGAAAAGGCCCTCATGCCTCTGATGGATTCTGCTGATTGAGTGGAGAATGGCCGCTCGTTGCCGACCGGTACTAAACAGAGGACTTCCTGTCCCGGGGTGGGAGCACAATGCAGCCCACCACACCGAGAGGGGAGCGGCCTTCGTGAGCTGGTTTCCTGATGTGTTTGTTGAGATCTGTAGCAGTTTCTACTCTATGAAGTTTGTACAGGAGGCAGTAGACTGAGAGTAGACTGTAATCAGTAAAGCTAATTTGATTACAGTGATCACATAATGACAACAAGTGATACAAACTGCCATGTGCGTATGATAATTCATTGCTGTAAATGTGCACGCAGCCGCTCTCCGCTACCTGAATATCCCTGTGGTATTTTCTGCATGCGTTTGGCTGTGCAGCCACGTTCCCCCTGACATGACCACCAAGCAGCTGTAATTATGCAGCTAGGTTAAGTTCGCACGCACACCCATCAAAGTGGAAGAGGTCAGAGGAAAAGTACTGCGTGAGCAGAAGAGGCTGACGGGGTTTTACTGTGCTGTTTCCCGACGTTTCCTGAGCGCTTTTAGCTTTACGTTCCCCTCGACTGGGTTTGCTTTGTTTACTCTTCATGCCTCTGAATGGCCTCCATCTCCGTTTCTTCTCTTTTTTCTTTAATCTTCTGGTGTAATTTCATCACCGTTTCTCCTCATCATAACGGCAGAGGGACGTCAGCGTGGTGATTACCCGCTCAGTATTCCACAAAAGGACCATTACTGAACCACTAATCCCCAACCAGCACAACCAGTGCATCCGTTTGCACGTGAAATCACATGCGAACAAGCGACCGAGCCTGTCAGAGGGAAAGAAAAGAGAGAAACTGAGCCTGAATCAGCTGGACTGCGTCACAGAAGCTGTTGGCCTGCCCTCGCGCTGAGCCCTGATAGGCCGTGGCGGGTTAGTGGGCGGGCCTGAGGGCCAAATGAGAACGAGCAGTGCTTCAGTAAATGAGTGCAATAACGTCCCTTCAACCTCGATGAAGACCACAGGATGACGATGCCTCTAATGGTTTTGGTTATCAGGATCTGACAGTTAGCCCTCAGGGTCCACACACACACACACACACACACACACACAGACACACACACACACACACACACACACACACACACACTGCAGGATGTAACGTGTACTAACAAACTGAAAATGAAAAATTGATGGTTGAGCACGCTGTGGCTTTTCTTTTACATGGAGGTTCATACAGGTCATACAAGGACACATCAAAGCTAATCAATGGGGACATTTTCAGTAATGTCACACTAATTAATCAACTTTCATGTTAAGACATAAATGCCCATAAAAAGACAGACACAATGTATCTATGTACATATTTGTGCATATTAGCTAAAGAGGAGGAGCATAACAAAGGATGATGTTTCCTTTAGGGATCAAATAGTAATTTGCTCTTAACCTCCTCCCAAACATTTTAATAAACATATGAAGCCATTGTTGCATTTTGGTTCTTTAGTCTGTTAAATGCAGCAGGTGCTCCTCTTTCTCTCTTTTGTTTGACCCTTTCACCTGAGGTTTTTTTCTCCTGTGTTATTACTGTTACTAATAAGTGTCAGAGTGCGGCTGAGACGCCCAAATGTTGTTGCAGCAGAGTTCAGGTTTATTATCCTTTAATCACCGGGGTCTGCGGCCCTTCGGCTCTCTGCCTCTCTCCGGTTTATTACATAGGACAACAGTCGGCTCCGTGGCCCCTCTGAGGGTTCCTAATCGACTCTCTCCTGATTTCTGTTTGTTTGAATAAAGTTGTGCAGTTCACTCCGCAGACCTCCTCCACCCTCGACCTCCACCCGCAGCCTGGTCTGGTGCATTGTGTTGGTTCCATCAGTTCACGTACAGACGTTCATGTCTTGCACACACTCACCATTATTCCGTATTTGTTTTGCCAAATTATTAGCAAATGTCTTTTGATAAAACGTGGAGGATGTTTCCAGATTTGTCTGCTTACCTCAAACATATTAACCTGAAAAAACACATGAGACCCAATCACCGTCATAGTGGCCTCCACGTGATCTCTTTGGAGCCCTGCTGATAGGCCGAGTTGAGAGATGGCCTCTGCGGAGCTTCTGACGTGGTGATATCGGCTAACCTGTCGCCGCCATCAGCTGTAAGCACCAACATGCAGCATTCTGCTCAGGTGGACATTTCTCCACCAGACCTTTGCATGGAATGTGCCGGTCTGTTAACAGGGTAAACAGAGAGCCGCTTGAGGGGAATATCTCAGATGTACCCGGATCAAAGCTTAAACGCGGCATCTGGCAATATGATGAAGGCCAAAACGAATGAAATCGTACGAGCTGAACAGCTGCTTTCTCTCTGCCCGTCACTCTGACTTTGAGATGTGATTTTCCATCAGGGGGATTTTTCCTCTCCTGCTTTCTTCGTGTTTCACTCCCCTCCGGGGCGAATCAGTTGTTCTTATCAGCGGCGTGTGTTTACCTACTGAACAGCAGCCAACGCTTATAGCACCCCACCAACCAGCCCTCAGTGAGGGGTGTGTGTGTGTGTGTGTGTGTGTGTGAGAGACTCAAGTCCAATGTTTACACTCAACGTGCCAATCGGTGCTTGATTTCATGTCTGTGTTGGGACGCTCTATCAAAGTGAGGAAGCACAGCACCACCTTAGGCAAACACGGTATCTGTAAAGAAATAAAAAACATGTGGACGAGTCCACCTTCATCTGATCTCTCGTACCGAGTTCATTGTCTAGCAGTGAATACACAAACAAGTCCTGGTGGGATTCTCTGGGAACGGACGGTCGTATTACCGGTCACAAAGCGGCCGTTCGTGGATCGGGGAAGTCGAGATGGAGATGTTGATGCAGATTTTCCGCACTCCGCACCCCTTTTGCGATCAGCTCGGCTCAATCGTTCACGTCATTTCTGTGAGTCATTCTGGTCACAAAAAAGCAGAACTATGACCAACGCACAGTCGGATAAAGTCAACCTTGTGTTTCGATGAATACGATGTGTTGACATGAATACCGTTATTATTCAGCCGTTCCACTGTAAGAACCTTTAACACCAACTCTTTAAGCTCTTTAACTTTAAGCCTTATAAACGTGTCATGTGATCACTGAAGAAATAAGGATTGAAACGCCGCAGAACAACACGCCTGGTGTGAACATTAGTATGTGGTCTTATGCTGGTCTCCAGTCCGCTGCAACGTGTTGTCAACCCTTTCTGCTACAGCTGTACGTCTGCTACGAGCTTTCTTATCATCTGATCAAAACAAGAGGGAGGCGGCTGACGAAGGGAGAAATAGAATTATGGAAGTATAGAAATAGAGAGACAGGCAGACACACAGCTAACTGACAGCTTTTGAGGGGTGGCATCAGATCAGAACTCCTTCTTTTTATTGCTTGCAGATTATCAGTTTCTTGCATGTCTCTCTCCATTAGCAGTAGTTAGTGAACACTTTAAAGGGTCTGTTTACCTCTTTTATTTCATTCATTTACAGATCTGTCAGATTAGAGATCATCATTAACTGTGACGGGGCTTCAGCATTAAGCAGCATTTAAAATGGAATAAGTCAAACATGTCAAGAGGACCTCAAAATAGTTCTCAAGGGGAGTGTGAAGGATTTGGGGTCCAACCGAACTGAATACTGCTGCACTCACTTCTCCCTCCATGATACTACGCCAGCGTGCACCACTGCTGCACAGACCTGCACACTGGCCCTTTAACTCCACCCGCTTGGTGCTCAGCTTGGCTCCATCTTTGCTGACCGGACTGCAACGCGGCGAGATCTTCTTTCAACATTGTTGTCGTCTCACTGAGTCTCCTCTGTTAGCGCCGTGTGACCTCTATCTGCTGCAGGGTTTGGATTGGATGTCGCATCCTGCGTCGGCTCTCCTGTTCGGCCAGCTCTTTGCTTGCAGCGGCTGTTTAGAGAGGGCGGAGTGACACGCGGTTCAAAAACCACGGCCGCAAAGAAAGAGCGTTTTCATTATCAATAATTCCATCATTTCTTCATTATTATCGTCATTTTGTTTAGAAACTGTCAGAAAACAGCGTCGAGTGTTCACACTTGAAATCTTATTTCTGCCTCGGCCCACTATTGTAGACTGAAAATTAAATGATGTTACTGTTCAAACTGTAGCAGCTGCTGACATCAGAGGGCACATAACAACGTCTCCTGCAGCAGCTGGTAGTTTCTGGACCTTTTACGACGAAACCCTCCTTACTGAAGCCTCTTCCCAGCGTGCCTCTCATACGGAGCCGCAGCTCTGCAGACTGTTTACGTAGATTGTGCATGCAATGTAAGTGTGTTTATCCCCGTAAACGTGTGTGTCTGCATCTAATTGCCTCCCCGAGTCAACACATCTGTCCACAAGCTGCCTCGCAGACACAACAAAGTGAGTTATCTGGGAGGCCGCGGCTCGACGGCGCTCAAACCGAGAGCCTCGCGAGCACTCGGTCACGCCGCACTTTTTCATTTGGCCCCGAAGCGGAGCGACCTTTTGACCTCGTCGGTAAATTAGCGGCCTTGTGCCGCGCGTGTGAAAGCGGCTCCTGGTGCTGCTTTGAATGCTTGACTGGCCCATTTTAGGTAATTAGGTTTCAGACTAATACCTGAGAATGCAGGAGTTATTTGAGTACGCTCTCTCATTACAGGAGCCCTCTCACGATGTTTCTTTGTGCGTTGCTTGAATTTCAAAATCTATCTGGAGAAAATTAACTAGAACTCATAACTTTCTATTTATATTTAATGTCCACTTCATGTCCTTATTTTTGAACTCTACTTTTCCCTTTCTGTCAGTCTTCCTTCTTTCTCCTGTAAACGTCTTTTTAAGTTCTCTCTTGTGGTTCATAAACCACAACCCCCCCCCTCTTTCCACCTCCGCTTTGTCTGTGATAATAGTTGCGCTTTGGAAATATGAACTACTGGATGTGTTTTCCTGAAAGCAGATTCACTCGAGGGGTCACTCAGACATCTGCACAAAGTCGTCTGATTTATACTAAACAAACGTTAGTTTAAAACACCGTTAATTGTTCACCGTTAACTGTGGATATCGGCAATTTGCCAATGTTTATATGTAGATATTAATCTAAGGAAGAGGGATAAATCCTTTTATGGATCCTAAAAAAAGTCTTTATTTATCTTCAATTACGCATCAACTGCTGCTTTCCAGGGAGAGGAGAACATTACCCACAAATCTCCCCTACCACTTTTTACACCCCCCCACTGTCCCTCCCTGCTGCAAGGGGCAAAAGGGGGACATGGGTCATATACATCAGTTGCCGTTGGCCTCAGGGGGCACGTAGATGTTTCCAATGAACTGCGGCTGATCATCTACAAGCTTTCAGGTGTGTTTCCGCAAGTCAACTTTTCTGTAGCAACTCGGCCACCTGATAGTTGTTGAGAACTTCTTAAAGCCACCTTGAGGGTTTTTTATGTTGCGGTGGTTTTGGCCGCCCCTGTGGAGTGAAGTGGTAGTGCTCCTCGGCACCAGACTCCATTGAGAAAACCTCATTTTAATGCAGCACCATCTGTCCCCGCTCATTCCAGCTTTCCTCAAGAGAGACACTGAACCCACAGATTGTTCTCTTGTAAGAAATATCATCTACTGACCCCAAAGTCGTCCTTCCTCTGTGTTTCCCTCTGCAGGAGGAGTACAGGGCAGAGGGCATCAACTGGCACCACATCGAGTACATCGACAACAGCGGCTGCCTCAACCTCATCAGCAAGAAACCCACAGCGCTGTTCCACCTGCTGGACGAGGAGTGCAAGTATGCCGCCCGCTGAATTACAGCTCACACAGCCGTTAGCCGAGTAACCGGATGTGTGTTTCCTATTTATTTCTTAAATACACATGGTTACTGGTGGATTTTGGCGTTTGCCGTGAACAAATTAGTGGAGAAAGTGTTACTTTTCCCACTAATAGTTTGCTCGGCAAACACCAACGACCACTAATAACCATGTGGGATAAAGTGTCTCTTCCACTGCGTAGGTGTCCAATTTCTCATTGACTTATTCATAATTTACACCATTATCTCGCCCGAACGTCGTGGAGAGCCAAACATATTTCATTGTTTGCATCTCTTTGCTCAAGAACCAAAAATCCAAAACCCTTCGTCATTAACTCGACTGACACTATCGCTTACTGAAGCGTAGAAGAAGAGAAGCTTGTTCCTGCACCAGCACCTCTGGATCACGTCTTCCCTTTTCTCTGAGAAATCACTCTCCTGCTGCAGGTCGGCCTTCCTCTGCACCCCCCCCCCTCCATAAATCACCCATCCCCCTCCTCCCCCCCCCCTCCTCATCGCATAAAAACACATCAGGCGGTACACACACAGCCGTATATATCTATGTTAGCTGTCATCTTACTTTCCACTTAGCATAGCTGGTTCATCTGGATCTAATAACGCATGGAGCGGACCCAATGACGTGGGGGGGGGGGCACTTTTGGAGAATTAGGGTCAAAGGGGGATCTCTGAAGGAAAAGAAATGTGGGAGGCACACGGCCTCTCTCCTGGGGTTTTAGGCTGTCCCGGGATGGAGCTTCATGCTAAATGATTACACAGTAAGACAGAAAGAAGCTTAGAGGTCTCATCATTCACTGTTAGTGGAGCTCGCGGGGCCTCTGGGGCCTCAGGAGAAGTGGATTAGGTTTCTGCGGGTGTGGGGGTCCATTTCTACAGTAACAACATCAAGCCTTAAGCCCCCCGCGGACACACTGCAGTGAGTTTAGATGATGTGGAACATCCCCTGGAGGTCTGTTGAGGTAAAATGTGCACCAAGCAGATGTAAAAAGCAGCAAAGGTGAACTTCTAATTATGTTTGTGGCGTGCTTTTAATCCCTCAGAGTTAGGAATGCAGGGTGCGATCACCAGTTGTCAAAAGTAGATAAAAAATAATAATAGTTTGTAGTTTATGCCATTCAGCTTCCGCAAAATAAGAACCAAAGAGTTCCCAGTGGTGCATTCAGTCAAAATCTAAACAATGTATTAAGTTTATAGCCTTAAGTTTCAAATGTCTGTGTTTCCTCTAGTTTCCCTCAGGCCTCCAACCAGACCTTGCTGGACAAGTTCAAGCGACAGCATGACGGAAACAGCTACATCGAGTTCCCGGCCGTCATGGAGCCCGCCTTCATCATCCGACACTACGCCGGCAAAGTCAAGTACGGAGTCAAGGTGAGATGCCACAAAGGACACGAGGGAAGTGTCCGACCCGTTACGCTAACCGCTAGGCTTCGTATCTCTATAAGAAGTGAGAGCGGTCGAGATCTGTGGTGCAGTGTTTTAACGCCGGATGTGTGTCTCCTTCGCCCAGGACTTCCGGGAGAAGAACACCGACCACATGCGTCCCGACATCGTGGCCTTGCTCAAGAGCAGCAAGAACGCCTTCGTCTGCAGCCTGATGGGAATCGACCCGGTGGCGACCTTCCGCTGGGCCGTGCTGCGAGCCTACTTCAGAGCCCTGGTGGCTTTCAGGGAGGCCGGCCGCAGACACATCCACAAGAAGAGTGGTGAGGAAACGTCTCTTAGGTCCCAATGTAGTCATGACGACGCAGCGGCTTAAAGGGTTGAAAAGTCCTGAAAAAGCTGTTTTCTCAATGAGCGTCTTAATGCGAATAAAAGGAATCTACAGGAACACACTTTGGTATAAAGTTAGACTCGATTGGGTTAGTTTCCTTTTTTAATCTCAGTGGGTTTAGTAAATATCTTATGTAAGTGGTGGGTTGCCTAGTTACAGCCAATCAAATCTGTTCTAAGCACACAGTCCTGTTGAAGCAGGTTAGCTTAACGTTTGAATCTTTTAATAGATAAAACACCGATTTTTTTAATCATTGTTGCCTACTTCCTGAATATTTTATGTTCAAAGTAACATTCTGTAGAGTCCAATATGAGCTGACCTCTCCTTACATTATTAAACATGTAAAGAAAAACATTTTTTATTTACATTTAAGTAGGCTGACCTCTACAATTCTTATAAGCAATTTATTGTTTATGCAAAGTGAAATCTTTCAAAGTATTAATCTAAACGATGAATCCAAAATGAAAGCATGCAAGGTGCAGTCTTAATTAGTGTTGGTTTAAATGATAAACCCTCAGCTTGAACTCCAAATACTTACTACTGCATTCTGTCTGTAGTTATAGTTATTATATGTTCCAGGTTTGTAGCGCACTATAATAACCGTGTTCTCACAACTCTTCATATTCAAACCGCACATGTACTGAACATTGATTCAGTACCAAAACTCCTGTTTTAACGGAGCCAAGAACAACAACAGGAGGTTTGACCCGAGTTCTGCTTCTGCTGCCAGTGATGATGAAGGAGGCTGATCTTCTTCTGCGGAGTTTATTTTCACAATCTGGGAGGAGCGACACAGTGTTTCAAAGTGTCATGAACTGACTGATCGGGCCGAATGATCTTTGTTCTCTTTCTCTAATTCTCATCCTCCTTTTGTTCGTGTTGCTTTCCTTCTCCTCTTCTTTTGTATTCGCATGTTTTCATTTCTTGTCTTCTAAAACATACATGTACACATATACATATTTATTTTAGTCTCTTTGTCTTCTCCTTTCGCTCTTTGTTTCAGGGAACGATGCAGCGGTTCCCTGTGCTGTCGTCAAAACTGTCGACAGCTTCAGTTTCCTTCAACACCCGGTTCACCAGAGGAGCCTGGAGATCCTTCAGAGGTGCAAAGACGAGAAGTACAGTAAGTAACGTAAATGTGGTCCGCCTCTAAAAACTAAAACAAAGAATGGAAACTGCAGTAATGTCATTCCATTTCAAACATTGGGAAACTCTCTTTAAAAATAATAATGATCTATTTTCACACACAAGAGAAATAAAGGTAAAAATAACCTTGCAACGTTCATCGTTCGTTTTATTTAGCAATATTTGAAAGTAGATAAAGTTTTGTTTAATTGATGTGAGTTGACTGGTTTAAATATATATATATATATATATATATATATATATATATATATATATATATATATATATATATATACCAATCAGAAGCTGTTCACTAAGCTCAGACCATGAAATAAATGAATTCAGGGCTGTATTGAAGAAGTCGTTGGAGTTGAAATTGAGAAATATGGATTGCCGATGACTTTCAGCCTCAGTGAGCTGGTTTCATTACAGCCGCTAATAAGATATTGGATATCTGAAATGATCTGGTTCATTTTGCCCCAACGAGTGACCAGACAAATGAATCCGCCCCATGTGACCCTGCAGCGTTTAATCACGCCTTTAGATTTTTTTCTTATCGGCCTTTTCTCCTCTTTTTTAGCTTTGGATGTGAAGGTATTTTATTCCACATCTGGGGATGAATGTTCAGTGTGTGTCACATGTCCTCACGGTGTAAAGCAGCGCTTTGTCCTCATGCACATGACTCAGGGAGTTTCCCCCCCTGAAGGGGATTTTAAACATCACCATCAGATTACTAGTCATAATTCATAGCACTCAGAGACAGTTGTTTGATGTATTATATATTAAAATAACCCTGTTGGTGTCATCAGGGTTCATCTCGCCTATTGAGCCTATTCACGAGACTTGTAGTCCGTTATGAAAAGACCCCGTCAAGTTGCATTATGGGAAATGGAGGATGAAGCCTTTCTTGACTCATAGTAGAGACTAAAAATGATCCACCTCTGTGTCATCAATTAAAACCATTATTTTTTTGAACATCTGGATAATCTGTGGATGGCTGTTTCCAGTCTTAATGCTAAGCTAAGCTATCCAGCTGCTGTTCGTTCTGAATCCGTTATTGCACAGTGACAGCATTGAGTTTAAACTTTTACAAGAGAAAACCCTGGAAACACCCAGCGCATTAGCTGCTTGTTTTCAGCTGCAATGTCTCCATCGGCATCACTCCACACTGCCGGCTCCACCAAAACACCAGCGCTCTCTCTCACACACAGCAGAGATGAATAAATCATGGCTTTTCCTCACATGTGTCCTCCTCTCCCGTCCCCCTGTCTTCCAGGCATCAGCAGGAAGAACCCGCGGACGCCTTTATCAGATCTCCAAGGGACCAACGGCCTGAACGAGAAGGCCAGCTGGTGAGTGCGACCCGGGGACCAGAGCACGCCGCGAGGGGCTTCAAACTATGCGCACAGTGTACAACACCCACCATCTTCTAACCCCCCCCCCCTTACAGGGATGGCTATGGTGTCGGCTGCAACGGTCGCAGCTCCCGGTCCGGTCGTCTCTCTTCCACAGGAAGTCCCGCCCTGGAGGAAGACGGGATCTTCCTCAACTCGACCAGCAGCAAGCTCCTGGAGAGGGCGCAGGGCATCCTGCTGTGAGCGACACACACTTTAGATTCCTTCATACACTCCGCCTCCTATTGAGCCTGATATAATGGATTTAAAATCATCACGTGCAAATGTGAACATCATAGTCCTGATATTTTTAAAGCATCTATACTAAAGCATCCCACTCGAGTAACTATCTAAAATACCATTTAAAACGGTATCGTAATACGGTTGATTCTCATTTTCATCTAATTTTAATAATTATCTTGATGCTTATAATGACATATGTCACCTTTAGGAGGAACAAGAACGTCAAAACCAAGCCGAGCCTCCCAAAGGTGAGACACGACGCGGCATCGTACTGTCACGGCGACCGCCTCCTCAGAAGCGGATATCAGAGTTGGATCAATGCTTCATGTCGGCTTTGTTTTTGTCTTTTTGTCGACGCAGCACTTGCTGGACGTGAAGTCTCTGCGCTACCTGAGCAGCGTGACGCTCCACGACCGCATCACCAAGTCCCTGCTCCACCTGCACAAGAAGAAGAAGCCGCCCAGCATCAGCGCCCAGTTCCAGGTCAGTGCCGCCCCCTGCTGGCGCACCAGTGCGCTGCAGCCACACTTGAGTGAACAAACAGTGTTTTATAGAGGGGAATATTTAAATTAGAGTAAATGTATGAAGTCACGAACAATGGAAGTGCTCCAGTACCTCGACCCATATGTCGTTTTTTTCTCTTCATCCGCTGCATTTCCCTGTATAATAACTGAGGACGCTGTGACCCTGGTGTGTGTCCCTGTGTGCAGGCGTCCCTCAACAAGCTGATGGAGACCCTCGACCAGTCAGAGCCGTACTTTGTCAAATGCATTCGCTCCAACGCAGAGAAGGTGACTTTTCTGCTGCAGCCGAGGCGTTGCTTCAGCTTTCTTTTTCAGTGCTGATTTCGGTTTGTTTTACTCTCTCTTCCACCTCTGTGTCCATCAGCTGCCGCTGCGTTTCAGCGACAGCCTGGTGCTGCGGCAGCTCAGGTACACGGGCATGCTGGAGACGGTCCGGATCCGACAGTCAGGGTACAGCATCAAGTACACCTTCCAGGTAATCCTCTCCTGTTAGTCTCTTTGAAGGCATCGTTTGTTATCTTCATGTGTGTTTATGATTTATTATATTCTTGTTTTTATAGCTACGTCTTTCGAGTGAAATCCTTCTGTTCTTTTTATTTACTGCTAAATAGCTCTGAACATACACACAATCTCTTTCTACTTGATATTGAAGAGCAGATCACATAGAATAAACTTGTCAAGCTCCTTGTACCTAAAATCCTCTCTTCACCATGTTGCAGGACTTTGTGCGTCACTTTCACGTGCTGCTGCCCCGAGACACGAGCGCCACCAAGTCGGGCATCAGGGAGTTCTTCAGGCGGATCCACCTGCCGCCCGCCGGCTACCAAGTGGGCAACACCATGGTACGCCGCCTGGAACGCCGTCCGCTCTCCCTGTGCCGGTGTTCTGGTGGAGCGCGCCGCGTCTCATCTCCAGTGTTCCCCGTGTGTCGCAGGTGTTCCTGCGGGAGGCGGAGCGCCAGCGTCTACAGGCCCTCCTCCACCAGGAGGTCCTGCGCCGCATCGTCACGCTGCAGCGCCGCTTCAGGGCCGTGCTGGAGAGGAAGCGCTTCGTGGACGTGAGGCGAGCTACCTTCGTCATCCAGGTGAGGCAATTCCACAATTTCACTTTACTTACCGATACCTGAAGTAGCTTTCAAGACAACGCAGGAAATCAGATGTTTCAACGGGTCAGAAAGAAGGATGAAAACATTCCGTCCTCCTGCAGCGGTGGTGGCGGGTCCGCCTCCTCAGGCAGTCCTCCGTGGACTCGGCGGATGAGGAGGAGGCGGCGGTGTGCCTGCAGGCGGCCTGGAGGAGCTACAGGGAGCGCAGGAGGTTCCTGGAGCGGCGGGACTCCGCCGTGGTCCTGCAGCGGAGCTGGAGGAGGCGCTGCCGACGCAGGTGTGAGGCGGCTGTCACGGTGCAGGCGGCGTGGAGGGGCTTCAGGGAGAGGAGCCGCTACTCCCGGACGTGCGGAGCCGTGACGCGGCTGCAGGCCATGGCCAGGGGGCACATGGCTCGGCTCAGGTGAGCCAAAGTCATCTCACAACACCTTCGGTCGATGAAGTCACATCTCAATTCTGTTCAGCTCATCGATTTTTGATTTTCATTCCTTCTTGGTTCACTCTTAAATATCATCATATATATGTATATTTCTTTCAGGTTCAGGGAGGTGAAGGAGCAGTGCAGAAGACTAAGTCCACCAGCAGAGACTGACACAGGAGACGTGGAGGACCTCGCCTCATCAGGACAGGAGGCTGATGCCCAGGACGTCTCTGTGGACGCCCCCGAGGACTCTGCGTCCGCTGCGTTAGATTCGGGGGAGACGGAAAGAGAAGAAGACTCTGAGCGAAGCCGGAGCACCGACGAGCCGAGCCACAGGAACCGGTCGAAGCGAGCGAGCAGGCGCATGAGAGAGCTGGAGCAGGCCCAGTTCAGCCTGGAGCTTCTCAAGGTCCGGACCACAAGCGTCCAAGAAGACTCGGCCCCGGGCGGCGACTCCTGTCAGCTGGGAGACCCCCACGGACACTCGCCCTGGGGGTCCCCAGCGAGTCGCGGCAGTCTTGAACTGCTGGATGTGGAAGACATGGAGGCCGACGGCTCGGGAGGTTTCGGTTCCAAGCCGACCGACCCCCGAGAACGACCCCGGGCGCCGGGCGTCCAGCTGAGCTCTACTGAGAGGCCGGCGACGGAGCCCCGGGCCACGTTCTACATCGCCTCGGACCAAAGTCCGGCACACCAACCAACGGCAAAACCCCACAGGGAGAGGCGAGAGTCCACGACCCGGAGGCCCGTAGTGGTGTTGATCTCCATGCAGAAGGAGAGCCCCGTGGAGGAGAGGGAGGAGCCGCTGGCGGCCCTAACCCTAGAAGGGGGAGCATCGTCAACCGGTTCCCAAGCGACCCGGGGCGAGGCCTCGGAGGTGGTGCCGGAGGTGGAACAGCCTCCTGGGACCGCCACCCAGGCGGAGGGCGATGCACCCGGGACGGATCCGCCTCCAACTGCCAGCGACCCGAGTCTGGAATCGGGGCTGTGCTCCTCGGAGGTGGACATCCAGATCGTGCCGGGGCCAAAGGACGACGTCCCCGCTGTCCCCCCCGGCCAGCGGGAGAGGAAGGCGGTCCGGCCCCAGCAGGAGGCTCCCAGTCCGGTCCTGGACACGAAACCCCCGAAGGCTACGAGGAAGAGCTCAGCCCAAACTGTCATCGTGAACATGGTGGAGAAACCCCCCAACACCGTGTTCTCCCCCCCCAGGCGCAAGCTGCCCTTCTCCAAGTAAGTGGACCCTTTGAGTGACTGAAGCTCTGGCAGTTAAATCTACTTTTAGAACCTCTCGGAGGTTCTCAACAAAGAGGTTATAGAGGTAATTATTTGTTTTGAAATCCAGAAAAAGAGCCTCATATTTATATGAATGTGAAATATTGTAAATATTTATTGCCCCCTGAATAGAGCAGCATTGCTTTATGCTTATTTTGAAAAAGAGAAATGTTTGGGCAATCGTGCAAACTCCTCCTGCAAAAGTATTTTTGTGTTCTGCCAGTAAAAGTACTAAACATTTTAGTACTTTTTCAAACTTCCGATGTCTGTTTATTTGTGCGCTAGGTCGGATAAGGATCTGGTGAACCAGGAAAGATCTTTGGCCATGTTCAGGGACGACTCTAAATCAGGATCCAGAAGCAGAGAGGTCGGGCAAACACACACATACGCACACAAACACACGTTGGATTCGATAAGAACATTGTGTGCATTTTCAAGAAAATCACAATGTATGAAGTGTGATTATGTATTGCATTATAATTGAGAATCTTAGTACTTTTTGTAATTTATGCTAAAATGTACCACGTAACAGGCGTATTAGGACTCTTGTACGCATCAAGTCTTACACACACACACACACACACATCAGCGGCTGACCTGATGTTCCTGTGGTTGCCTGGAAGCAGGTGGGCCGCCCCGGCCCTAAAAAGAAAGCGCGAATGTCCCGGACGCGCTCCGACTTCCTCACCCGCTGTAACTCCGAGGGGGCGACCCAGTCGGACGACGATGACGAATACTACATCCCCGTCCACTCCCGTACCCTGCCCCCCTCCCCCCCTTCCCTAAACGCCCACCCCGAGGCCGACTGTCACAGCGACCCCGACATGGTAAAGCATTGGATCTCCGCGGGTCCCCCAACCTCCGAGCGATCGACTGTTTCCTGTCTACTCGGGGCGCCCTCCTTCCGTCGCTGCAGCCTACCTCTCAGGGGGCGGCGTCCTCGAAGGCAAGGGGAGGAGCCTCTAACACCGCTAACCCTCATCTTTGCCCTTCTGTCCACTGCTGTTTGACTAGTCGGCTGCAGTCCGCCGTTTGTTCACCTCACTCAGACGGACCGTCACCACGGCCGGTCTGTAGTCAGTGATGTTCTGTAGTCAGTAGACGATCAGTGGATGGTCTGTAGTCAGTGGATGGTCTGTAGTCAGTGGATGGTCTGTAGTCAGTGGAGAGTCTGTATTTAGTAGATGATCTGTATTCAGTAGATGGTCTGTATTCAGTAGATGGTCTGTATTTAGTGAATGGTCTGTAGTCAGTGGATGGTCTGTGGTCAGTAGATGATCTGTAGACAGTGCATGGTCTGTAGTCAGTGGATAGTCTGTAGTCAGTGGATGGTCTGTATTTTGTGGATAGTCTGTATTTAGTAGATGGTCTGTATTCAGTTGATGGTCTGTATTTAGTGGATGGTCTATAGTTAGTGGATGGTCTATAGTCAGTGGATAGTCTATAGTCAGTGGATAGTCTGTAGTCAGTGGATGGTCTGTATTTAGTGGATAGTCTGTATTTAGTAGATGGTCTGTATTCAGTAGATGGTCTGTATTCAGTAGATGGTCTGTATTTAGTGGATGGTCTGTAGTCAGTGGATGGTCTATAGTGAGTGGATGGTCTGTAGTCAGTGGAGAGTCTGTATTTAGTAGATGATCTGTATTCAGTAGATGGTCTGTATTCAGTAGATGGTCTGTATTTAGTGAATGGTCTGTAGTCAGTGGATGGTCTGTGGTCAGTAGATGATCTGTAGACAGTGCATGGTCTGTAGTCAGTGGATAGTCTGTAGTCAGTGGATGGTCTGTATTTTGTGGATAGTCTGTATTTAGTAGATGGTCTGTATTCAGTTGATGGTCTGTATTTAGTGGATGGTCTATAGTTAGTGGATGGTCTATAGTCAGTGGATAGTCTATAGTCAGTGGATAGTCTGTAGTCAGTGGATGGTCTGTATTTAGTGGATAGTCTGTATTTAGTAGATGGTCTGTATTCAGTAGATGGTCTGTATTCAGTAGATGGTCTGTATTTAGTGGATGGTCTGTAGTCAGTGGATGGTCTATAGTGAGTGGATGGTCTGTGGTCAGTTTGTAGTCAGTAGATGGTCTGTGGTGAGTGGATGGTCTATAGTTAGTGGAGGGTCTGTAGTCAGTGGATGGTCTGTCGTCACAACTCAGATCTTCTTCTTTCACAACAATAAATAGAGAGAGAGATTGGCCGAAGCTCTTCCTCCTCTCATATGAGAACACAACGTCACGCCTCGTGTTTCTCTGCACGCCATCCGCTGCATGCCGCAGTCATTAGAACGTCGAGCGGAGGACTTGTCACTAACATCGTCGACTTCTACGCATGGGCTCCGACTCGCTCTCAGTATCTCAACCTCGACGTTTTCCTCCGTGATGCTGCTGATTTCACTTACTCAGCAGTGTTGTTATATATTATACTGTATGTCCTCTTACACGATTTACAAATATTTACTGTGTAGTATATTCAATGTAGTACAACAAATATTGTTACATAACATGATTTTTCTGTCCTTACAACACTAATATAGAAAAACAGAACCGATTTAAATACATGTTAATGTTTCTCACCCAGTCGTCCTCTGCTCTGCAGCCTCACAAAGGCCAGAAGAAGATCCACAAGACTATGTCATCCGGAGACCTGGGCAAGGTGGAGGTCCTCAGGAAGACCTCCAGTCAGGATGGAAGGTGAGAGACAGTTGTATTTACTGGGGAAATTTGTAAATGATTTAGTGCTTACTTTTAGTTGTTTAATTACTTGGTCACACTATTATAAAAGTGTGCATGCAGGTTTCTTGGACAGAGAGAACACAATATTAAGATTTTTTACTTTTTCCAATTACATTTTCTTTTCTTTTTTATTGGTACATATGTGTTCATTCTAAGAGCCATTGAGTTGAATCAGTGGTGTTGTTGGATTCAGCAGGATGAGAGGAAGGATCCGATTCTGGAGTAAGACGAAGCACGGCGAGAAGAAGCTGTCGAGAGAGAAACAGGCCAGCGGGAGCGAAGCTGCAGAAACACATGGTAATTCATCTTTAAATAACTCTAATCCGCAATCAAATTCTAGTTTGCTTTATTTAAAGGTGAAAATAGGTTTTCTGGCTTATCTTGATAAGTATCCCATCTCTTTCTGCCTCCACCTGCTTCCTCTCCGCCCTCCCAGAAGCCCCTTCTTCTCCTCCTCACAGTCCAGATTTGGAGGCAGCTCCGTCTGGGGGGCTCAGGGACAGCAAGGAGAACAAGGAGCCGTCTCCCAAAATGAGGAGGCGTCGCAGCGTGAAGATCAGCAGCGTGGCTCTGGAACCGGCCCAGTGGCAAAACGACGCCCTGCACATCCTGAGCTCGGCCCACGACTACCGCACCATGAACGACTTCCTCATGAAGAAGGTGAGGGGCTACTCGGAGGCCATCTTGGTTTCTGTGAGGTTTCTAGAACGGCTCCGACACGACTGGGGTTTATTTTGAAATGATCAGCAGCTGCTGACGCTCTTTGAGCTTCTTGTCACTCACATTTCATGAGCTGAGCTTTCGTTGACTTGAAAGGCGTACGTCCCTCCAGATTGCCGACCTGGAGTCCGAGGACGGTAAGAAGGACACCATGGTGGACGTTGTCTTCAAGAAAGCGCTGAGGGAGTTCAGGATCAACATCTTCAACTCCTACTCCACCGCCCTGGCGGTGAGACATCGCCGCTTGTTTCTCTGTTTTCAATGAGTCCATAATCGGTAGATTGAGACAACTCAACACACCGTTAGGGGGGGGGGGGGGTGAATATGGGTTCATTCAGACAGACAGAATGAGATGAAATGGGGGTTTTTAAGCATTGAAGAAGGTCAAATTCAGGAAGATTCACTTCTCATTTGAAAGCCAAACGTCTCTGATGATTGTGAACACTTCCCTTCCTCCCGCCCACCAGATGGATGATGGGAAGAGCATCCGTTACAAGGATCTCTACGCGCTGTTTGAGCACATCCTGGAGAAGACCATGCGCCTGGAGCAGAGGGACTGGTGCGAGTCGCCGGTGAAGGTGTGGGTCAACACCTTCAAGGTCTTCCTGGACGAGTTCATGACCGAGTACAAGCCCGCGGAGGGAACCATCGGCAGGGTGAGAGAGTTAGGAACACATAGAGGATGAGGAAAATACTTTTAAACTTAATTTGTTAAGGGAGAACCGTTGACTTTTGGGATTCTTACCGCCTGCTACTGGAAGGCTCCTGTTTGACTGACTACCCTTTGCAGTAACAATAATAACTGCGGCTATCAACTCTTTACATGCATATGGTGTAAACATGCTGTGATTCGTCTCTTTCCAGGCTCCAAAACGTGAACGCAAAAAGTCGAGGAAGAAGGAAACCGACATAGTGAGTTTTTATGGCGCACTGACACCTTCGCCTGGTTCTGATGTGATTGATCGAGCTGATCGGTGTCTCTGCCGCCCTCCTGCAGGTGGAAGAACACAACGGCCACATCTTCAAGTCCACTCAGTACAGCATCCCCACCTACTGCGAGTACTGCTCCTCCCTCATCTGGATGATGGACCGAGCCTGCGTCTGCAAGCGTGAGCGCTGCACACGCACACACACACACACACATATTTACACAAATAGAGGAATATAATGTAAGAGTGACCGTGTTATTCTGGATCTAAACCAATAAATAAAATACATTCCACTGAATGTCGGGCTACTAGACCGTATTCTTTTTGACGAAGAGGTAAAAAGAGAAGTTTGGCACAGTGTTACTGTATGAGAAAGAAGCAGACAACATGTTTGTGTAACCAGAGGAGTCACAAACTAAGGGGAGTTTGAAGCTTCTACATTAACAAACCTGGAGGGGCATCCATGGCACGGACTGCACTGTATATTAACAGGAATGTGCCTTATTTTGTATTTTTCCAACATGTTTATTTGCCTTTTGTTTTGCACCTTTGCATTCTCTATGAAGGCAGTCTGTACATATCTACAAGTCTGCCCAGCACCAAACACACACAGATAAATACACACACTGCCAGCAGTTCCTAATGTTCTCCTAACTCACTTACTCACAGGCACAGTGGTTTTTATTTCCACCCACACAGCACATTACACCCCCTCCCACTCGTCTCACACACACACTGCGCATTGAGACACTCGCCCGGCCTCCCCGAGTGTCGGAAAGAATTCGATTAAACCTCCCAAATCCATCTTTTATCTGGTTTCGAGCTCCATCTGCACTCCCGGTGAGCGCATCACATCCAAAGCGCCTGACGCCTCGGAGTTTACTCCCTGAGACCCCGACTGACTGCAGCCGGCAGTCTTTAGGAGTCTGATTGTGTTGATCCTTTTCTGCAGTGTGTCGCTACGCTTGCCACAGGAAGTGCTGCTCCAAGATGACCACCAAGTGCAGTAAAAAGGTAGGACGTGTTCCATTTATCCGACAGGAGGCTGAAATACTGCAGCGGTGTTAAAATGCCCAAAGACAACGCTGCATATGGGCATTAAATAGCTCGTGTAAAGGTAACTGTTGTGTGTTTGTGCTGTACGTAAACGTTCTCCGTGAGCTGTATCCGGCTGTAAAAGGAACATAATCGCTGCTTTTTGTAGCAAAAGCTTTTATGACCAATGAAAAACCTTTTCTTTTCTTTTTTAAATTCAGCCTGTATGTCTTTGAGGTAAAACGATTCATTTGAACCGTTTCAGTTGCAAACTCGGCCATTGACACAATGTACCTTTTTTCAAAGAAGACGCAAAACAAACTTCCTTTAATTACAATGAAGATGAGTTCATGGCAAGTAAAACGCCATCGTGCTTCATCCAGTGCACTCGGGGGGTTATCCCGCCGCAGGCTCGATGTGGTGTGACCGCTGGCTCACGGCGGTTAATGTTCTAATGTTCTGGCATTTCTTCTCATATTTCACACTCTAAAGCGTCCCGTTTGTGTTTTTGTACACTAGTACGACCCGGAGCTGTCGTCGCGGCAGTACGGCGTGGAGCTGTCCAGACTGACCAGCGAGGAGCGAGCGGTTCCTCAGCTGGTGGAGAAGCTCATCAACTACATCGAGATGCACGGCCTCTACACGGAGGGCATCTACCGGAAGTCGGGCTCCACCAATAAGATCAAAGAGCTCCGCCTGGGGCTGGACACAGGTGAGTCCGACTGTTTCTGTTTCACTCATAACGGTTTTATATATATATATATATATATATATATATATATATTCATTTACATCTAAATGTGAATGCGTCTCTTCTAGATGTGAGCGTAGTGAGCTTGGACGACTACAACATCCACGTCATCGCCAGCGTCCTCAAACAGTGGCTCCGCGACCTGCCCAGCCCTCTCATGACCTTTGAACTGTACGAGGAGTTCCTCAGGGCCATGGGTAAGCTCCCGATCGGCCCCCGCCGGCGCCTCCAGCCAAGAGTCGGTTTCTGAAGTCGTGGGTGCGTTTGTTTCCTCCTCAGGTCAGCCTGACCGGCGGGAGGTGATCCGGGGCGTGTACTCGGTGATCGACCAGCTGAGCAGGACACACCTCAGCACGCTGGAGCGCCTCATCTTCCATCTCGTCAGGTGAGTCAGGAGATGAGAAGCGGCGTCGGGACATCGGCCTCAGGCGGTTTGAATCACTGAAATGAAAACAAGTTGTTTCTTTGCCAGTGAACAAGTGTCTGAGTCACGTTTTGTTTTCCCCGCCAAAACAGTCTTGGTTTCGGTCTCACGCCCTCCTGGTAATCACGCTCGGTAACATCTGGATCAACAGGATTATTCTGTGGTGTGTTTCAGGATCGCTCTGCAGGAGGAGACCAACAGGATGTCGGCTAACGCCCTCGCCATCGTGTTCGCTCCTTGCATCCTCCGCTGCCCCGACACCATCGACCCGCTGCAGAGTGTCCAGGACATCAGCAAGACCACGGCGTACGTCCCCGCCTCGCGTCCCCGCCTCACGTCCCTGCCTCACGTCCCCGCCTCTGCTCCAAATGGGGCTTGTGGAAGACAGTTTCATGCATCAAAATAGTTTATAATACGTGTAATTCTTTTGTTTTTACCGACGTTAATGTAATCGGTCCCGCACTCAAAGTGTGTTGCATCACGGGACGGACGTTGTTAAATCCACAGCTACCGGCCCGGGTAGTGATGTAACCGCAAAGCCTACGAGGTTAAAGATGCAGGTTGAGAAATGTAAATTAAAAGCTCCTTTTAAAAATGTTTACCTAGATTAATTTAATCAGTCATTTTACCACACTGAAAACATCTATTGTATGTGTATATATATATATCTATATAGATATAGATATATATCAATGCTTCTGATTGATTCCTCACATTCTTGTGGATCCCTCCGCCTGCAGGTGTGTGGAGCTGATCATCAACGAGCAGATGAGCAAGTACAAAGCTCGTCTGAAGGACATCAACAGCCTGGAGTTTGCAGAGAGCAAAGCCAAGAGCAGACTGAGCCACATCAGGAAGTCCATGGTAAGGTCCTTCTTCGCCTGTGCTCGAACGCTCCTGTTTCTCCTCGCTCGTCATTTTAATGGTGACACCAGAGCTCCACCAGCAGCAGCAGCAGCCGCCGCGGCAGGACTTCATTCATACTCTTTCATCAAATGTTTTTTTTTTTTTAACACAAGCAGAGAGCTGACAAAAACACACCAACACACACACTCAATGTGGAGAAACCTAAAAAATATGAACACTCAACGTTTCTATTGGGTATAATTGTTCCTTCTTACTTTTACCTTCGAACTTTCCTCATAGTCACATCAGAAAAGGAAAAACAAGAATAGCCCCACTAACTCGTTTAAATGAAGAAGTCTGACGCAGAAAAATAAGACCACTGATCTGAACATGAATTAAGCCAAAACCTTCCATTGCAGATGTGATGAAAAATAGCAAAAGCAGTGACTTCACATTAACTGTGAGACATTCTTTGAGTGCTCTTTAACCAGGCGTCAGATCGATGACTCCAAGTCCATAAACCGTAAAGATGCTGCTCTTCCAACCAGCTGCGGCTAAACTTGTCATTTGTTGATCAAAAGATGCATTGACATCGTGGTAATTATGATCATCATGCGCTAAGAGAACCAAAAGTATTCGTATTCATGAGTCAGGATGAGCTATTGAATGATAATGTGACTGGGCAAGTAACATTGATGCATTGGCGTGACTTTAGTGTTGTAGTGTGTTTATATGGCGCTTATCTTAACACAGCATCATATTCTTTAGCTAAGCTGTCAAGTAAATATAGTTTATTTATAGTTTGTAGTGGAATAGAAGTAGTGCCATAAAATTCCAATACTCAATCTTGATTTCAAGCTACTTCATTTAGTGCAGTACTTTACTTTGTTAGTATGTACCTGAAACAGAAACCGTTATATTTACTTAAGTGCGGTAAAAAAGTTAATTTCCCAACCAAATACAGTTTTAACCTGAATGTCCTTTTTAAAATGGAAAATACCACCAAATCCCCCAATCTGTCCTTCCCTCCTTCCTTCCCTCCTTCCTTCCTTCCTTCCTTCTTTCCTTCCTTCCCCCACCCTTCCAGAAACCTGTACTAATTGCTATTAGGTTTATGAGCATAATCCGCACTTCCACCCCGGTAAGTATGCCCCCCATCCCTCTGTGTGCCCACCCGCACAGGTCCTGTGCTGTCCGTCCACTCCGTCCAATCTGTCCGTCTCCTCTGGTCACTGTCCTCTTCACGTCTGTCTGCAGCTCTTCTTGCTCACCTTCTGTTTCAGTATTTTCCACTCGAGGGTGGGGGGTGAGTCCTAGACTGACCTTCACTTGATGACGCTGGTCTTTCTACTTGGGTTCACAGCTTAAATCCTCACCGTATTCGCTCCGAGACGTCGTGGCGTGGATCTTTATTTGGGTGAAGCCGTGTGGCGCTCATCACGTGTGGAATACACATGACGCTGTTTATTTATCGAGTCTCCAAGCGTTAACACGCAGCCTGACAAAGCTAAACTAGGTAATGCCGACCTGCGTGTGCGTGTCCCGTGCGTTTGCTGGTTTCCTAGCCGTGATGATGCATCCTCTTCGTCCATGGGGAGTCTCGCTTTCGCTGCTCCGCCGCCGTAAACAGTATAATAATAATAATTGTTGTTGACACTTGGAGACGGTTTTTTTTTGTGTGTGAACTCGCAGAACAAAGGTCACTTTCGGCAGAGCGGCACCCGCACGCCCTCGCCGCCACTCAGCCCCAAAGTGGCCCCTGTGGTGGTGATGGATGGAGAGAGTGCAGGAGGAGGAGGGGGAGGAGGAGAGGATGCTGAAGAGGCCGGGCTGAACGAGCAGCAGCAGCAGGCGATGCAGCGGGAAGAGCGAATCCTCACCGAGCAGATCGAGAGCCTGCAGAAGGAAAAGTACGGAAGGCCTCCGCGGTGGAGTTTTATTTCATTTTATTTAATCTCCTGTTGGCCCCCCATGAACAAAGGTTCCCCAGCTGTGATACTGAATGTCATTACTTACCCGTTCAGCCTGCAGGGACCCACGCTCACAGTATTACATCTCTTATCAGGGAGCAACGGCCCTCATCTCTTGTAAGAATATCTTGTAGGCCGAGTAGGAACGTGAGGTCCGTCGACAGAACTAAATCGAAATGACACGCCGGAAGCTTCCTGTGTAATTAAAATATTTTTGAAAAGCGTATAATGTGCTGTGTGTTTGTCTGTGTGTGTGCGTGCAGGGAGGAGCTGACGTATGAGATGTTGATCTTGGAGCCGCGGACGTCAGACGATGACACGCCGGAGTCTGAAGCGTCCATCGGCACAGCGGACAGCTCTGAGAACATCACCATGGAGACGGAGGGGGCCACGTCGGACCCATCTGGTACTAGACTCTTTACAATATAGAGTATAATTATAGTCATTATAATACTGAATCATCATGTTCACCCCCCCCCCCCTCTCTGCAGAGCGCGGCCCGTATCCATCCAGAAAGTCTGAGTCAAAGAGCCGACGAGCTTTCAGCCGTCAGCCCGACTCCCAGGACTCGGTGGACTCCGTCTCCACCGTCTCCTCCTCCTACCACCCGTCCTCCTCCCTCTCCTCCAACGCCTCCGGCTCGCCCTCCCCTCACTACCGCTTCCGCTCCTCCTCCTCCGGGCCCCTGCTCACCTCCTGCGGCTTGGGCGCCCCCCCGACGGCCGAGGCCGAGGCGGGCCGGGGAGCCGGCAAGACCCGGCACCGCCTCAGGCTGAGCCGCAGCTCGCCGCGAGAGCCCTCGGGGGGCCACCGCAGGGAGCCGGACTTCAGCTCGGGGCCCCAGCAGCTGGTTCTGTACGGCAGCAACGAGTTCATGGTCTGAAGCCGCCATGTTGGGTGAGAGGAGAGGAGGGGGGGGGGGGGGGGGGGTTAGGCGAGGCCGGTGTTGCCTGCTGCCGTCCCTCCCCCCCTGGTCCAAATGGAGCAGAACGCTGTGAGAGTAAAAGAAGCCCAGAGCGGGGACGTGTCACAGAGGGACGGAGGGACAAGTCGAGAGACGGCCCGTTGACTCTTGATCTAAGAAGCCACACCTGCAAAGCCAAATCTTAGAACCCCCATCTTTGTTTTTCAGCATGAGGCGGGTGGGTTAAGCCCCCGCATCAACATGTAGCCAAACTGAGTGACCTGGTGGACGTTTGGTCCGCAACCAGCCGAGCCGAGTTCGCTTTACACGTTTACACGGGACGCCATCACGCTTTTTCCTACCTTAGTTTAAAGAGTCTGTACAGAAATGGGTTTATTATTATTATTATTATTGTTGTTGTTGTTGTTATGTTACAGAGGAAAACAACGTGCACTCCAGTGCTGCTCCTGGTCGTTCCTTGTTGATTGGTCTCTACTTCCTGTTGTTGTTGTTGTTGTCTGTTTCTGTCCTCACTCGTTTTTCTTTCTCCTCCTCTTCTCTTGTTGAGCCTCGGGTGTCCTCCTTGAGAAATAATAATCCTTAGGATAAAAGGAGGAGAAGCCGTGGATCCGTGCGTCCGGTGTCACGTTTACCTTCACACATCCATTTATTCACAAGTGGGTCCTGCGTTTGGTTCCATTTCCTTCAGAAACATCAGTGTTACTACATCAGAACTTGAATTGTTTTCTACATATATATACATATGTATTATACAGATATATATGTATGTATGTATATATATATATATATATATATATACACATACATGTATATATCATTAATGTCTTATAGGTGTTGTTTATTGATAAAGATTTCATGTTTTTGTCGTCTATTGTTTCATAGTTTATTTTTGTTCAGATGAAAGCCATTTTTCCCTTTATGTCTTTGTGTTTTTGTTTGAAAGAATGAATGATTCCAGCCACTGTATCAGCTCCCACGTTGTGCACGTGTTACCTTCTCCACACACACACACACACACACACACACACACACACACACACACACACACACACAGAAATCTTGTAAAGCTGAAAAACACCCTCAGAGTGACACTAAAACTGGAGCATTGTGACATGTTTGACGTCTACGCGTCGTTGCACCTTTGGGGACACTTTTCCACTCACTCCGTCCACGATGTCCTCCGAGCCGTCCGTCTTCTTCATACTACGTCAGCGTCTCCTCCATCCTCCAGTGAGAAGTAGCAGCCGGCTCCGCCCGACAACGTCTCTCTCTCCCTGCAACAGATTCAGTTTTCTACTCGCCGGCTTCGCAGCACTGTTGTACTTTAAAGGTCTTGTTGACCCCCCCCCCCCCCCCTTTACAGCAAACAAACCAACAAACATATATTTAAAAGAAGTGAATGTACGTGTCACTGGAAGGCATGCTGTGCTTTCTCTGGTTGTTTTTGTTCCTCTTTTATACACATGTACTATTTATGATCATGCTTTTGGGGTGTACATTGGTTTAAAAGAATCTGTTATAAAAGGTGTTATAAAAGGATATATTATCCTGTGTATGGTTCATTATCTACTATTAATCATAGCAACATTTTTAACACGCCACACTGGGCGTGTCATGTTTGTGCTACAAAGCGAGTAAAAAAAAAAAAAAAGAAGGAAAAGAACGCGCTTTGTCTCTTTGTCGGCGCCACTCTGGACACTGTTATGTATGCGGCGCAGTTTGTGTTATATTTCTTTTTTTTTAATGATACAAACATGTTTATGGTTGTAAGAAGAAAAAATACTTTATGGGGGAAATTCATCTGCTTATTAAAAAAAGCCAAACTGCAACCAAACACGTATGAGTTGAGTATTGTTTTACCCGACAGGACAAGAGAGATTTTAAAAGACCAAATCTCTTTGGCTTTCAGTCTCACTCTTCTTCACTGACTTTGCCTTTTTTTAACGTGTGACGCACCCAAGTTGTGTGTTTGTCGTTCAGGCTTGTGTCCTCTGCGGTCTGCAAGTCATCGGGGGTGTGAGTCATTTCAGAATCACAAGTCATTTATTGCCACATATGTTCCACATGGAGGAATTTGACTTGCCATAGAAGAATAAAATAAGATAACAATAAAGATAATTAAGATAAGTATGTTAAAACACCCATATATGTCCACATGTGTCCAACGTGAGAGAAAACACTGCAAAATGTTTCCGGGATGTTCGATTTAAGTTTCACTAAATTCAGTTTAGCCCTTATTTTGAGATCTAACAAAAGTAAAATACATAATGAAATGTGTCCTCCTGTAGCCTCAAAAGACAAGTCTGTGGTGCTTTTAGCAAACAATTTAACTGTATTTCTAGATATAGATATGTATTTTTAACAGGGAAAGGATAGATTACGTGACTAGGGTAGCAACCAAGCTTCCAACTCATAAGCTATATATATAAGTGTATATGTATTTTTTAAATATTGCATTTTATGTTAAATCCATGGATGACGTCAGTCTCGCGTGACAGCTGTAACGTTCCGTCATCCGGCGGTCAAAAGTGAAACTAAACGAACAGCGGCGAAGTTTCCTCCTTTTGTTTCCCGAGAGAGAGAGACGGAGAGAGACAGAGAGAGAGAGACAGACAGGCAGAGAGACGGGAGAGAGAGAGACGGGCAGAGAGACTGGGGGAGCGAGAGAGAGACAGGCAGAGAGACGGGGGGAGAGAGAGAGAGAGAGAGACAGGCAGAGAGACTGGGGGAGAGAGAGAGAGAGACAGGCAGAGAGATGGGGGGAGAGACGGGGGGAGAGAGAGAGACAGGCCGATCCGAAGGAGGTGAGGGAAACCAAACAAAACTAACAGAGTTTCTCTTCCTCCAAACCGAAAGCAGAGCTCGCGCGCTGCGGATCACGCGGGACGCGGCGGGGATTCACCTGGTGACTCACCTGGGGAATAAAAGCGCGCTGAGAAGCGTCCCGGCTATCAGCTGACGCCAGCCCGCAGTACGAGGTGAGCTCTCCTGTGTTCAACATCCCCGTTTGTGTTGATTTTTATTTTAATGCGTTTTCAGACTGTTTGTTTAATGTTTAAATGATTCTCGTTTATTCTCGCAGATGTCTGATAACAGAAGTATCGTTTTCTTCGACCTGGAGGCCACTGGATTGGGTAACGTTAACTTTGTTGACACTATTCGATAGCAACTGTTGTTTGACCTTTGACAATAGGAATCTTCAAAAAAAAGTGTGTGTGTATTTAAATCACAGCTCAGCAAAAAGCTGTTCTTTTCCTTCCCGTGTGATGGAAATTAATCAAAACAAAAACCCGACTTGACCAAAACCCGGTTAATCACTTGGAAAGGGGGGGTGAGCGGAGGGGTGTTTAGTCGGTTGCAATCTACAGCCTCACCACTAGATGCCACTACATCCCACGCACCGCAGCTTTAGAGGTGCTCATTTAGTTGTTAGTGATCTCACGTTGAATATACCCACTTCTCCCGACCCTTTACAGACACAGATGTGTGTGACATCATCCAGCTGTCGGCGGTCTGTGGAAAGAGAGTCTTCAACGCTTACATCCTCCCGACCCGCGAGCTCACGGCCAGCGCCAAGCAGGTGACGGGCTTCACCGTCAGTGACGGCAAGCTGTTCCGCGACGGCGTCCCCACGAGCACCGTCCCTCTCGCCGACGCCCTCGCCTCCTTCCTCGACTTCCTGCGCTCCTTCGCCGGCCCCGTGCGGCTGGCGGCCCACAGCGCGACGCGGTTCGACGCTCCCGTGCTCACCAGGGTGATGCGGCGGCTCAAGCTGCTGCCGGAGTTTCAGCGGTTGGTGTCCGGCTATGTGGACACCTTCCCGCTGGCCAAGAACCTGTTCCGCCTGAGCAGCTACTCCCAGCAGAATATGGTCCGCCACTTCCTGGGGAAGAGCTACGACGCCCACAACGCGGTGGCAGACGCCACGATGCTGCAGGAGCTTTTCAACCACTGGAATCCCAGCGCGCAGGCCGTGCAGAGAGCCACCTTCTCCACTTGTGTCTTTTAAAAGTAAAAAACAACGAAATGAAACAGTCTTGGCATGAAAGCCAAATATTTCGTTTGAAACTGAACTTTTCCTTTGCAGTTCTGTTCTCATCGTGTAGCCTCAGGTGGTTTGTACAAACTAGAATTTAAACAAGAATTACGGGAGGAATCAACTTCTATTAATTTGGAAACACATAACTTCTTAGAACCAGAATCCGCTTTATTGGCCTATGGAATTTCACTCTGGTTTAGACTTTGTTCTCTACATAGATACACAGGTTTTTACAAATAAAAACAGTAGCACAGATGTAAGCAGAAACAATATAAAATGTAATATATTCAAGTAAACATAAATAAATATGTATACATATATATGATGGACATAACTTAAACACCATGTACAACGACAGCGAAAGATAATATAATGTTGTATAATGTTGGTACTGTGCTGTATACTTATTTGTCCTATCATTTTGTTATTATATTGTAACATGTGTCATATTTTGTTCTCCGATGTCTTTTGAGTAGTAATAAATAATAGTAAATAAATCCAACCACATCAAACTTTCAAATGATTCTTTTAGCTAACATGCTATTTTGTACATTTTTTATTGGAGCCAGTTTTAGATATCGCGCAGAAATTAGTTTTGTTCCTTGCTCTACGTATATGGGACAATCGCGCATAGTTGCATAATAATCAAAATTCTGGGGAAATTTAGTTTAAATGGATCCATTACACGTTTATGCTATGAAAGTAACGTTAAGTATATTTACCAATGTACTTATGTTTTTTAGATGGTCGCACTTGAGCCTTTCTATTTAATGTATCTTCCACTACCATTAATGGTATATAATCAATTATTAAATATGAAACCTTTAGTTTCCAATATGTATCTCTCTGTTACTTTTAAGATTCAGGCTCGTGGCGTTTCTATGTTTGTCCTGTAGGGAGCAGCAAGCTTATCTTCTGTCTACATTTCACAGAAAAAGAAAGGTCTTCTCTGCGCATGCGCTTATCCCGGTCAATTTAAGTTTCACTTCAGGGCAAAATTCAGTTTCGCCCTTATTTTGAGATCTAACAACAGTGAAAGACTTAAATAATAAAAATGTGTCCTCCTGTAGCTTAACCATCAGTGTAGTTGAAATTGCATCATGTCCTCGTGGTTTCATTCCTCAACCGACAACATTTTAACTTGTATGTATGTATTTGTAGATATACATATTAATATGTATTTCTAACAGGGAAAGTACAGACTACTTGACTAGAGTAGCAACCTTAAAGCTGGCAACAAACAAACTATGTAAATGTATAAGTTTATATGTACTTTTTAACTGTTTTTTGTTGGTTGATCAATTACACGCATTTTATGTTCATCCATGAATGACGTCAGTCTCAGTCTCGCGAGACAGCTGTAACTTTCCCTAACTTTCCCTAACTTTCCGCTATCCGGCGGTCAGAAGTGACACCAAACCGAATTTTCCTTCTTTTGTTTTGTGAGAGAGAGAGAAGAGGAGGAGGAGAGAGAAAACAAATCACACAAACCGGCTCACGGAGAGTTTCTGTTCCTCCAAACCGAAAGCAGAGAGTTCGCGCGCTGCGGGTCACGCGGGATTGACGCGGTGAACAACAGTGAGCTCAGAAGCGTCCCGTCTGTCTGTCAGCTGACACCAGCCCGCAGTCCGAGGTGAGCTCTGCTGTGTTCGCCTTCACTTCCCCGTTCGTGTTGATTCATTTTAATGTGTTTTCGGACGGTTTGTTTAATGTTTAAATCATTCTCTGTTTTTATTCTCGCAGATGTCTGATAACAGAAGCATCGTTTTCATCGACCTGGAAACCACTGGATTGAGTAACGTTAACTTTACGCTTTTATTGACACTATTTGATAACAATTGTTGTTAGAAGTTTGACCTTTGACAATAGGTATCTTCAAAAAAAGTATTTCATATCATGTTCATATTTGACCATTGAAATATTACTGGATTTTTTGAGCGCTTTCAGCCATACCTTGTTAATGGCATTGTGATACTCCTTTTATTTTACACCATTATTATTTTTTCAGCACCAAAACGACGGAAACTGTCTTAAATTGTTTATCCTGAATTACTTTGGAATCAGTCCATCATTTGGCCTGGAGTCATCCCCCTTATGTATTTTGAGTTTCAGTTTTGTAGTGGTTTCTGATCTCACAGGCATCGGACCTCATGAAGTTCTTAAGAAATGAACTTCCTGTTAGAGAGGAAGAGATCTGGCATTGAACCAATCTGACTGTGACACAGATATATGTGACGTATATTATATGTCACAGCCGAACCACAGACCCACCAGCAGCTTTCCGTTTTTCATGACGGGCTACCAAAGTTACAAAAACAGCAACTACACATGCTGTTATTTATTTATTAACATGAAATATCAATGCCACATTTATGTATATATATATATATATATATATATATATATATATATATATATATATATTACATGTCATTTAGCTGACACTTTCATCCAAAGCAACTTACATTGCATTTTTAACCCATGGCTTTTACATTTTAGGCCAGGGAGCAATTAGGGGTTAGGTGTCTTACTCAGGGACACTTTAACATGGGACATGGAGCAGCCAGGGCTTGAACCACCAACCTTGCGGTTCCTGGCGCACTCTCTCTACCCCATGCGCCAAGAGCCACCATCGACCCTTAAATATATATAAATATATATATATATATATATATATATATTTTTTTTTTTCAGAGTTCAAAGCAGTTCATCATATAATTTACTGTTTGAAATCATGGAGTTGACCATTTGGGACAAATCTGTGTCGTGAAATAAGATATTTATCTCCCTCTAATCCGACTCTCCCCTCCTCACAGCGTCTGATGTTTTAACCTTTTCGGTAATCCTAGTGTAGTATTTAAATCACAGCTCAGTAAAAAGGTGTTCTTTTCCTTCCCGTGTTAATCACTTGGAAAGGGGGGGTGAGCGGAGGGGTGTTTAGTCGGTTGCAATCTGCAGCCTCACCACTAGATGCCACTACATCCCACGCACCGCAGCTTTAGAGGTGCTCATTTAGTTGTTAGTGATCTCTCCTCCCGTGCTATACTGGGTCACAGTCAGGGGAACTCGCAACAAAGAGCAACTCGCTGAACTGTCTCATCACTTTCAATACACCCCTTACCCACTTTCTCTTTCTCCCGACCCTTTGCAGACACAAGTGTGTGTGACATCATCCAGCTGTCGGCGGTCTGTGGAAAGAGAGTCTTCAACGCTTACATCCTCCCGACCTGCGAGCTCACGCAGGATGTCGAGCAGGTGACGGGCTTCACCGTCAGCGACGGCAAGCTGTTTCGTAACGGCGTCCCCACGAGCACCGTCCCTCTCGCCGACGCCCTCGCCTCCTTCCTTGACTTCCTGCGCTCCTTCGGCGGCCACGTGCGGCTGGCGGCCCACAACGCGAAGTGGTTCGACGCCCGCGTGCTCACCAGGGAGCTGCAGCGGCTCAAGCTGCTGCCGGAGTTTCAGCAGGTGGTGTCAGGCTTTGTGGACACCTTGCCGCTGGCCAGGAGGCTGAAACCTGGCCTCGACAGATACACCCAGAAGAATCTGGTTAGCCACTTCCTGGGGCAGAGCTACGACGCCCACAACGCGGTGGCAGACGCCACGATGCTGCAGGAGCTGTTCAACCACTGGAATCCCAGCGCGCAGGACGTCTTGGCGGTCACCTTCGACATCAATCATGTTTTAAAAGGAAACAAAACCGAAACGGTCTCGGCATGAAAGCCAAATATTCCATTTGAAACCGAACTTTTCCTTTGCAGTTCTGTTCTCATCATGTAGCCTCAGGTGGTTTGTACAAACTGGAATTCAAACAAGAATAACGGGCCAAATCAACTTTTAGTGATTTGGAGACCCATAAATGCTTAGAACCAGAATCCGCTTTGAATATTGACTCTGGTTTGTTCTCTACATAGATAAGTTTTTACAAATAAAAACAGTAACACAGATGTAAGCATAAACAATTATAGACCGTACAATACAAAATGTCATATATTCAAGTATACATAAATAAATATGTATACATATATGAATATGAACATAATTAAAACACCATGTACAACAACGATATAGTGTAGTTATTTGTTCATTGTGTTATTATATTGTAACGTGTGTCATACTCACAAGTTGTTCTCCGATGTCTTTTGAGTAGTAATAAATAATCGGAAATAAATCCGAGCCATTCTGTTTCATGTGTCCTCCACTACCATTAATGGTATATAATCAATTATAAAATATTAAACCTGTAACTAACCCCAGCCCCCCCTAACTAGCCGTCCTGTAGGGGGCAGCAAGCTTATCATCCGTCCACATTTCACAGAAGAAGAAAGGTCTTCTCTGCACATGCGCCAAGCGGGAACCAACAATACCGTTGATATGTTGGAAAACACCACTTCAACTATGTAGTCAATAGCTATTCTTGTGTTTTCGGAGTTAACCTTTTAACGCCGGGTTCGGTTCTGTCCTCCAGCGAGGCTTTTGTTTTGACATGTTTTTATGTCTGCAGTGTTCACCAACCGCATCATGTAGTTAAATGTGTTACTGCCAGAGTCTCTAATTATTATTTTACGAAACTTGGAAACGTCATTGAAACTGTAGTTGTGACGGGATGCAAGAATCGTTGGTTTTCTTTGACTTGGAGACAACTGGACTGGGTGAGTTACATAATTAATCATCTTTATATACTTTATAATAAGTATAACTATGGTAAACGTATAAAGTGTCCCTGCTTTGTCAGGCTGTAATTATTTTCTATCGGAGTCCCCCGCATGAACGCGGTTTAATTCATTTCACTTTATTCACTATAAATCGATATGATGATGATTGATGGAGAGTGAAAAAACTAACCACTTACTTGATTGGTTACCTGTGATCCCAGATGTTCCCTATTGGACAACGCTTTCTACTTTAAATGGGTGTCTTTGATTTATGGCCTGTTGTATTTAACTGACCTACTACTGTGCCGGCTTGTTGGTTCTGTTTCATCCCTTTTCTGGATTTACAAAATAACCAAGTTTCCAAAGGGACATTTTAATTATTCATTAGGGCGGCGACGTGAGGCCATATGCAGTACCAGTCAAAAGTCTGAGTGGAACGTTTGACTGTTCGCTGACAGGGCGTCAAGTTCGTCAGAATCCGACATTTTCGTAATTGAAATTGCTGTATCATTTGGACAAATATGAGTCCTTGTATGAAACGCCCTCTGTCTAAATGCCTGCCGTCCCCAGGGCGGGATTGTGAGATCGTGCAGCTGGCGGCGGTGAGCGGGGGCCACTTCCTTAACCTCTACGTGGTCCCCCGGTGCCGGATGGAGCGCGGGGCCTCCAGAGTGACCGGCCTCAGGGTCCGCAGGCAGAGACTGTACCTCCGTCGCCGACTCGTCCCCACCAACTCCCTGCGGGAGGTCCTGGTCGCCTTCATCGCTTTCCTCCGGATGCTCGGGCGCCCTCTCGTCCTCGGCCACAACATCCGCCGCTTCGACTGCCCGCTGCTGGCCCGCGCCCTCGACCAGCTGGACCTCGGGGTGCAGTTCCGGTCGGCGGTCTCCGGCTGCGTGGACACCCTGCCGCTGGCCCGGGAGACGCTGAAGGACCGCGGCCTGCAGAGCTTCCGGCAGACGGACCTGGTGCGGGAGCTGCTGGGCGCGGACTACGAGGCCCACGACGCCCTGGAGGACGTGCGGGCGTTGCAGGCGCTGTACGGCGAACTCCGGCCCTCGCCCGAGTCGATCCGCAGGCACGGGTTCACCCTGGACACCATGGGGGACAAACCGGCCCCCAAATGCAAAGCGCCCCGCGAGCTACCGGGACAGCGCTCCCTGTGGGAGAACTTAAGAGCAGCGGTGAAGGTCAACGACGGCAAAGACGACCCGGCGGAACGCGGGAGAGCCTCGGGAGAAGGCAACACAAAGGAAAGATGAGGGACGTGTGCAGAGACATCAGGAGGACGTCAGGAGGACATCAGGTTTCGTCAATGTGGAGTGTCATTCCGCTTCCGACTTTCCCATTTACGATCATTCCAAAAAACAATATGCACTTAAATTTAACGCACAATGTTGATCGGAGTGTCAGTGTTATTTATGGGAATGTAATGATTTTTAAGTTTTGAGTTTCCCAAATCTTCACCAGTTATTTGTGCAACGACAAACGGGCGTGACGGGTCTGAGAATCATAAAGCCAAGTTTGCACAAACATGTGAACTGGGATGGCTGTATGACATGTGCCTAATGTGTACATTTTGGTTACTGGGGATAAGTTATGCACTTTTGCCCTAGTAAATTTCGAGGTTTCAATAAGTAAATAAATAATAAACGTGTTGTATTTCTACAGCGTGTCTCCCATGATGTACTTGAATGAATCAATATCAAGAAACTTAAGTCTTCATACGAAAGGATTTCCGCTCAGACACACATTCATGTTCAATTATTACGGCACCAACGGGTAAAGGAACAAGTCTTTATTGAACAAAATGACTCCATGTTCTACAATTTCAGATACTCTGAGGATACATTTGAGGTAATGGTTCTTTCAATCAAAAAGATGCGATGATCTTTGTTCTATGTTCTTAATGAACTTTCACTTTTCATCAGTTTCAACAACAAACAAGGTGTAGTGCATCTACATCACCGACATGAAGTAGATAAAAGCATTCATCCAGATACACATTTACTCACTGGTAAGTTAGCAGGCCGAGCATTCATTCTCAAATATTTAATTAAAGATAACCTATAGAGGAAGAAAATCCCCCTCAAGATTGACTGAATTCAGATTGACCCTGAAACCGACGGGAATATTGGCACCATGCTGAAGGGATCTAGTGACACTTTTAGTTGTTTAGTTAATTTCAGTTTAGTTGTCTTGCGTATCGATGAATCAGTACAAACAAAACATGCAAAGTCTTAAAATATCCGTTTCAAATACACAACGTCAAACACAGACGTTGGTTCCTATAATACAATTTATTTTTAAATTAAGCGTCCAACTCTTAATTTAACGTTTCAAAGTCTAAAAGTTTGAATCAGCGTGCATTCCTGACTCTCCGTGTTGTAACCTGGACTGTAAAGTTCCCACATGCGCGGGTAACCGCTAACAACTCAGACATGCAGACATCCTCAGTATGTGTCCTTGCTCCAGCACTACAGGAAGAATTTTCAATGTGCACATTCTCTTCTTCTTCTACAAGATGTTAATCGCACACCGCTGCAGGTAAAAAACGGTTAAAATCATCAGTGGAAAACGGCTGGATTTAAAGCTTAGGAAAGCTGCTGGAGCAGACGGTGGGTTGAGGGGAGGAGCTACAGAAGGCAGCAGGCTCGGAACATGGTCATCCCCGACCTGGAGGCGGCGTGCAGGGAGACGCTCTCGTTGGCCGAGACGAACAGCACGCTGCCCCGCCCCAGCGGGATGTCGGAGAGGGCGGCGGCGGAGGTCGCCGTGGCGTCGCCCTCGATGACCAGGAGGATGCTGGCGCTGTCCACCGCGGCGACGGTGTACTGCTTCACCGAGGCCGGGACCTGGGGGGGGGGAACGTTTACACATCCTTTGTTGGACAACAACATACAATAAGCCACTGGTGAGTCTCCGTGTCTCCGCGTGCTATCGCCTCCCCACCGCGGTTCTCCTACCTGTATCCTCATCACGGTGAAGTCCGGCACCGGGGGGTCGTACAGCGACACGCAGGGGTCCGAAGCGTCCTGTACACACGGGAAGATTTTGGAGCCGGCGGGGGCCGGGCTGTAGTTCAGCATCTCGCACAGCGTGTTGACGTCGATGTACTTGGGGGTGAGGCCGGCCCGCACTGTGTTGTCGGAGCACGCCATGCACTCGATGCAGTCTGCCGGAAAGAGGAAAAGGCAAAAGTGGTCGGTCAGCTCTCCTTCCGATGGAAAGATCAATTCTCCAATACTCTGACGGCGTTGGATACAGCTGAGATCAGCCGGAGACGTCAAGGAGCATTAAAGGAGGATTTCTTCAATGCCGCCTCTGCTCCTCTTTACACTACAGTAAGCACCCGCTTTAAAGAAATGACTGAATATAAATATTAAATATATTCAGGCCCGTTCTGCTGTCCTCACAGACCTCCGTGAAGGTAAGCGTGCGGCTCGTTGGCTCCCAGGAACATGGCCTCTCCCGGCTCCAGGACCATGTGGTTGAGGAAGAAGATGGAGAAGCAGCCGATGTCTCCTGGATACTGGGAGTGGAGGCGGAGCAACAGGTCGCCGTGGCTGCTCGACGTGTCCTTCCCTGCTGCGCCTGCACGGGTCACAAACGCCCGCCAGTGTGATGATGTCAGATAATCAGGTGTCAAGAACGCCGTGGCTAAACGGCTCCGCCTCCATCCACCAACCCGGCGGCCCCTCACCCTCCTCGGTGACCCTCTTGACCAGCATGTTGAGCTGGTCCACGAACACCTTCTTCTCGCAGTTCATCATCCTGGTGAAGCACTTCTTCAGCGTCTGGCTGGCGAGAGCCGCGTCTCCTCCGTCGCATCGCAGCTCCTCCGCCGCCTCGTTTCCCACCAGAGCGCGGAACTCTGGGACAGCTGACGGACGCACACGTGGGAATTACAGACATGTACGAGTGTACGTATACGAGGATCCACACTGAAATAACGGGTTTCTTTCTCTCTTTGGAACTCACTGTTAAGGAATCCCAGGATCTCCTCCACTGGTCTGAAGCCACAGAGGCCCTGGAAGCGGGTGAGAGCGATGGCCATCTCCGGCTTGTGGTTGTCGTCTGGGTAGTGCTCCGGAAACTGATCGTGGAGGCGAGCCGCTAACTCCTGACAGAAAGGGAAGAGGGTTGAATACAATACTCCCAACCAGATATTACATTGGATCAGATCAGTTTAACACTCAGGAGGCCGAGACATCAGGAGTTTAAGCTTTAAACTGAACAGTCACTGGTTGGTTTTAGCTTTTAACTGAGATGAATCTCACTTTAAAGCCTTTTTATGGAAGTGATCACATATTTGTTATAACTGGGAGTATAGTATAACTTTAGCGTTACACTTTAAGAACATTTTGTTTGTTTGTGTGTGTGTGCGTACTCACTCGGTTGGGGTGGGCCTGTATGGACAAGGCGGTGTTGACAGACAGGACCTTGAAGAGGAAGGGCAGCTGACCCTGGAAGGTGTCTTTGACCTTGGAGCCCAGGCAGCCGGGGAAGTGGGCGATCCACTCGCCCAGCGTGGTCTGTGCGATGCGGTTGTCTTTTATCTGGGCGTCGCCTTTTGGGTGGGCGCCCATCCACAGCTGGAAGGACAGGCGCACACGGACGTCGGGTTAATTGAGTTACAGAGTTCGGAGGTTTGATTGTGGTTCTAACTGGGAAAAAATTTAAGTGGGACAGTGAATGTGAAGCGTGAAAACAAATCCCAAATAAAAGCATAATAAGAATAAATCAAACTTTAGACATGACAGATGTGTTCCTTCCTTTAGCCTTTGTTAAAATGACTCTGAGCCCAGAACCATAAATCTACATTAAGAAGATTTATCTAAGGCTGCAATCCAGAGTGATTTATGGTCAGCGAGGAGGGAAGAATGCTCGCAGTAAGTCACTCTGGATAAGAGGGTTCCCCTAGTGCCTTTAATGTAAATGAAGCACACACAAAGAAAAGGCAGAAGTAAAAGGAGCTTGATAAACATCTCACATCATATTCATAGTAAATATTAGTAATATTAAAAGACCAACATGTAAGATAAGCCTCGTATTGTGATGTAGGTTTAAACATCGATACCACCATTGTGACTAAGCATGAACTCTAACGTGACCGACCGCGGCATGTGGCGGTGCATGAAGAATGTCAACACCACCATGACCTGAACCAATGACCTGCAGAGCTGCTGCAGCTAAATAAAGAAAGTCGGATGAAATGCTCGGAGGGAACGCGGCTCTCTGCCAGGATACGGAGCGCCACACGTTGGGCCCTGGGTGGGATGACCTCACCGGGCCCATCTGATTATCCGGCTGGAATCATTCATCATTGTGCCGTGAGTGAAGGCTGTAGAAGACCTGCAGCATGTCCATCTCTTCCACGTAAAAGGCACACTTGTCTTTGTCATTTCTCACAGGTAGTGAACCATGCGTCCTGCTCAAGGACCGGTCAGGTTACCTTACCTCCGCGTAGGGCTTGCCCTCCTCCACCACAGCCACTGGGTCTCCACCGACCACCAGTCTGGCCACCTCGCTGTCCATGCCGACCTTCCCCCACGCATAGTTTTGCACGGCGCAGGTCAGCGGGAACACTGGGGAAGGGACAAAGAGAACGGCTTGTGATTTCATGATGAAAAGTAAATTAAGTGAGTGGGACTGCGTCCATTGGTCCGATGTTACATAAATATATTTTTACAGGAAGAGACAGGAAAAACTAGCTCTTCTTAAAAAACGCCGATGGACTGGGCGCGTTGACAGGGACAAAATGAGCGCACGCGTAACAACCCGAATATCTAAATATCCATACACGCTATTTCATTTCGATAACAACCGGGGGGAGGGGGTCGTCATGCTGCGGAACAACCAGCTGACGAGCTTCATCCACAGGAACAGCAGCAGGGCGCAGGTTTCATTCCCGAGAGTCACACTTCGGCTTTAGACGCATTAATGTGACGTCTAAAGGTTTTAGCCGCGCTACCTGTCGGCGCCAACAACTGTCATTAAAATACCCCCCCGCCATCATCTGCTGCGTGCGTTAAACACGTAGCAGATGATTTAAAACAAACGAGGAGGGGAGGGTGGGGGGCTCTTTACTCACCTCTCACTTCCTCCATGGCTGGCTGCGAGCTCGGCTGTGTGTGTGTGTGTGTGTGTGTGTGTGTGTCAGACTGCTGGTGACGTCACGCCCCGAGTCTCCACCCCCTTCCCTTCTGATTAACGTCAGACACGTAACACTTCCGTAAAAAAATTAAACATTTGGTTAACTTATTTTTTCTATTACTAGAAAACAGAAAACGTTGTTTTGTACTATTAGATGTACAGAATCTGGAATGAATATACCACTGCTACTACTAAATCACGTCACATCATTGTTCCCTTTTTATTTTTGTTTTAATGCTCCTGTGTAGTTTGTATTCTTACTTTGTATTCATTATATAGATTTGTATAATATTCATGTAATGTAAATATGCTACACTTGCTGACTAAATCACATGACATCATTGTGACTTTTTTATTTTGTCTTTAGTTATTTATTCTAATTATTATTTTTTTAAACACATAGCTTGTGTAATGGTTTGTTTCATTCAAATCGCAGACGGTAACTGTAAGAAATACACGAAAATTGTTTGTCAAATTGATTCAAATCACTTGTCCTTTATATTAAATTTAATAAAGAATTACTAAATAGAAAAAAAAATAAAAAAAATAAAACGTCACTTCCAGGTGGCTCAGCGCGCATGCGCAGTAAGTTCATTCGAGGAAGTGGCAGCAGCGGAAACTCTAACGACGGAGAAGAGTTTTTTGTTTATTCTCCTTTCAGAAAGGACAATCCAGCCCGCAGCCTTTTAAAAATGTCGGGATTTGATAGCAACCCGTTCGCAGATCCTGCCAGTGACAATCCCTTTAATGTAAGTGTTTTAGTTTTTATTCTTTTATCTGCTAAGCCACAGTCGAGCCTGTGTGCTGACATATCATTCGCGTAAGGTAGCCAGCACGTCAGGCAACTTGTTGGGTGGATGTCGGGGGAGGGATCTATTTCCTCTCTTTGAGAGCCCATTTGACGAACACCACCTGAGTGACAGTCCTTCGACCAATCAGCGGGCACTGCGTAAAAAGAAGGCGGGATGTTCTGCTAGCTTGCTTTCAGGAAGTTAAACTGTAACAAGCCCAGAACGTCTCGCTTTTAGCCATTTAACAACTGTTACTATTTACCTTGAGTGTTTGTGTGTGTGTGTGGGAGGGGGGGGGGGGGGGGATTTTATATTATTTTGGAGTCCTGTAAATGTCAAATACATTGCACAAAGACACTCAATTCCAAGCCAGTTGAGCTCGTTGGCTCACAGGATGGAGCCTAGAAGTCTGTCCAGTCTATTCAAAGTTCAGTAACTTCATTGTTTGTTCGTCTTAAAAACGTATTGAATCCGGAAAACGGCTGTCCTGCTGTATTCCGTTTGTAATAGTAGGAAATCCCTCACTAGATCCACGTTGCATGTTGATTTACTGATGAGCTGTTTATGAAATACCCTGGAACATTCAACGTTTCGTTCAAACTTCCTACATTTGTACGCTGTGATAATTCTTATTTCAACCGGATAAGTATATCTTTTTAGTCATCCCATCGAAATCATCATGTCATCTTCCTAATGATCTCGCTTTGTCCGAGGACAAGACAACAAGTGCTTCTCCTCCTTCTGTTTATGCCCATGTTTTTTCTTAGTTGTAAAGGCATAAACGTATTTGCCTACAGTCATAAAGCCGGACGGTTATTCTCTCATTATGAGGTCCAAAGCAGCTATAAAAGAACCAGGTTCCTCCACTCTTCTGTGAAAGAAGCATTGAAGTGAAGCGGAACATTTTGGTTGCAAGGGCCTCACTGTAAACTTAAAAGATTAATTATTAAATTTGACTATATTGTTCGCTATAAAGGTGTTATTTAGCCCACTTTGCAACTGGAGCAGCCAGATCACGGCGTCCTTGAAAACTGCACGCGATAAGATTTAATTTAAAGAGAACAAAAGCTTCACTATGTACATTAACTTATCTGATCGTGCTACGTATGAAAATAACGAGTCTCTCAAAGCCTCTTTTAGGATCTGATGACATTACATGGCGCGGCCACTTGTCGTATTGCTCTATTGTCTCAGGTGGCGGTGACGTCAGCGGAGAGCTGGCTCTGTTTGCGGGGGCTGGAAGTGAATAAATGACCCGAGAAGCTGCTTTGTGTCGCCTGAACGCTGCAGCAGCTCGCTATCAGGCGCTTCAGTCTGCAGCGGCGCTCAAAACGTTAAAATAATTTCTGCTAAAACAATTTCCATTTAGCAACATTGATCAACAACTAAAAATGTCCCACCTGTGTGTCCTTGAAGTTCCCCACTACCACACAGCCCCGCCCTCCCCACACACAATATACAGCTACACTTTTGAAATGTGTGCAAACAGCCACGCCTCGGCTGTTGAGCCCAGTTTCCTGGTGCACAGACCCTAATCTCAGAATATCCCGCTGGTCTCGTCCCATATGGACCCGTGGGGCCTGTTTTGAGTCGGAATCCGTGACCTTTTATGACCTTACTGATACAGGAATGTACACAAACGTCAGATCCAGATGTGTCCTGGTGTTCGTCTCCACACCGTGTCGTCTGCACTCAAGCGGGTTTAGTTTGATCGATCCGGTTTTATTTCTTCCTTCGTTGCTGTGCTGTTTCATCGTGAAACACAAGTTGTCTCTGTGACTTGGCAGATTTACATTTTTCGACTGCTGCTTGTGGTGAACGTGGCATTTTTAATAAGTTCTGTTTTGAACATCTCCATAGACTGTGGTGATCATCCTCTCGTTGTCTGCTTGATTATTCCAGTGATCCCTGCAGTGAACTTGGGCATCATGACATTTTTCCATACGTATATCTTTACACCAATAACCCTTCAAAATGCTCCATTGTAAACACGTTATTTAATGTCCAACCAAAGATCTTTAATATCATCATCAAGACACATTTAGTGAGTTAATACATCTATTAAATGACAGAAAAAAGTAGAACAAACGTCCATTGCAATTTCCCAAAAGAGATCAAGTGTCAAATATTCATTTCATTAATATGTCAGGAAAAGGAAGGATGTCTGCACATTCAGAAGCTGCATTCACATCGTTTTTGGCATTTCTTCTAAGGAAATACAGTCGATTATTTCTTCCACAAATAGCAGGGTGAACGAATGTGGCAACTATTTCATGATCATCACACCAGATTACGCCGACGGGGCAGATGGTGTCGTTTCCCTTGGGGAAGTGAAGAGGAAGTGTGTGTCTGAAGTGGTGATAACCAGCTGTGAATGTGTGTGTGTATGTGTGTGTAAATGCTCCAGGACCCGTCGGTGACGCAGGTGACCAGCTCCAGCGTGGAACCGGTCGACCAGTTCAACCCCTTCCCCGCTCATCCCACAGTAAGACGCCTTGCATCCTCTCCCCTCATCATTGTCTCTCCTCCTGCATCTCCTCCCCTCCATCAGTTCTTACCACCCGGTCTTTGCCTCTTATGTCGTCTCCTCTTATTCCATGTCGGTGGCTTTCTGGTCTCATCGACGACTCCTCTCCTTTTTTCATTTCCTTTTTCATTCACTCCCTTCATTTCTTATCCCACCCCCCATTTCCTTGTTGTGTATTTGTTTATTTCCTCTTGTTTTTTTTTTCCATCAGGACAACCTGGCGGGTCACACCACTCCAGCCTCCACCTACCAGCCCGCTGTGTTGCAGCCGTCCACGGAGCCCAGTCCACAGGTGAGGCCCACTTTTACTGGACACTACGTACTGGTGATGTGAGGGACAGTCCCCCGCCGTTCCTGAACCTCCTGCTGACTCGCAAAACGCTGGGATGCGTTTCTGACTACTGATGTTCTTTTTTTTTTTTTTCTTCTGCAGGCGACCGCCGCCGCAGCTCAGGCCAATCTGCTGAAGCAGCAGGAGGAGCTGGAGAGGAAAGCTGCCGAGCTGGACCGCAGAGAGCAGGAGCTGCAGACCAGAGGCCCGTCAGGTGATTGGAGGCCGGGACGCAGTAAACACAAACGCATTCCTCCCCGCCCATTTATACACACAATCTGAATTAACACAAATAGCAATGATCCTACACACGTTGCAGTAACTTTGGGGGATTTACTGTCCCGCGGTGGGGACGTCGGTGTCTTTTTCTAACCGTGCGGGCGGCCGTCTCGGGTCCTTTCAGGCAAAGAGAACAACTGGCCTCCGCTTCCCAGGAGCTTCCCCATCAGACCGTGTTTCTACCAGGACTTCTCAGAGGAAATCCCAGTCGAGTCCCAGAGAGTCTGCAAGATGATGTACTACCTGTGGATGTGTGAGTAGAACCTCAGCCATGCCGTGAACGTCATGAATAATTGTCACACAACGAGATGCTGCTGACCTCACTAATCACCATGTTTGACTCTTGTCTCTCCAGTCAACTGCATGACTCTGTTCCTCAACCTGCTGGCGTGTTTGGCTTACTTCACCACTAAAGCGGTCCACGGGGTGGATTTTGGCCTCTCCATTCTCTGGCTCATCCTCTTCGCCCCCTGCTCCTTCGTGTGCTGGTACCGGCCCGTCTACAAGGCCTTCAGGTGAGTCTCCCTGCGTGATGTAACAAACACTCATCCTCAGACATTTGCTGAAGACTTTTACCTAACAAGTAATGGTTTTTTTTCTTCTTTCTTCTCATTTTCAGGAGTGACAGCTCCTTCAGCTTCTTCTTCTTCTTCTTTGTGTTCTTCTGCCAAGTAGTGATCTTCATCATCCAGGCGGTGGGCATCCCCAATTGGGGGAACAGGTGAGCTGCGTCCTTCAAGGAGTGATCCTTTAATACCAGAAGTACTAACTCTGAGCCGGCCTTTGAGCTGCTGTCTTCTCTCTCTCTGCCTCTCCTCATTCTCTGCATTCCTTCATGTCTTCTGACAGAGACTTTTCATCCTCCCGCCTGTAGCCTGCTGCCTCTCTGTCCGCTGGTACTTCTGTAAGTGTCTGTCTCTGCTCCCTCCTGCCGACACGCACCCTCCTCCTCCTCTTCCTCCTCCTGCTTCTCGGCCCTTGAAAACCAAAAAGCAGAGTGCACGCGCGGTACAGAGGGGCCTAGCTTAGCATTAGCATTTGCTAGTGAGCTGAGAAGGCTTGGATCTTTTCGTTCTTTCATAAGTTGACGTGAACGAGACCTAATGCATCGTTTACAGGTTATTCTGGTCAACCGTCTTAAAGTTAAACACAGCAGATCTTTTATGCTGCTGGGTGTTTTTAAATAAAGCATCTGAGGAACATTGTTTTCATTCGCCATATGGTGATACAGTATTATGCAACATACTAATCTACATTATACAATACGATGTGGGATACGACATGAGACGAGGTCTGATGGACACAGCGATATACGATACGTTACACTACGGGCCTAACAACGCCCTCCCACTGTTATTGAAGGTAAAGTACTGCCTCAAGTACCTTTATTGCTTTTATAATACGATTACCAGCGAAATGTTTGGCTCCATGAGCTTTTTATTTCCCCAAATCCCAAATGTGTGATTAGAAAACCTTTTCTGTTCCGCCTCTTCTTCTTTCTTTCTTGGCACGTTGTTCTTCTCTCTCCTGATTACAACCCGACTCTCCTCCAGACTACACCAATACACCACTAATCTCACCCACGTTGAGAATTAACGCTGTGTGTTGCCTCCAGCGGTTGGATCTCGGCCTTCTCCGCCATGTCGGAGAACAAGGCGGTGGGAGCCATCATGATCATCGTGGCCATCCTCTTCACCATCTGCGCTGTGCTGTCAGTCGTCCTGCTCAAGATGGTGAGGCCCAATACGACTGTTTACCCTTTTACCTTGTTTCTGTGTCTTTTTGTTTGAAGGAATTCACATGCTAGATAATAATGTATATAATATCCGACGCTGGATGTGGCGGTCCACGTTGATCGTTCACGTCGCTCACCACCGTGACCTCTGCCCTCCAGGTCCACGGCATGTACCGCCGGACCGGGGCCAGCTTCCAGAAGGCCCAGCAGGAGTTCTCGCAGGGCGTCTTCACCAATAAAAGCTTCCAGACAGCCGCCGCCGGCGTGGCGTCTACCGCGGCGCAGGGGACCTTCCAGGGAAACTAGCCGGGGGGGGGAGTCGACCGAGCCGAGCTCCACCCAGCGGCTCGAGGTCCACGCGTTGTCGGGTCCGGCCGCTTCCTTCAAGCAAAGCCGGAAGAAACAGGGAGTGGAGGCTGAGCGGGAACTCCTGCTCGTCACCTCTCCGACCCGATAACGCGTTGACCTCGAGCTGCGGCAAGGCTACACAAGTAGCCGCCCCTCCTATCAATGCACGCCTGGTTCATGTTAACTCTGCTTCTCGTCCCCCCCTTTGTAGAAAGCAGTGGGGCGAGGTGACGCATCGCGGCGTTCTGTGGGGGAAAGCATGAATGAAGTTGACTGACGGCTATTTGGGTTCGTCCTGGCTTTGTACATTTCATGTGCAGTTTTTCTGGCAAAGCTGTTCAGTGTAATGTGTGTGTGTGTGTGTGTGTGTGATGGCATGCTGGTCACATGTCTTAATGTGAGTGCAGTACGCTTTGGTTCCGCTGATCCTGTAATATATAAATATGATGAAGTGTTTCTGCATTCTTTTTCTTTTTTGTTCTGTCTCTAAAGGCATTTTTTTTGTTGTTGAATCTATTTTGTATGCTGCAAAATCTTTAGTCCAATGTGCAACAAATGTAACCGATTACTCACACCGCTCTTTAGATTTCATGATATCACTATAACTTCACATTCAAATAGGTGTGGTTGATTATTTAATAAGGACAAACTTAAACCGAGAGTGTACAGTACTGTGTTTTTAAAATGTGCCTTTTGACTTTTGCCTGGAACCAAATTGTTGGTCTCGCTAAGAAACAACTGTGGTATCAGACAATTGGTGAAAATAGTGTATATTTTTGATCATGTCCACAGAGAATATCTTGACTGTTTTGCTTCGATTAAGTCCTTGCTTGTAAAGAGCAAATTAAAGTTCTGCTGTAATTTAAAGCACATATTGAATATAATTTGGTTTCACTTTCAGCCAAATGACTTATTGAACCATCAGTTGTCTTATCATATAATTGTTTACACTTCCAAGAGTTGGTCTTGAAGGAAACCAAAGCGATGCTGATTATGAAAGTGGAACATTTGGCTGATTAAAAGTAGATATCCAGTTTGCTGGAATGGACTGAGCCTATTCTATTGATTTCACCACTAACAGTAAATGTAAGAGAAGGAAACCTTTATTTGACCTTTTTAACGTTTAATCTTAAATCCCTTCTACAACGCAAGACTGGTATTAGTTCACACATCGCTGTACGCATTGTTTTGACAGAGAACAGAGTACAGTGCCTTTGGTATTTCAACATTTAATTTAGCATCTAATAAATACAATGCTTTGCTTTCATTTAACGGTGGAATTTGTGTCTTTTTCATGTAACATCTCTTAAAACTTTTTGTATTGTTATAAAACAGTTCTGAAGTTATCTCCGGGTTCGTTTAACATCATTCAGTCTTTACTTTCTAATATGGAAACGTTGAGTCTGGTCTCTTAAATGCAATAGTATTGAAAGGAAAAAGTCTGTTTTCAGCCTTAAATGCTCCCAGTTTGTCTCCAGCAGGGGGCGCTGCCTGTTCCTAGTTTCTGATGAATGATGCTGTGCATAAGGAGGAGGTTGGTGTGGATCCACTCAGGACTCTCAGAAAATCATGTCCTGAAACCAAAACCATTCGATACGTTAATCACACGTTGATAACTAACGCTATCCTCAAGGAAAATGCGTTTCTTGCTCAACATAATGAAGGATGCAGGATTAACTGTACGTTAACATTATCTCCTGCATAAAGGAAGTACCCCAGCTGTCCTGGTCTGACTGGTCGGATGATTTTTCTATTTAAAGGAGCTGGCGGCCTCTGTGACCTCCTCAGCCTCCAGATGTGTTATGACGTCATCCACTCACCTGTGATGAGCGTGCAGTACCATAGTTTACCACCAGAGGGCAGCAGGTCTGTGCGGCTCCTAAGAAGTGAAGTGCTGACTCACTCAGAGAGACCTGCAGCAAAAACACATGAGCCACCTTCACACCGCACTTCTCTCACTGCGTCCCTCTCAAACACAACAAAATCAGCTTTACCTTCATTCGAACTCGGGGAGAGAAATATGTTTTAAAATTGGAATCATTATCTGATCTGAAAAGATGTGCTTGTACTTGCAGATGTTCCCTTCCGCATGATAAACCAGTGATAGTCACGGTAAAAGGAAGATTATTATTTATACTGAGACGCCCTCTGACACACACTGAAAAATGCCAAACAAGGTTAAACCAGGGATAAAAGCTGAATGAGAACTATTTCTCTGAGAAAAAAGAGGCTCTGTGTGTGTGTGCGTCTGTGCATGAAACACATGCACGTCGAGGGTGAGAAGTTGTCCTTTAATTTTCAACAGATAACTTTGATGTGGTTCACCGCACAGGACTACGTTCATACATTATGCAGATCCGGTGCCTGATTGACGTTTGAAGAGGACTAATCCTGCTGCGCTGCCCAATGTCTTGTTCCAGTGTTACAGTCTATAGGCACGCTCAGGCTGTCTGATTCAGCTTTTTGTGAGATCTGCACTCTTGTGACTGTGAAGTCACATGTCGCCTATAACGTCAAAATAACGTTTGTGTAGCATGCATGTTTTTCATGCATAAGCATGACGTGAGCTTCCTGATGGAGGCCACACAGCACATGCCGCGTCACTCCTGTTGAAAGAAAAAAGGAAATCAGCTGTCAGTTTAGCAAAAAACTGAATGCAGTGTAATGTGAAGAAAAAAACTGCTACAGATCCTATATGGATGGTCGTTTTACGGATTCCACATTATGACAATGCACTTCGTGCAGATGTATTGCAAAAAGTGTGTGTGTGTCATTTAACTTGTGTGTCTATATATATATATATATATATATATATATATATATATATATATATATATATATATATATATAATGCACAAATAAATATATAATGCACAACCTTGTGAACCTGCTGGAACGACAAATTCGAGTAAAATGACATGGCAGCATGAAATATAACACAACTATTAAAGTTTAAATCTGGTTTAAAAGTGTTTACTGTATTGTGTCGACTCTAACAATCTTCACACATTTGCAGCACAATAATATTAACCCTAGCTGCAAACCCAAAGTGCTCTTATTTTGACAGCTTCCATGAAAATGTATACATAGTTTAAATAACCTGGCCTTTCTGCCCCCCCTCCTCCTCCCACACACACACACACACACCCCTCCCGTTCTGCCTTATCTCATCAGCATATCCCCCCCCCCCCCCCCCCCCCTGCCGCCATACTCTCCCCCTCGCTCACACCGGTAGTTGTCATGGCGATGGAGTCAGCTTCGGCGTTGGCTCCAGGGGTTGTTGCCATGGAGATGCCGGTGCGAGGTGCGCTCTCGGTGGTTCAAGAAGACGAGGGCTACAGCGCGCCGGGGTCCGAGGAGCGACTGCGGTACCGCCAAGGGGGCGGGAAACGGAGGCACGGGGTGCCGTTCAACCGGGGGGGGCACTACATGCTGGTGGTGATCGGGGAGATCGGCACGGAGCACCAGCTGGACGTCGCCAGGGCGCACGTAGAGCGGGGTGAGTGACGAGCGGACCGACCGGTCTCCATCGCCGCGTTTACCGGCTGCTCGCGATTCAGAGTGTCACGGAGAAAACAGGCTCAATGCCGGAAACGTCGCTAGGGGAGACGGGGTTTGACGCAATGGACAGGATGGCGTATATAGGTGGAGGCGGTGTTTGCTGCAGCGTTGCACCACAGGACCGCGCGCATTCCTCCGGTACCCTCCGCGAGCCGCGTGGCCGAGGAACTGCGCACTGGAGTTGTGGAATGCAGCAGAGATCTGCGCTTTGGTGAAACAAACAGGCTTCTCCCAATTAGACATTAAGCTTAATGAAAATACTGGACTCTTAATCAAAGTCTCAGATCAAGATCAGTCATTAAAAACTAACTGACCAATCGGCGGGGCGGGATAACAGTTATTACAGAGCTGCTCAATAATGGTTTTTTTTTTAGAAAGCGTGTGTGCGCATGTGTGCGTGTTTATGCTAAAATGTGTGTCTCTAAACGGGTGTGTCCCTGGGCCGTGGTGTCACGTGTCATCTAACCAGTAAACAAAACAAAATGTGCACGCGGTGCTTAGCAGCGAGAACGCGAAAACCACAAAGAGCTCTCAGAGGACCAGCCTCCCGCTGGCCCTGCTCCTCCACCTCCTACACCTCTCCACCTCCAACCCTCCTCCTCCACCTCTCATCCTCCTCTACCTATCCACCTCCACCCCTCATCCCCTTACTCCTCCTCCACCTCTCATCCTCCTCTCATCCTCCTCCACCTCTCATCGCCCTCCTCCACCTCCTCTTCCTCCACCTCTCTTCCTCCACCTCTCCTCCTCCTCCTCCTCCAACCCTTCACCTCCACCTCTCATCTTTGCTATGAGATGACGCCGTCAAACAAATACAAATACTTTTTACGGCCGAGTTCACAGGATCTGTCACGTGTTCCTTTGAGCCACCGGTGAACCCGTCAGTGCAAGTCAGTTAAATCCCATTCATGTCATTCTCGCTTTCAACTTTTTCTTTGGTGCATAATGTGAGATTTGAGGCCCACGTGTTTGTCCCCCCCCAGCACACTTCATTGTTCCAGGAACAGAAGATGATGTTCCTGAATAGAGGTTAATGAAACATTCCTCACAGACGTCCACGCTTCCTGGAACAGCGTGTTTTGTTTTTCTTTGGCTTCAAAGATGAGATCCGAGTCATTGATTTGGGCAAATGAAGATGGATAACAAAGAGCATCTAATGCGGCGGACTGGGCCGTCATGGAGCGTCTTAAAGGCACCGATCGGGACGACTGAAAACAAAAGGCCAAAGATGTAGAATCTACAAACATATAGAAGAGACAAAAGCAGCAGATCCTCACAAAGCTAAACCGTAAAGTTAAAATGCTAAAATAAGCATTGATTGATTGACTCATGTTAGTGGATTCCAGCGATAAGTTGATAGCTAAGGGAACCTCTCCTCCTCAATTGAGGGCAAAACAAGGTCCTCAATCCAATTGATTTAAATTATTTTGGAATAATCCTAAATCTAGCTCTCGCCGAGAGAATCCAAAGTGGCTGAGAGGAGGTGTGTGTGTGTCCTGCTGGGTGAGATCTCACCCAACAGGCCTCCTCTCTGAAGGTGTGTGAGAAGCTCATCAGTTCATTTCCTCTGATCCATTGAACTCAGATTAGTTTTTATTGCCTGTGTTTATTTAAAAATATTAGTATTTATAATTGATTTAGGACAAAACAAAGGGTTTATTTCATTTTTCCTTTCATTTAAAAACTAGGATAGCAATCCAAACTCTGATTGATTGTTGTAAAAAGTGTGTTTTATTTCATAATGATAAACTGATGACTGTTCTCCCTCCGTCTCCCCGGCAGGAATTCGATCCTGGGACGTCGACCTGAGGAGCTCCGACCTCGATCGGCAGCTGCAGCTGTTCATAACTCGTCACTCGGCCCATTTCTCCTCTGAGGTCAAAGGTCAGTGTGACGTGGCGCTCTCTGAGCCAAATAGTCTGCTTTTCACAATTTAGTGATCTTATTCACACGCGCTGTCCATACCTGCCAGATGGTTTATTTTAATTGGAATGATATATAGTTCACATTTATTAATACTCATACTGTATATTTAAAATAAATAAGTAAAAATAGTAAGTTGCAGTTACCGGACATTAGATACATCTGCATTGCATCAAAGCTTAACCGTGTGTGTAATCCCCATGGCGACTGCTCAGGGAGTCTGTGCGTGTGTGTGTGTGTGTGCGCGTGCCATATGCCTCTCGTATTGATGCAATATGATGATTTAGGGCTCAGAGCTCAGGTTTTACAGTGTAAAAAATGCTGAATATGCAATTATTTCAATCATTTTCCAGGTAAGGACTTGATGGGATCACACACACACACACACACACACCCAACTACAAGGAAACAGACACAGGAGAGATTATTGCTGCGCTGGTGGTCAGCAGAAGATGACACAGCTTTTTTCAACACAATTGTTAAAACAGAGCAAAGTGCTTCAGAGGGAAAAGGAATCCCTGTGAAACAACAAACCGTCCTTCAGGGCTACTAGTGAGTCTCCTTCATCCGCACTCCAGCGATGCCTTTTGAGTGCATAATTCCTTCAGTGTGGCTCCATCTGGATGACCAGAGGAACCATTTGATCTTTGAGCACAGGACGATGGGAACGTAAAGATCTTCTTTTAATAGATAACTGCGTTACCATTTCATGGATCTTGTTGATTTAGCTCAGAGCTGTATTGATCTCTAAATGGCGTATTGTATTTCCAGGGCCCAGTCCTGTCGTGTTGAATAGCTCGGGGCCGTAGCGGTCAGACGGGACGTCCTGTAAGCGTCATTGTTTCAGTGTCCCATGACCTTCGGCGTCCCACCTGCAGACACGGGGCCGCATCCCGTTTGTGGTTCCTTTTGAGATAAAGGAATGAACATTTCTTTAAAAACAAGCCTGGAGTCTCATCGCTGCCCTTTTTTCTTGTGTTATCAATGGGTTCTTTTGTCTCAGATGGTCTCACTATTTATTTTATTTCTAAGTGTTCAACATGCACACACACAGTACATGGAGTGTTCTCCCGAACCAATTCATGAAAACGCCTCGTTCCTTTTAAAGACGTGAGATTTGGCTGAGGCCGGAGGGCTGAGTATTGATCGCCCCCCCCCAACACACACACACACACACACACACACTTCTTGTACAGCACACAAGGCGGATCAATAGCAGTGGAAGGCGATCCGATGGCTGCAGGAATAGATGAGGGGATCACATTGCTTTGGGTCGGCGGAAAAATTTCCATTGTGGGAAAAGACGGCAGCAACTTTCCTCCCTGATTGTGTCGGTGTGGGAGAACAGAAGGAATCCAGTGAATCGATCTGGCTCTACTTTCTCCACCAGCTGAGGCGCCCACCTCCAGCTTAGTGCTAGAATGATGTTGTATATTGATTTTTCTTGACGCTGAGGTGGGGGGGTTGATGGGAACAGCAGGTGCGTCTGTTCTAAGCAAAGCTTTTTATGAATGAATGAATATCCTCAGTACTTACAACTGTAACTCTGTTGGCCTGAATTTTAGGAGTAAAACTTTTAATTTCGCGTTTGAAAGGACATTTTAATTTCAAATTAGTATTTTTCATTTTCATATCCACATTCAAGGAGGATTTTCCTTTGAAACAACTCACGTGATTTGGGAGTTCTCATTTTACATGAAAACAAGGTTGGACATATGGGACATTAATTGGATCAGACCTTCATAGCTTGTCCTTAATTTCTCTCGATGCACATCTCTATTTTACTCTCACATTAGGCACTTTTGTCCGAGGTGTTGGTTAATTGGACCGGCTGCCATCGAAGACCCTTTTTAGCTTTTGATTTGATTTGATTTGAAGATTTGAAGAATTTTATTTCTTGAACATGTAGACACCAAATAATAAAAAATTTAAAAATCAACATAGACGTAGACCACAAAATGAGAAAATACACCTTTTGTTCAAGAAAAGGAGTAGGGGGAAGCAAAAGCTTATAGATACCCACCCCTTTCTTATCCATATTCTCAATTAGTATATATTACTTTGAAGATTAATATCATACATACATACACACACTCACACACACTCTCACCCACACACACGCACGCATACTCACACGCACAAATAAATACAATTTAAATTTCCTTCACTTAATATTTTCACAGATCTCATATTTGGCTAATGTGTATAATTTAAGATGTTTTTTGAACTGTGCAATATGTTTACAATCTTTGATCTTATCTGGTAAGTTGTTCCACAACTTCACCCCACAGACCGATATGCACCTGCTTTTGAGTGTAGAGTGCACCTTTGGTTGCCTCAGTTTCAGTCTCCCTCTTAAATTATAGTCTCCTAGTCTGTCGCTAAACCAACTTTGAATGTTTCCTGAGAGTAGGCTGTTTCTTGCTTTAAATACAATCTGTAACATTTTAAAATCTTTCAAGTCCATAAATTTTAATATATTTAATTTCAGAAATAATGTGTTTGTGTGTTCATAGTACCCCACCTTATTAACTATCCGTATTGCTTTTTTTTGAATTGTGCATATTGCCTGTAGGGTGCTTTTGTAGGTATTACCCCACACTTCCACACAGTAACTCAAATAGGGAGCAAACAGTGTACAGTACAGTGTATGCAGTGATTGTATATTCAATATATGTCTGACTCTGACTAGTATCCCTACACATCGTGCCAATTTTGATTGTACACGAGTGACCTGTGGCCTCCAGCTGAGCTTGTGGTCTATCATTACACCTAGAAAGGAGTATTCAAACACCCTTTCGATTTTTATATTATCGATCATTAGTTCAATGTGTGTGTTTGCTTGTGTGTTACTTTTACCAAAGACCATGAATTTGGTTTTCTTTACATTAAGTGATAATCTATTTATATCAAACCACAATTTCAGCTTAGTTAACTCAGTCGAGACCGCCTCCAACAACTGTTCGAGGTTCCCTCCTTCACAGAATACATTTGTGTCATCTGCAAAAATAACATTTTTCAGGATCCTGGAAGCATTACTTATGTCATTTATATAAATAATAAATAGTTTTGGACCCAGTATTGATCCTTGCGGCACACCACAGGTAATATTTCTTAAGGTGGACTTCTTATCCCCTATCTGTACAAACTGTTTTCTTTGTCCTATGTAACTTTGTACCCAATTTAGTCCAACCCCTCTGATACCATAGCTTTCCAGTTTGTGTAGCAGTGTATCATGGTTTATTGTGTCAAATGCCTTCTTCAGATCTATGAAGACCCCTATTGCCATCTTTTTGTTATCTATTGTGCTTGTCAGTTCTTCTACTAAGTCCATGAGTGCCAATGATGTTGATCGGTTTGGCCTAAAACCATATTGACTATCTATGAGTAATCCATGTTTATCTATGAAACTGTCCATCCTTGTAGCAAATATTTTTTCCAAAATTTTGGAAAATTGGGAAAGCAGGGAGACTGGTCTGTAGTTATTGTAAAGGTTTTTTTCACCTTCTTTAAAAATCGGAATTACCTTAGCAGTTTTCATTTTGGTTGGAAAGAAGCCCGTTTGAAGTGAAACATTGCAGATATGTGCTAGGGGATCTGCTATATTAATAATGACTTCTTTTACTATTGTCATATCAATACCATTCCAGTCTCTTGATGTTTTTTTTTTGAAGTTATTAACTATGGCAATAATTTCATTTTTATCGGTGTCTTTCAGAAAGATAGTATCTGGGTTCCTCTTGCCCAAATAATGTGCTACGCATCCCCCTTGAGGAAGGTTTATCTGCTCTTCTAGTTTAGGGCCCACATTTACAAAGAATTTATTGAAGCCTTCTACCATCTCCTTTTTGTCATTAATAATCTTATCATTATCTAGAATTTCTTCTGGCAATCCAGAGCTGGTCGATTGATTTCTTATAATTGAATTTAAGATCTTCCATGTTTCCTTTATATTATTTTTATTTTTATCTAGTAGTTTACAATAATAATCCTTTTTACAATTTCGCATAATATCAGTTAATTTATTTTTATATCTTTTATACTTCATTTCTTTCTCCTTATTTCTATTCTTGATAAACTCTTTATATAAGAAGTTCTTCTTTTTACAGGCGTTCAACAGACCCTTTGTAAGCCAAGGTTTATCTGAGCGATTTGCTCGTTTTCTGCTTTGCTGAATTGGACAGCATCTGTCATATAACATCAGAAAAGTTTGCAGGAAGGAATCATAAGCATAATCAACCTCCTCTGCCTCATAAACCTTTCTCCAGTTTTGTGCACTTAATTCATTTCTGAACTTGTTTAGATTGTCAACCGTTCTTAATCTCCTTTCTATCATTTCATTCCTTTCAGCCAACCTAGGTGTACCGCTGTAGATTGCAAACACCGGCAGATGGTCACTAATATCATTTAATAATAATCCACTTTCTATATTATCTATTAGGTTATTAGTAAAAATATTATCTATAAGTGTTGCAGAGTGGACTGTAATTCGACTAGGTTTAGTAATAATAGGATACAAGCTTCTGCTGTACATTGCATCCATGAATTTCTCTATCGGTGTTAGTTTGTTAGGATTCAGAAGATCGATGTTGTAATCGCCACAGAGAAAAGTTACCTTTTGCTCGGTGTTTGTAGCCATACTCTCCATCACCTCCTTGAACTTCTCTATGCTATTGTTGGGAGCCCGGTATGCACAGCTGACAATGATGTTCTTCCTTTTCCCCATATCTATTTCAATAGTAATACATTCACATATATCATCAATTGCAGCCGTCATACTTTCAACAATCTTGTACTTAAGTCTTCTATCAACATAAAGTGCAACTCCCCCTCCCCTTTTGTTGCCTCTGTTTACATAATTCAGATTATAACCATCCAACTCAAATTCCACCCCTTTCTCCAGACTAATCCAGGTCTCCGAGATTGCGATTACACTGAACGGTGAGGTGAACTGGTCTAGGTAGTCTTTAATCTTGCAAAAATTAGCGTAAAGGCTTCTACTATTGAAGTGTATTATCTTTATATTGTGTTCTGATCCAAACTTTTCGTTGAACTGATTTTCCGTGTAGTAGTCACAATTTCTCCCATTGTTGAAGTACTTACTCTCTGGATCTGTGTCTGAATCTAAGTCAAGCATAGTGTCAGTTGAAGTCTTGCACCATTGTTTACTGTAGCCTCCCAAATGTCATATGAACACTCTCCCAGTATTCTCAGTTGTATTCTTCCACACCCTTTTTTTGCCACATCTAGTATCACTAATATGTCATATGGACACCCACCCTCAGTCACACACCCTGTCATCCATCCCTTCACACGGTCACTCTTACACCAAAACCACAACTCACGCCTACGAGCCTCACAGTCTGGTTTTGTCCCCATAACCACAGGAAGGTTTGTGCGAAAAAAGCAGCAATGATACGGAGACCTTAGGAAAATGCAACACCAGTTAGAAATCCACTGCAGGGGAAAACATCTCCACGAGAACACAACATCCATTATTATTAGAAAAGATAATGTCACTGTTTGATGTTTTACCATTTCATGTCCCATTATTGAACTGTAAAAGAATTTTTTTTCTCGCCCTGCCGAATGATGAGTTTGTCATACCTCAGAAAGGCATAGTCCCCCCGCTCTCTGGCTTCTTTCATTTTAGGCAAAAGTTCCTTCCTTTTCTGTCTCACAGTCTCTGGATAGTCCTCATTTATGAAAATACTCGTCCCCTTCAATTTTCTTGCATTTCTTAGCACCGTGTCTCTGTCCTTTATTCTATGGAATCTCACAATGACTGGTCGTGGTCTGCCTTGAGTGCCATCGCTGGAGATGTTCACCTTTCCGGCACGCATTGCCTGTTCCACTCCAATTATCTTAGGGTCCAGGTTGAGTTTCTCTTCGATAATTTTCAGAACTTTTTCCTCTGAGACCAAGTTGTTTTCCTTTTCTGCCTCAGGAATGCCATCCATAATTAAGTTGGCTCTCCTTGCTTGACTGTCCAGGGAGTCAGATTTAGCATCCAGTATCAACATGGATTCTGCCAGTCGCTCAATATCTGATTCTTGTGATTTGCAGATTGATTGAGTTCCTTTACATGTAGTTTTCAATTCATCCACCTCCTTTTGCGTGAATTGCAGACTTGTTCTTAGGTCTTGCAGATCTTTAAGCAGTTCACCAATTCTTTTACTGGATGTATCCATAATAGTGCAGACAAATGCTTTGAAATTGCTTTCTTGCTGCTGTAAAAGTTCTTTGTAAAAAACTTTTTGTTGTTCAAGGAGTTCTTGCACTTGTGCCATTGATACACTTTGATCACTGTCCTTTTCCACTTTATCTTTGTTCCCCTTCCCACCAGCCATTTTGTCCTAGGTCTTGGCCCAACAAACTGTGGTTCAGGAACAGTCCCAAACTTTTTCAAGATCTTTCAAGTTTGCACTTACAAGATTCAAGATCTTCTGCCAGATGGCTCATGTAAAATGCTGTTGTATAAAATGAAGGGATTTCAGAGATGTTTGTAGATGTGCTTTACCCAGTTCAGCAGCAGTCAGCAGCAGTCAGCCATTTTGAAAAGGAAATCAAAAAAAATGCTGCATCATGGTTGTTACGAAAGACAACCAGTGTATCACTGACAAAGCTGTTGACTATAGCGCTTTTCCTTCTGAATTAGACCGCTGATCTAATTTGCTCTATATATTACCATAACACTGACTAACTGTTTTATGTCACAAGTGTTGTCTAAAGACTTAATGAAAAATATGCTTCAGGCTGCTACCTGAAGGTTGGTCCTCTGGCTCCGCCATAATGAAAATATCAGTCGTTTCCCGGTTTCTGACACCAATAAACTAACATTAAAACCCACACAGGCCTCCCACCTCCCGGTTAGTGCCACAGCCAACAAAAAGATGGCTCTTACATAATTGATACCTCTGAACTTAGATGGTAGATGACTCAGCAGCCGCCACATCGGGCACCTTTTTCGAGTCTTAACCAACACGTCCTTATAACAACCCACAGTGGCCCCTGGGTATTTACACAAGAACGTTTTGGGGCTGGAGGAATTGTGAAAAAAGTTAGTTTAACGCGGCCCAATATTGCTGCCTTTGTTGATCTTCCAAATTACCATTATGAAAAATACAAAAAATCTACATTTTTCCGCGCTGCTCAGTGGTCACAGGATCATTAGTGACACTTCCCTTTCTTCAACTAATGCAGTCTTCTAAAACAGACTGAGAGATGTTATATTACATCCATAACGGTACAGATTATAATGCAGAGATGCAGCATCCGTTTAGACGGACGACTGAAATGCTTCGTGAGGACTGTACACCGAGACTAACTGAACAACCCTGAGATGTTATTGGAGCCCATTGAACAAAACCTTGAGAACGCTATTAGGAGGCAGGAGGTGCTTGATGGGAAACGGACTGTGACGTCCCGGAGGTCCAGGAGATCCTTTGAAGTGAGATGGGAAACATCACGTCTCTCTGCCTCTCGCTCGCTTTGATGGAGATGTGGGCGCGGAGAGGGGAAAGAAAGTAAAAAGTGGGAATAAACTGGATGTACCCATTGTGTTTGGATCCTCCCTCCCACACACACACACACACACACACACACACACAGGTTGAACTCTGTGAGATGGGTTAAGAGCTCATGAAAGACAGACATCCATATGAGAAGATACCAGGACAATGTTTTATAATACAGACATATGGACGACTATTAAACTTTATTTTTCCCGTAACTTTGCTGTGAGAATCTTTGACCTCTTGAAACAAAAACTGCACATTCATGCAGCTAATGAAAGAATAGAGGGATTAATTCCAGTTAGCAGCTCTACTGCCGTTAATTAGAAAAGTCGGTCATGTATTGAGGTGTAGTGGTAAGAACATTATTTTTCATTCCACAGGAGCACTATTTCCAATATGTTTTTTCTGCATGAGTTTCCCTGGGTCCGGTGTGTTCAGCAGTTATGGAAACACGTGAAGCCGGGGAGGCTTATCTCCACCGTGTGGCTGTAGAGGTGATTAAACATTCATGTTCAACGACGGAGCCCATTTGTTCTGGAGATTGGGGAAACGTGCATTTTTGAAGCCGTCGCCGTGGCGACCTCTCCATCCGCGCACGAGTGGGGTGACGCTTGGGAAGATCCCGAGGGCGTCGGGGTGGAAGGTTAGAGAGCTGGTTGGAGCTTCAGAGAGATATGTTTTTTCATTTCAACCTTTTGAAATAGTCACAGCAATCCTGCAGTGGGACTTTGGATCCGCTGTTGTATGCTAACAGCTTAGCGCTAACAGCTTTTTTTTTCTTCTTTTTTTTAACTTCATAATGGTGGAGAGGTGTTTCAGTCACTTGGCCTACACCCAACATGAAAATGCACCACCATAGCAGCTATATTGTATTAATGCTATCACATTTTTACAGCAGACAATCCACTGAGATCAACCTAAAAGTTATTTTTGGAGGTTTCTTACTTTGGATAAGGCTTCATCAGCTGTAATCGTTGCCAAAGTGTTAGCTTTGAGTTTCTAGTCATTTCTTTAATACCAAATGTAACAGTTCATCCAACGGCCAATCGCCCAAAAAGATTGAAAACTTTTCAACATTATGGATGTCTGCACACTTGCACGGCCCTGCGTGCCCCCCCCCCTTGTTGCTATAATGTATGCTTATCTGGAAGTGAAGGAACCCTTTCTACATCCCCTGTAAGCTCTCATTGCCCTTATTTCTTTCATTTTTTTATTTTCACTTCATCATTCAAGGCTTAATTTTCACATTTCACATGTAAATCTACGTGATAGATGGCTTTAGTTTCTTTGAATAATATCCTTTTAATGTCTTCCCCCCAGCTCTCTCATCATTTCTCTTCCTCCCCAACAAGTCACGGCCCTGTTTGTACTTTGCCTCTGAACTTTGAAACCCTCCTGAGTTGCTTCTGAAGTTGTATGTGTATGGTCACTAATAATAAGGAATTATTCACGTCGACTGAGCAGCTGTAATCTGCAGTGAAGAAGTCATGTGATTGTCATTAATTCATAACATTTAGCCAACAAATCATTTAGGTTGTTTTATATTTACAGTTTTCCAGATGCTTTTTAAAGGTCCACCCACAGCTTCTACCTCACGGTAAAGACAGTAGAAAAGCCCTGAGGAAATGTGGGAAACATGATTCAATAGTCTTGGAGATGATTATTGTGACCCTGTTGTAACTTTGGAGTAATTACCTCCAATCAGCGACTGTCACAGTAATACTTTATATCTTTGTGCTTTGTCTTCCTGGATTGAAAAGCAAGGATACAGTTTATACTTTCCTGCATCTGGAGAAGCAAAACTGGTTGGATCCAAGACAATCGATGCAAAGTATGTAGAAGCATATTCTGCAGTGACGAGCCGTAGTTTAGCAACATGATGCTCCGAGCTGCTCCTCTGGTTACTTATAATTCAGATCACAAACATGACATCACTGTCAAGCTCTGTACCGTATGCTGCAAGCCGGTTCAATTTGAAAATTGTCTCCGGCTGTAAGTTTTACAGAACCACATCTGCATTATGGGGAGATGACTTGCTCCGGCTGTCACCCGTGGATTCTTCGTCACGCATGTTCTCACACATGTTGTTCACGTCTCTCGAGGAGGGCAGAACCCCCTCCTGCCTCCGATGTAGTGCTTCCTGTGTCAGTCTCTGTGTCCGTCTGCTATATTGGATGGCGAGAAGGAGACGTTTTCATCACCGTTGGGATAGATTCCCCCGAGGGGATCGATGGAGCGCGGTGGCAGCAGAAGTTATGGCCGTGGAGCTGCGAGCTCTTTTCCCCGGGGTGTCGGCATGGTTACAACTCCTCTGTGTTTTCTTCTCGTACGGGCCTCCACAACCGGTCGCGTAGAAATCGACATCACTCCCCTCGCTTCAGATTGCATGATGTCGCTGTTTTTATTTACAAAAGGCTCACAAATTTGATCCACGTAACATTTTGGGGAGATCATCTTCTTCGAGAGGAGGGTTTATTTCTCATCTTTTATTTGTGAGTATGTGCAGACTCAAGTGTCATTGAGCTTGGGTCAACTGTCTTTTACATAATTAACTTCTTACCTTCAACGTCCTCAATACAGCTCTCAAATTTAACAATTGAATATAACCAGGAAAGGAAATTAAAGTAAAATCAATATTTCAAAATAGGAAAATGTTTCGATGCAAATAAAATAAAATAAAATCACAAAACAACTATCACTGCGGTCAGAGCTTTTATCATGGAACAATACGTACCATGAAACCCTTTTGTATCTATGTGGGTTTACTCATTGATCGCCATCATCATCATCATCATCATCATCATCATCATCAGCAGCAGCAGCAGCAGCAGCAGCAGTCTCTGCTCTCATTGGCTGTAGCAGCACTCAAGGCAACCCCTTAATTCTGCTATGTAACAGTGTCCTGACCCTCAGTGTGACACAGCAGTCCTGTTCACCTTGTGTCGCAGCGGGAAGTGTGTGTCTGTGTGTGTGTTTGGTGTGGGGGGGGTCATCCCTCTCAATAGCAGTCGGCGATGCGTTCATTCAAGCGAAGGTCACACAGTCACACTCTTCTTACACTTTAGCCTCTCCAGGCAGACTGTCACAACGCACACAAACACACACGTCCCTCTTTCTCGTACGCGCTGAGTGGTGCCCACGTGAGTCCCGTGGCTTCACGCTCTTGTGCACACGCACGCGTCGGCTGCCCGCTTCCATATCCGCGGCCCTGAGCTGGACCCACGCGGAGAGCCAGTTTCCGCTGAGTCGACTCCTTTCCTTCCGCCTCTCTGCGCATCGTCTTGTCTTGTGCTTTCTAGTAAAACACTCCCCCGGTGCCTGCAGGCAGCCAGTCGGGTGATGAGTTTACGTTCCATCAAGTTCACCAGCGACACCAGCTAGTGGAACGGGAATGTTGTAAGTTGTAGCTTTCATTCAGAAGCATGGCGCTAAAAGCGTACTATCATGAGCTGTTCCCTTCAGACTGGAAAGGGAGGTTGATGTTCCTCTTCCCGGTTGTGTTAAAATATTTATTTCCTGTGGTCAGAAACACAAGCTCGGGTACCCAGGAAGAGAGACATGCATACGACCCTGACCGATAACCCAGTTTAGAAGCTGTGTGAACCATAAACTAAGATGTCTGATACAGCATTCAGTTGCGAAAATCGTCTCACTTTCCAATTCTGTTCCAACTATAGATGTGTGCCGCTGAGGCTCATGGGTGTTTTAGTATTCAGAAAACAAAAAATAACATTGTTAGTGGGCCACATTTACTGAAAATATAGAACCTCATAATTGCTTTCTCTCCCAGCGATTCAAACCACACATTCTTTGCGGTGTCATTAAGCAGTTTAGGTGACTCCCACATTTAAATCTGAATGGACCTGAGTGAGTCCACAGCCGTGTGCTAATGCTAATCCCACTGTGCTTAAAGCTCAGCGTCAGCACCGACCGTAATCCGCCTGAGGTGGCCTCTCCCTCCCTGTGTGGGCAAAAGAGTGGCTCATTTTAAATAAAGGACAGCTAATCTGTGTCTGAGAGGGCCGACGTCCGAGAAGAACTTTTGGGGTAAAAGACGTCTGGCTTGGCTCCGCGGTGAGGAACGGGCCGTCACGCCGGACTACAGCAGACACACACAGAGGCGTGTGTCGATTCTAATGAATCCTTCAGCATCCTCCTCTCTGCAGCAGTGTACGCTGCTCAGTGAGCTCGTCGTGTCGAACGTGTGCTTTTGTTGTTGCAGCAACAGGAGGAGGAAATACCAAGAGATGATCTCACAGCCGAACCGCCTTCTCCACGTGGGACGGATCAGAACGTGGCCGACGTTTATGAACTGACTTCACTTCGTTGTTTCAATGCTTTAGTCATTATGTATCATCAGAGAGAGAGAGGGGGAGAGAGAGGGAGAGGGAGCCTTCCAAAGTGCCTCTTTGCGTCATACGTTATTTAAACTCCTATTGAATTATGCAAAGCTCTGATATTGATCCCAGGACTTGCCATCACTGCAGAATGAAGAAGAGGGGGGGATCGGAAAAAAGGAGGAAGAGAGACATGTGCACTTTAAAAGGGAACAGGGATACATCCTGCAGTCATGAGCTTATCTCCCACTTCACCCGTGTTATTTTCTTAAGTAAAAATGGAGCTCACAGTTAAGTTGTTACGTCAGACGTAAGGAGACCAATGACTTACTTTAGCGCTAAAAGATGAATGTATATATATTTCTGTGCTTCCCATATCATTACTCACTCGATGGTCAAAGTACCAGGAGGCCCGTCTTCCGTTGTTTCTGAAAGGAGACAAAGCGCAGACTTCTCAGACTCAGAGAGAAGTGATACCGGAGGTGTAAACACCATCTGTCCCAATACGTTTTGCTCTGATTGATCAGACGAATGCGTCCAGATGGAATACAAGCAGAGAAAGTACAACCTGGAAATGTATATTTGTATTCTCTTGTCAGAGTAAAAAATCTCTCTGGTCTGGTGTACTCCTGGCAAACATGTAACACATGTACATGACAAAAGTCAACAACACATAAGAATACCCAACATGAAGCCTGAAGAGCAAACACACACACACACACACACACACACACACATAGAACCCACAATACTTTTACTGGAGCGTAAACATTTTGATCATTTATTCTCCTCATTCGTATTAAGCTACATTGCATTACAATGATGGACGAACTGTGGGAGAGAGAGACTTTGCTCACATAACGTGACACTGAGTCAACTAAATACAAACTCATCGATGTTGTGGGCGGGCCTTCTGCACTCACTCAGCAACGTGATTGGACTGAGTGGGCGGGGCTCTCCGTGTAAATGAACTTGTTAATGTTGGTGGAGGGGCTCTGTATAAAAAGTGTCCTTTTGTGGCCTAACTTTTGGGTTGCTCAGTTGAAACATCTGATTTTACATATTTTTGATTTGCTCCGTAGTACCCCCCCCCCCCTCGACTATTTTGTATTTTATTGTTTGTTTATTTTTTTTCTTTCTTTTATTTTATTGGTGCAAACCACATTTACAAAAAAGGCGACATACAATAAAATAAACGAGACAGATAAAACACATCAAAATAAAAACTGTCATTCTCCCGGTGTCACACACACACACACACGCACGCACGCACGCACGCACACGCACACGCACACGCACACGCACACGCACACACACACACACAGCTCAGAGCCGCTGCCTCCCACCCTCTACAAGTGGCCATGCGGGGGCCCCGGCAGTGAATGAGTTACCGCTGGCGCAGTGTGTGAGCCGTGCGCGCCCCTCCCCGGTCAGAGCGCACGCCGCTGCCCGGCTCTCAGCAGACGGATGTTGCCGCATCTCGGCGCGCTGCGCTCCGCCGCCAGTCTGCGTTCGTCTCCAAATGTGCCAAATCTCCTCCTCTGTCCTGCTGTCTGCGTCCCGACACGCACGCGCACACACACACGTACATCGGCCGATGCTCCTCTCCGGTTTCTAAACACACAACTCTCCGGTGAAGTGGCACATCATCCAATACGGTACGTCAACTGTTTGTGGTGTACGAGGTTTGTTTTTGTGCCTTTCTGCGCGCAGTTGAATGCGGCGGCGGCTTTCTTGAGATGCTGTGAAGCGGCTGCTGCGCATTTTGTTTTCTATTCCCGTCCTTAATTTCTCTCTTTTCGGACGCGACGTTTAATCCCAAACAACTTCGTGTCAATCGGTTCACTTCTACTATAATTTGTCTTCGACTGGTTTTCATCCTCTCAAAAATCAGGAGCGCAACGTTTACCTTTTTTTAAGCGCAGCGTTGTTGACGTCTGCAAGCAAATAGGGCATGAGACAGCATGAACTCGTTAAGTCATCCTCTCAAATCTACCTTGACATAAGAGGAGGCATGCAAGGTTCAAACGGGATTCCAGCAAGTCCTTTATCCAAAGTAACGGGATTAATACAGCTGCTAGAACAGTAGGTGCCTAAATCTATTTGATCTGAAAAACTGTACATCAGCCAAAAGAGAAATCACCTGTGTACGAGCTTTCGTGGGAAGTACAGTGCAACCTCTCCCACTTCTATTGATATTATTGTTACTAATATAAGTGAGTTACGATAGCAAACAGACGAGATGGGAGCTTTGAGGATGTAGTCGTGCATAAAGAGGTTGTTCTGGAACTGTAGAGGAGCAGGTTTCATCAAAAAGAGCCTTTTTTCACTGTGGCTCGATAGGGATCACAGATTATTACACCTTATGTGCAGGTGATGCAGATGAACTCCGTGGCCCCTGCAGACACTCGCTTGTGTGTCTGTTGTGTCATTGCCACGGCGGCATTCTGGTAACGTAACGGGATGAAGTATAACTGCGTCTTGTGATGATTCATTCATGCCGAGGATGTTACCGTTGCTGTTGCAATGGAACCATCCTTCTATGCGTGTATGTGTGTGTGTGTGTGTGTGTGTGTGTGTGTGTGTGTGTGGGCAGAAATGACTAGTGTTTCCAGGAAAAGCTTATGTGTCAGGATTCATCCCGGGTTGTTGAGTTATCACCATGCCATCGGTCGCTCTAACCTCCCGTCCTGGGATGTTTTTTTCCAGTGACTCAGCAGAGGTGGTTCGACCTGGTCTGTGTGTGTGTGTGTGTGTGTGTGGTTTTGGCTCCGTGATCTAATCTGTGATTGTTTGTATGCATGGCTGCGTCTCAGTAATTGCTTTACTAATCCCGACCTTCATTTTTGGATGAAATTGAGCCGTCGACGTCGATAATCATGTCATGTCATAAAAGACTCCCTCTGTTTTGCGGTGGTGGTGCTTCAGTCCATGACTTTGTTTGTCTTTTTTTACTGGTATTAGTCACAGTCCTTCTGTCAGGTTTGACTCTGATGACTAAAAGATGGAGCACTTTAACATCCTGCTTTTTAGCCCAGTTGGCCACTTCTGGGTCTAAAAAAAAGGAAGCAGAGTACATCAAAATAGAATTCTGTCTAATAGTCAATAAAGGATTTTAGCTCATGAAAGTTAGTTTTTGTAATCTTGTCGTCTAAAAATGTTTTTTTAAGCCTTCGGTTATACGTAGCTCCACCCACTTTGTCACACAGTCTCGATTGAGCTCCACTGGCCGGCCAGCGAATCAGAAGCTCGGTTAACACTGCTGAGTCACTTTTTGACATCGATTCCTCCTCATTGTCATGCAGCCAAAACACCGTCGAAGAAATAAACCTGAATCTGCATGGTTCCAATCCCCGGAGCTGAAGTGCCGCTGAGCAAGGCAGCTTCAGGGATCACGTACGATAATCCGAGCCGCTCGGCCTGCCGGAGAATCCACAGTTAGTGGTTGAGTGCTGAGTCACAGATTGACATTTGCTTCCCACGACTCGGCCCTCACATCCCACACCGACTGCACAAGCTTTCTACGGGAAGAGACATCGCTGTGGACATAAAGAGACAAACATAAATATCATAATAATTCATTCATGTAAACATCTGCTGATAAAGTGCCACTGAGCCAAGCATTGGATTCTCAACTGCCACATCGCGACTAATCAAAAGAATGTTGTCAATAACTGTTTTTTTAAAACATGTTGAGGTTTCACAGCAGCGCATTTACACAGTTTTCCTTATAAGAAAGTGTTGCATCATGAACAAGACATGACTAATTATGAGGGACACGAGTGAGATTAATTAATCACTAGGTGCGTTGTCATCCTCCCACCTCGGGGTCAAAGGTCAGCGCCTCCTGATAAACAGCTATTCTGGAGCGGGTGGGTGTTATTATTGCTATTATGTTGTTGTTGTTCCTAAAGCCAAAGAGGACATCGTCTCATTGCTTGTTTTGTCTGACCAACAGTTAGAGTCAGAAGTCTGAACCAGTGAATGTCTGTTTGATTAATAGTTTATCAAAATAGTGGCTTGTTATTTTTAATTAGCTTTACTTATCAGTTATCGGATTTAAGGATCAAACAGGTGAAAGTTCCTTTTGTAAAACTTGCAGGTTGTTCCATCTTACTTTATTTTATCTCCTCCGACTCTACTGCATCAATTCAGATCACAAACCTTTTACCACTCAAGTACTCGTCGAGCTGCGAGCATTTACAACTTGGATCACTTGTTGCATGCCGACCCGACAGGGTTCCCTGATGCGTCGGTGGAGCCGCGATCGTTGGCATTCTTCATCAGGTCGTCTTGTTAAAGTCTCAGCCGTCTTATGTCGTTGGGTAAGTGCTCGCATGGGGACATTAGATGGCTTTCTAATTAGGGTCCAACTTGATTATGTAAACGCCGTCGCAGGCCAGAGCTTGAAATCGGCTTGAACCAGCTTCTCCTGCATACCAACCGGACTTTGAGCGATCGTCTCGGATCCGAGGATTGTTGTTACTTTAGAAAAAAAAAATCTAGTTATTAGTTCATTCCGCAGGCTGTTTCTTTTACCGCCCGCAAACCAGGTGGTCCGATGTTCGTGCACAATGTTCATTTAGTACATCATGATCCTGTTTCGGGTCCAATAGAGCAGGGTATGCCCCAGGGGGCGGGGCTACCTCGCGACTGACAGGTCTCTTCCACGGCATTCTCCTGGGAGATGTTCATCCGTACATCAGTTTCCTGGTCACAGCTCTGGTCTTTTAGGTTTGTTTATTTGTAGAGGCAGTGTAGTCCAGACCACCTGCTGGTACTGGGTGGCCCCCGGGAGAAGCTAACCTGGTTAAGACGCATTTAGGGTCCAGTTTTTAGCTGCTGTGTTAGAAGAAGCACTGAGTTCTGCACCGCTGGTTTTGGGAGGAGAAAATGTTCCATCAGGACACACACATAAATATTGCCTCCGACTTTGATGAAGCCTCATAAACCCTTCAGAGGTGTACGACGCAGGGGCCTCTTGGCCGGGCGATTCCTCACATCACATCGTTCTAGTTTACTGTCGATATCTATGTACCATAAATAAGAACAAACGACCATCACAGCCGCATAAAACCAAAATGTCTGTCTGTTCTGTCGGCTTCTAAAGACCCCGGGTAGCGTTCACCAGACAGGAGGAGTACAGAGAGAACGGAGGCTGAGCCGAGAGTCTGGGGACTCGTCGACAACAATGGAGACAGAAAAGAGGGGAGGTTCTGGCTCGGAGAATGCAGCAGTGAGCAGTCATTGCAGTGCTTTTTGCACCTCCCTATTTGCTCCGCTGCTCTCCCTTCTGAGTGTAGGGGTGCGTGTGTCTGTGTGTGTGTGTGTGTGTGTGTGTGTGTGTGTGTGTGAGAGAGGGAGAGAAGATGTACAGTGCAGAAAATTGCTACGCTGTGTTTGTAATGTATTTATGTAAAAAGAGACCGCTTCCACTCTTAGTTCAAACCGATGCGACAAACTCGTCCGCCCCTCCCTCTCTCCGCTCTCCAGATCCCCCCTGCTGAGTTTCCTGTTTATTTCTGAAGATCATATAGTCTCAAGGTGCAGGAGCTGCGTTCTGTTTCCTTCTTTCTCTGTCTTTACGTTTGCTCTCCCTCTTTCTAATTTTGCCACATCAGATGTTTCTTACACCCGCAGTCAGTATGGATCCAAATCCGGGACAGGAAGGGTTAAAAACCAAATGTTTTTCTTTGTTTTCATTCTACCCCCTGGAGGTTATAGAGCAGAAACAGAGTGTTATAGATGCACGTGTTGAGCAGGCAGCAAGGAACATTATGCACCTTCTTATTTGTATTTTTCTATGGAGAGCTGAAACCTGCAGAGAAGAGAATGAATGTGAACGCAAGAAAAAGAGAACGATAAAAGAATCGATGTTGACCAAAGGGAGAATGGCAGTGGGTGACACAGACGGACAGAAGGACGGACAGACCGGGGAAGGAGGTTCATGGTGATGGCGGCCATATTGGGCCGGAGGGTAGAAAATGTGGTGCTGAGTATGAATATCATTTCAGTTTAACCTTCTCTTAGCGCTGTTAATTTGTGACAGTGCAGTGACATTGTAAAAAGAAGGTTTGACTGGGCAGAAAACGCTGTGATCTTATAGGTTTTAAACTGAATGCCTGATGGGTCCAAATTACAGAATGGAAAAATCCTTCCCCAAACATTGTTGTTCAGCTTTGACTCTGCTGACATCTGCTGACATGAATATCTGACTAAGTGGTTTAGATGTTTGCCCAGTTGCCATGGAGAGTGATCCGTTTGCATGCGAGTCGGTACAACAACGTTTTTCAGGATTTTCTCAGGAAAGCTGACAGTCAAAGTTCATTATATTTCTTTCTTCTTTCCCAACGCTTAATTAATTAATTAATTAATTTACACATTTTGGCAAGCATACACACACCAGCACGTTTTTTTGTCTCTATTACAACATATACTGTATTATTTTTCAAGGTAATGGCGCATGATACCGGATATAAGAAAGTGAAGTCACCAATAATAGGCTAAATCAAAGCATTTCATCCCAAAATGACTCCTGTTGACACTGAGCAGTTCCAGATGCTACAGAATTTCTGCTTCCTTCTTTATGGAGCTGCTGGACTTGAAGTGAATAATCAGTTGTTACAAGAAACCCTGTGTGTGTGTGTGTGTGTGTGTGTGTGTGTGTGTGTGTAAAAAACAAAATAATGAAGCAGAACCTAACCTGCATCTCGCTGAACAAAGGTTTGAATGTGCTCAGCGAATGCAAGTTAGGAGAGAGACCAACTAATGAGGAGTCAGTGTCCATGATAACATGTCCCTCACCTCTCCTTGCTGTGATGTGAAATAACTTGAGTGACAAAGACGAGAACGACTTTTTACACAATTTTCACAGTCACTCGTGGCACATAAAATTACAATCATTACGTGAAAATGTGTTCAAATATTCTTTTCACCTGATCAAAGATGAAGGAAGAATTTAATGATGTCCATCCATCCATCGTCAAACCGCTTATCCTGCACACAGGGTCGCGGGGGGGCTGGAGTCCATCCCAGCCAACAGTGTTCATCCTGGATTGGTCACCAGCCAATCGCAGGGCTACACAGAGACACACAACCATTCACACTCACATTCACACATCTACGGGCAATTTAAAGTCCCCAATCAACCTGATCCCCAGAGCATGTCTTTGGACTGTGGGAGGAAGCCGGTGAACCCGGAGAGAACCCACGCAGAACATGCAGACTACACACAGAAAGGCCACTGGGCGGAATCGAACCCAGGACCTTCTTGCTGTGAGGCGACAGTGCTAACCACCACGCCACTGTGACGCAGATTTAATGATGTGACCAATATTATTATATAAGCGCCATAACATTTTAAGGATGTTGTCAGTCCAAAGGATTTGAAAATATGACGTGTTTATTTAACAGGTAATAATTAGCAGGCTTGTTTCCTGAGTATTGGGAACATTCTTCACATTATCAACGTTCACTAAAGTTTAAATCTTCAAATCGTCCCGTGGACTTTCGAACCAGCAGATTGAAAAGCATAAACCAGCTGGATAGTCCTAAAATAAGCCTTTGGGCATTTTGATCCAGATCTACTAGCAGCCGAGCCAAGAAAAGAACTGGAACGCGCTGCTTTTTCTCCTTCTTTTATAAATACTTTGAATTGACCGCAGCCGATAAATAACAGCGACAGCTGAGGCCCGTTTGCTCCAGTTTTCCTTCTGAGCCACAGTCAATGATGTGCTGTGTGATCGGAGCTCGTGGCCCCCAGAAGAGCCTCTGTGTGCGCGTTGGACTGGATCGGCACCGACGTTATCGTCCGTCCAAAGCCACGTCTATCTGTGAGGCCGTCGTTTATGATAAGCTGTCATTACCAAGCGAGCGGGCAGGAACGCAAACCCTGGCACTTTTAAAGCCACCTTAAGCTGGGAGTAAATCCCAGAGGGGCCGACGCCGCTCACTCAGGAGCCCGCTCCAGACAAATGGCCCTCTGAAGCTGATTTAACAGCCCTTAACTTCTCTGTGGCTGCGTTTTCTTTTTCTCCATTCCCACTTTCTCTGTCCATCTGGGGAGGAGAGCTCCTTGTCTCCCTATTCTATCGCGCTGGGTCCCCCCCTCCTTCATCCTGGATGCATCTTAATATCCACATCTGCATTGTGACTGTTGGGGTAATTGTTAGTAACGGTGGCCGTTGGGTGGCACTAATTCTCCAAGCCGGCGTCGTTGTGTTGTTGCAGAAGACGAGCGCGAACCTGAGAAGGTGGAAAACGTCTTCCTCTTTGTTTCATGTGTTGATTTGAGGAAGGTTTCAGACTCCACACAGATGTGATCTTTTCATTCATCAACGTTGCTTAAAATAAAATATAATTTCAATAAAAAGACAATAACAAACGCAAGAAAAGTTGGAACACTTTAGGAAAAGAAATTGACCCTTTAAAATAGAAGTCTCCCTTTTATTAGAATTCAATACACAATATTACACGCAAAAGTCCCTTTAGGACAAATAGCGTAGCCGCATGGGAATGTGACTTGGATGTTCTGGATACAGCCTGAACACAAAAGGCTCATTAATGGGGGTGTTTATACTGTTGCACAGCGAGGGGAAATAGGCCTTTAGACGGTGGGAGGGGGGGGGGGGGTCACAGGGGACAGCAGTGATGTCATGGTTGGCACGCTGTGGACCGGACTCTAAGAGACGGAGACACTTTGCCAATATCCTCCTGCTGCCCTTTTCTAGCAGCGGCTCTCGCTGCGTTTTCATGTCCGTCGGCCTGTTTGCTTCTCTCACTGTCACTATGTTATATCATCTTCTGCTCCTGAGAACTTTGTCATGATGCTATTCAAATAAACAGCTTTATTCAAGAGCTTCAAAAGAATGACAAACGTTGCTTCCTGTGCAATTTGGATGTATTAATCCAAAGCTGGTTCTGTGCCTGCAAACTAGTCACCACACTATCCTTTTCCTTCATTATTCATGCAATAAATGCTACTAGTAATGCTACTATAGCAGAGAAAGAAGTAACTCTCCCTCTCCTAGTTCCAGGCTGGAAAATAAATGTATTATTGCAATTAAAAAGAGATTTGTTTTTAAAAAAAAGCTTAAACATTCCTCTTGCCTTTATTTATTGCCAATACAGCTACTGAAAATGGTCCAATTTATGAATACTGACTATCTGAATACGTTATTTGTATCATGGTTGGTTCTCTGGGGTCCCGGGTAGATGAAGTACACCACGAGTGTTGGCTTTTCAACAGCCTTATTGATCACGGTTGCAGCAGTGTTTGAGCGCCCGGCCGCTACTGTTTTTAAGTACATGGAGACAAACAATTCATTACATTGACTGCAGCTGAGGCCAATTACGCCTCCACCTGCCACCGTTCCTCCCCCCTCTCCCCTCTGTAGCCGAGCCGAACCACGCCGCCACCACACAGACATTAATGTTCTCTCGGCTGTGAGTTTGTGGATGTAGGAGGTGTAGGGCGTCACCATGGTGATGTGCCGCAACAAAGAAAGAATGAACGACCTCAAAAGGGGCTCAGAGGCCCTTCAAGGAGCAGCAGAATAGGAGGAGACGGGACGACTGCTGTTATAGAACTTAACTCAAGTCTGCTCTAAAAGTCTCACGCACCGAAATACCATTTCATTGACATCTTTCCTCTTTTACGGTGTCTGACGTGGCGATAGTGAGTCACGGCCTTGAGTCCAATCAGGCGAGGAATTCTCCCGAGGAGACTGGAGGTTAGTGATGTCACCAATATTCTCTTCTCTCATCTCCTCAATCATGAGTTGTTAATGCGGCCAGTGCTGATAAGCTAAGAGCTAAGAACCCGATTCAACGATGTGAGGGCAAAGTTTTCAAAAATGGACTCTTACGTTTTTATTGTCACGATATCATAATTCTTTTTTGTGTGTCATTGACGCTTCTGAATTTCATATGTACAGATTAGAATGCCTCAACTAAATTAAGAAAAAACAAAACTAGACCCATTTCTGGAAAACGTCAGCAGGCCTGTTGGTTCATTTGAAGGGAGAGATGAATGTCTCTTAGTGTGGGATCAGTCTTAATCAGTCTTAGAGCCACCATTAATAACGACTTCAAATAAAAAACCCTCCTAAACCTGCAGGTTTACGTTGCTCAGGTTTCTGTTGGATGTTTTCAGATGTGTTCTACTTTCAAAGTGTCAAAGACACATACGAACATCATAAAGCTAAAGTGAAATCTGTCTCTGATACTAGTATGTTGATGATGGGCAATTTCTCTGCTCAAATTTGCCTTCCTGCTTCTCAAAAAATATAGTAAGTCACAGGTCTTATCAGGTACAATCAAGCAAATGACTTGCTGCTGCTATCCAATGCTAACACAATAATGTGAGGATTGGCAACTTCAATGGCCAATTTGGGAATCCAGTGAAACCGATAGATACACTTGGGCATTGGCTACAAACAAAGTTTTAGACATAACCAATCAACCATTTTGACCAATTCAAATATACTTTGGATACTAATGTTTTTGCTTCTTCCCCAGAGACAGAACTCTAACTGGAATGAAGGCTTAGACGGATTAGTAGTAGCCAAACGTGCAGTGCTGCCAAGTCAAAATGACAGGAACTAAGAGAGAGAACTAAAGCTTCCTGTCGCCGCGGCGAGCTAATGAGCTGGTTTGTGTCCTGGAGGTTGTCACGGTGTGGTTCACTTCCTGTCTTATTTTGTAGTTTTCTGCCACTCGTGTCCCCGGGTAACTTCACTTCCTGCCTTGTCTCGTCATCCCCTGTGTTCGTCTAATAGTTTCCACCTGTGTCCAATCACCTGCACCTCCCTTGTGTATTTAAGCAGTGTGTCTTCTGTGTCACTTGTCGCGTCATTGTCTTTCGCCACGCATGTCTTTCGTCTTGGATCGCCGTAGTTTCTCGTCTGTGTGCTTTTGCCCCCGGTTCCTGTTTTTTGAGCTTTGACTATTAAAGTCTTTTGGTTTTCTGCAAGTCTGCGTTTGAGTCCTGCCTTCCACCCCGCAACCCTGACAGAATGACGCGACCAAGAAAGGGCTCAGCAGACCCGCTGCCAGACTATGGTCCGGACTACCTGGACGTAAGGAGTCCCTTCTGGCAGCGGAAAACAGACTGTGTTTTTGGTCCCAGGAGCTATCAGCTCGCCTGCCTCGAGCTCCGGGACCTCCTTAACCCTAGGAGGAGCAAGCGGAAGAAGCGATCTCCCGTTCCCGCTGGGCCGCCGCAGCGATCTCCCGTTCCCGCTGGGCCGCCGCAGCGATCTCCCGTTCCCGCTGGGCCGCCGCAGCGATCTCCCGTTCCCGCTGGGCCGCCGCAGCGATCTCCCGTTCCCGCTGGGCCGCCGCAGCGATCTCCCGTTCCCGCTGGGCCGCCGCAGCGATCTCCCGTTCCCGCTGGGCCGCCGCAGCGATCTCCCGTTCCCGCTGGGCCGCCGCAGCGATCTCCCGTTCCCGCTGGGCCGCCGCAGCGATCTCCCGTTCCCGCTGGGCCGCCCCGACTCTCATCCATGCCCCCGACCCGACCAGTACCGGCCCCACGCTCCATGCCCCCGACCCGACCAGTACCGGCCCCACGCTCCATGCCCCCGACCCGACCAGTACCGGCCCCACGCTCCATGCCCCCGACCCGACCAGTACCGGCCCCACGCTCCATGCCCCCGACCCGACCAGTACCGGCCCCACGCTCCATGCCCCCGACCCGACCAGTCCCCGCTCCGAGACTCATGACCCCGACGCCCCCAGTCCCCGCTCCGAGACTCATGACCCCGACGCCCCCAGTCCCCGCTCCGAGACTCATGACCCCGACGCCCCCAGTCCCCGCTCCGAGACTCAGGCTCCCTCCCTCCCATCCCATGGTCCTCTCCCACCCTCCCGTTGGTGATTTGAGGGCCGTCTGGGATCCGGCCCTTGAGGGGGGGGCTACGGGGTGGGTTATGGGGGGGGCCGAGCCGCCGCAGACTGCGGAGTTGTTCCATGTCCCCGAGCTGGAGCAGACTGCGGAGTTGTTCCGTGTCCCCGAGCTGGAGCAGACTGCGGAGTTGTTCCGTGTCCCCGAGCCGGAGCAGACTGCGGAGGTGTTCCGTGTCCCCGAGCCGGAGCAGACTGCGGAGGTGTTCCGTGTCCCCGAGCCGGAGCAGACTGCGGAGGTGTTCCGTGTCCCCGAGCCGGAGCAGACTGCGGAGGTGTTCCGTGTCCCCGAGCCGGAGCAGACTGCGGAGGTGTTCCGTGTCCCCGAGCCGGAGCAGACTACGGAGGTGTTCCGTGTCCCCGAGCCGGAGCAGACTACGGAGGTGTTCCGTGTCCCCGAGCCTGAGCAGACTACGGAGGTGTTCCGTGTCCCCGAGCCTGAGCAGACTACGGAGGTGTTCCGTGTCCCCGAGCCTGAGCAGACTACGGAGGTGTTCAGTGTCCCCGAGCCTGAGCAGACTACGGAGGTGTTCCGTGTCCCCGAGCCTGAGCAGACTACGGAGGTGTTCCGTGTCCCCGAGCCTGAGCAGACTACGGAGGTGTTCCGTGTCCCCGAGCCTGTGCAGACTACGGAGGTGTTCCGTGTCCCCGAGCCTGAGCAGACTACGGAGGTGTTCCGTGTCCCCGAGGTGCCGACGACGACGACTACTACCCCGGACGTTTCCCGTGTCCCCGAGCTGCCGACGACGACTACTACCCCGGACGTTTCCCGTGTCCCCGAGCTGCCGACGACACAGACTACTACTACCCCGGACGTTTCCCGTGTCCCCGAGCTGCCGACGACGACTACCCCAGACGTTTCCCGTGTCTCAGAGTCTGCCATTCTAGAGACGTTCCGTGCCCTGCAGTCGCCGCTCCGGAGCCGGATTGGTGACCGCCCGCCGGGCCGACCCCCAGAGGCTCCCCGCTCGTCTGGCCGCCCGCCAGGCCGCCCGCCAGAGTTTCCAGGGTGGTCCGACCAACGTCTATGGTTTCCCTCCCCACCCACCCCTTGTTCGCTCTAGTGTTGGCCGTCTGGAATTCGGCCCTTAAGGGGGGGGTACTGTCACGGTGTGGTTCACTTCCTGTCTTATTTTGTAGTTTTCTGCCACTCGTGTCCCCGGGTAACTTCACTTCCTGCCTTGTCTCGTCATCCCCTGTGTTCGTCTAATAGTTTCCACCTGTGTCCAATCACCTGCACCTCCCTTGTGTATTTAAGCAGTGTGTCTTCTGTGTCACTTGTCGCGTCATTGTCTTTCGCCACGCATGTCTTTCGTCTTGGATCGCCGTAGTTTCTCGTCTGTGTGCTTTTGCCCCCGGTTCCTGTTTTTTGAGCTTTGACTATTAAAGTCTTTTGGTTTTCTGCAAGTCTGCGTTTGAGTCCTGCCTTCCACCCCGCAACCCTGACAGAGGTGACCTCAAATGATGTGTAATTTTGGCTTGAGAAGCTAATTAATCTGAAACGCGTGGGTTTTGATTATAGTGGTTCATAGTTCACGGATGATATATTAGATTACATAACATTAATCAGTTTGTGTTTTAATTTATTGGCCATGTTTGGGAGTGACAGGATGCATTTCAATGCCCTGCAGTGGTTTTAGGCACTAACGAACGGTGTGCGGTCGTGCTGGTGGGTGAAGATGAGTACGGGCGGCCCATGGCGACCTAATTCATTTTCCGACCCACCACTTCACATCATTTGGTCTCTGAGCGCAGGCGAAAGCTCCCAGTCCGACGGAAGGAAGGAGCTCCCATTAGGAAAACGGAATTAAGCGAAATAACAATTTGATGAAGAGTGAGGCATCAGTTCAGCTCATTACCCAACCTCATTTTGTTTTAATTTACTTTAAACAGAAAACAAGATAAATGCTGCAAGAAAACAAATATAGATAAACTGATCAAATTAAACACAAGATTATATAATGTCTTACATCCCTGATGGTCCCCTTGAAGGAAAGGTCTTTTTATCAACCTTTTCTTTTACTAATCCTAGCTGTGACCTTTTCTTCGTAGGGGTCAAGGCTCGACCTTCTAACAACAATGCTTTGACCTTGTTTGTATGTGTGTGAGCTGATTTGCTTTCCTAGCAGAAAACTTCCCACCGTCATATGTTCTATATTTAGAACAGGATGTCTGACACTAGATCACAAAAGGGCTTTTACTTTTTAAACGAGGAGCTGTCCTCGGTACCGCTTTATCACAGCTTAAACTGGATTTCATGATAACTCACCTGCACACTAAACAGCTAACTGCCCAAAAGCTTTTGACAAGTTGTCTTCAAATTCCTTGAACCCACTTGCCTCCGTAAATGTGGAGCAGGCTATGTGGAGCAGCGGCCGGGCCTCGCTCCACCGCTGCTCCGCTTTAGCCGCCTTTAAACAGGGCGTTCTCGTTTTGGGAGTTCAGACTTGGGTATTTATATCAAGCAGGTCAGCCGAGGGGGAGCCGGAATGAGCAGAAGCGTCCCGTCTGACGAACGACCTTCCTTCCTTCCTTCCTTCCTATCCTATTTACAGTAGAACTCTAATTTTGTCCTAAAAATATAGAAATGACACTAAAACGAGCTCCACTTTGTTTATTTTGACTCCATCCCACCTACGTCGTCTCATTAGGGCTCCAAATGTGGATTCATCCGCAGCTGAAAATAGTTCCCAACAAATGTCTTCTTGCCCCTGAGTCTGATAAATAAAACCACACTCCAGAGCAGTTTAAGGAATTATTATAATACTGAGGCGTAAAGCATTTTAAGCTGTTTACTCATGAACTTATTTGTTGGTTTTAGTCTTTTCATGGGAGTTGTTGACAGGAGATTAATAATGCCTGCGTTGTAAGTCACATTAATATATCAAAATGTCCTGACTATTGTCCAAATACATCAGCTGAACATATAATTAATGCAGAAAATGACAATGGTATTTAAGAGAGAATTTGTTCTTTAAATATGATCTTCTAGATAACACTTAGTTATATACTTATACTTATACTATATGTTAGTTGTTTTTTACTGTAAAATGCCATGCTCTGTAATACGTTTGCCAAACATCTTCCCAATTTAAGTGTTCCTTTGAAATGTAATATTGACCAATCTATCACTATCTGATCCACCATCAATATAGTAGTTTCAATTGGGCGGAAATAGCCGTAAAAACCTGATACACCCTGAAAAGAGTAAATTAATTGTTAGACTTGTACATCAATTCCACATTTAGGAACAAACTTCTTCTCTATTTTTAACTGGACTCAAGAATTTGACACTCAGTCGCTCAAATGAAGTCTGGAGTTAAAGGAGTTTTTTTTTCTTCTTTTTGTTGTGAACTGAGTGAACTGCAGAAATGTGTCACAATAGTATGCTAATGACGCTGCGTTAGAGGACCAACCGATATGATACGAAGAAGCTCAGAGTATTTAAGATGGATTCAGCTGAGGGGGAAGGCAGGGAGCCCATAAACCCTCCACAGAAATGACGGGTTCTTTACTGTGGAGATCAACAGTCCTTGTGAGCACGTTCATGCCTTTTGAAAGCTTTGAAAGCATGAAGCTGCGTCTCTGATGCCAGCGGAGACAAGCTACGGGGACGGGCCGATGAATTCACACCGCTGAGGAGTCATTTAAAGCCTTTTTTATTTAGTGGAACTTAAAGAGCACAGGATTAAAAGACTGGCTCCATGATGGATGTGGTTTTTACCTTGTTGTTAATCAACTGCACCATTCTGCCGCAGACGTATCAGGAAGTTCTAAGGAGCTCGAGTCAGACTGTTCTTTAAAGATCCACAGTCCAGTTTACATGACAGGGCTGACATGTTGCAGTGTGCTGGGAGGCGTGATGTGGTTATTCGAGGCGTGTCTGACGCACTGCAGGAGGAAGTCGATACCCACCTTGAGTCATGGGAAAATCTATCCGTCTTCCGATCTGACAGCCGCTTGTAGGCCGAGCACATCTATCACGAGTCCAATGTACAGAATCACACGTTCGTTTGACATTTCTCAGGGCCGGATAAGATGACTATTAGTATGTTGTTATACACGTATACGTGCATGTGTCCTATTGCTATCTTGTAATTAAATTTTCAGGGAAAAAAAGAGCCCTTAAAAATGTTAAGGATTGGACAATTAATTCGCTTGAATAAAATTTTTAATTGTCTTACTTAACCTATTTCTTATCCAATTATTATCAATACTTTTAATTATTAATTAATTGTCTGGCTATAAACTCAGTTGTTTGTGTTGCCCAATACTTAATAAATACATTTACAGAAAAGCACAGTTAAGGATCACGTAAAGCAGTGTTTGTATTCCGAGTTATAAGCTGTAAAGTAGGCGGGACCTTTGGAGTCATTGTGTGGTCGAAGCCACCTCCTGCGGTGCCAGTGAGAGAGCAGCAGTGGCCTTCAGTGCGCCTTTTGTTGCCATGGTACCGTGTGGTACCAGCCTGCGGTCTGAGCGAGAGGTCACCCTGCACACGCCTCAGAAACGCCTCCTGACGGGTGTCATCTCTCTCCGTCCCGTCCTCAAACTCCTTCAGCCCCTCTCCATCTTTTGTTTTCTGTGTCACATCGGCCATGGAAGCTGTCTGCAGCGGTGTGTTGCTATGGTAACATCAATAGAGGGAGCCACATCTTCTTTTTTCCCTCGTTTCTCATTTCACACCAATCCACAGAGTTCACGAGGTTTATGTTCTTCCACACATGGGAAATAAAGTTGTTTTTTTTAACTATGGCTATACTGTTATCTTTGACCTTCTGTTTTTTCATTTATTGAGACCCTGTTATTGTCTACTCAGCCAGGGTCACTGCTGCTCATACCCACAGGCCAAGGCAGTAGTCTTTGTATAGTGCAGCACCCGTCACACAGAGCAGCAATTTATAGTGAGTCACAGGTTGCACAGAACCATTTAAACGGGATGAGATGAAAAACGACCCACGGTTGCTATAAAGTTACAATGTAACAATAAATCTCATCTCAATAAATAAACCTCCAATAAGTCTCATCAATAAAATAGGCGATATAGCAGAAACAAAAGGCAGTATTAAAACATTAATATATTAAAAGAATGAACTAAAAAAGATGCTTGAATCTCTGTAGAGCGTTAAGAGCTGCGTTCCCTCACTAACTGTTATTAAAGAATTTAGGAAGAAGAAAAGGAAATAAATGGTTGTCTTTGTTCAAAGGAAAATGTCACGGATGGCTGTTTGGTATTCAACATTACCTCAAATCTAGCAAACGATTGAATTCAGCCCATGTATTTTCATCACAGTTAGAATGTTAATGCCACACACTTCAATGAAGAATAACAAAGCATGAAATCCATCATTAGCTGGAAACAGATAATATGGCCGTGATTATCATCTGTAATAAAGCAGCCCCGTATCGAGTGCTCTGACTCAGAGTGCCAAATGCTGCGCTCATTACCTCCAAGATATTTAAGCTACGTTTTTTTCTTTCATGCATGCAATTACTTTTCCTTTTATTTCATCTATCCATCTTAACTGTTGATAAAATTGTATAAAGTTGATTTTGATGAGAATGATTTAGATCAGAGGCTTCTTCATGGACCACATGTTGAGCTGGGGGATGTGCTGGAGGTGCTCCTATTATTAGAGCTCTCTAATATTAGAGCCTGCATCTGGGCTGGAACAATGGGGAATTAAAAGCTTAACATCACTCTCGAGTGGACTTAAGTGCTGATGTATAATCGCGATAAATATGCGTAGGAATCTATGGGAATGTGCTCAACAATGTAGTTAAGTTTGTGATATTGTAATTGTTTTTTGTGTGCAGATTTCCATTCATTATTGTGAAGCATTAATATGTCTGGCTTGCTTTGCAATAAATCAGTCTTGCATATGTTTCTGCCCTGAAGAAGCATGGATTTCATTTCTTGGCTGAAGACCTAATATCAAGCTAAGTCGATGGTGTTAACTTAGCGTTGGGCTTTTCCATTCCATCTCTCTGGCGTAGATTTCCAAGAGCAGGTCTGGATGTCGTCCAGCAGGAAGTCTCCAGCCCAGACGGCTGTGCGTCATCTTATTTACGGCCCTTGATGGAGTGGAATCTTAATCTTAGGCTCAAGTGCTTCATTCACGCCGGATGCTGACAGAATGTTTTCAATCTTCTCCTTCAGGACAAAGAACTCTGCACCACAGGAGTGATGTGCTAGAGACCGTGGTCCTCGTCAACCCGTCAGAGGACGCCGTTGTGTCGGAGGTAATGTCAACATGTCCTAAAGTGGAGGACGCTGGAGGTTGCGTGGACACCTCAATGTCAGGGGCGGGGCCTATTTTAAAGACAGTCACCCGAGACTCACACATGTACCTGTACACCGTTGATAAAATGTTCATTTTGGTTTGCGACTTTCGCAACCAATTTCAATATTTATAAAACAATTATATTTCAACAACTTTTCTATATCCAAATTTTAATATTTTTTATATATATATATATATCTTCTCTTGTATTTATTATTTACTATTATTATTAATTATTATTACTATTTATAAGTAACCGATACGCTGATATTAGTGTTTCTAAAAACCACAGCCAGAATACAATACATTATAAAACAAGGCAAAGTCAGAATTAAATCACAATCTATCTCTATCTCTCAAGAATCATATACCTGCTTTTGGTACTTGACAGAAGTTATATAATTAAATAGCTATCAAATAAATAAATAAATTAATACAATTTGTTTGTTTGTTTCTCTTTCCGTTTTTTATTTTCTTTGTGGATAATTCATTGCCATAAATAATTAACCTTGACACAATTAAAGTGCATATTTTGCCTGCGACGAAGCCATTTGTCTTCAAAGAGTGACACTACTTTCTCAGTCTCCCAACCTCTTTCTGTGTGTGTGTGTGTGTGTGTGTGTGTGTGTGTGTGTGTGTGTGTGTGTGTGTGTGTGTCTCAGATCCAGTCTCTAATCACAGACTCAGCAGGACACAAGCTTCTGGTCTTGAGTGGACAAAGCTCAGATCACGGTGGCCTTCTTCTTCAAACCGGAGTTTTCACCCATCAGACGTTTTCACGCGTCTTTGCTGATCCTGGAGTGAGTCACAAACTTTTACTTTTAGACACAACATGTCGTTCATACGCCGATGACCGGGGCTTCCATACCTGATTAAATGACGCACACATTTTGGGGTCGATTTGGGGTTGAGGATCTCATATGAGGAGACATCGACGTGGGGGACCAGGGTATCGAACCACCAATCTTCTCATTGGAAAAGGAACCACAGCTGGCCTCATCCTTTGCATTAGTATCTTGTACATTTGTGAACATGTGTGGTGTGAAGTGAAATTATTTATTATGAAAGGACATCACTGACCACCATGTCCGGGTGTCTCCCTCCTGCAGGTCAGTGAACTTCTGGGCACAACAGCCCCCAAGCAGCAGGCTACACTCACTGTGTGCTGCCGCGGGGAGGTGGGCTGGAGCTCCCTGGGACAGCAGCAGACTCTGAGTCAGTTTCTGGAATACAAACTGAACCCTGAGTCTGTTCTCCCCAAGATGGAGGGTGTCGCAGAGTTCACAGAGTATATCTCTGAGACGGTCGACGTGCCCTCGCCTTTTGACCTCCTGGAGCCCCCCACGTCCGGGGGCTTCCTGAAATTGTCCAAACCGTGCTGCTACATCTTCCCCGGCGGACGCGGGGACTCGGCTCTCTTCGCCGTGAACGGCTTCAACATCTTAGTGGACGGAGGCTCCGAGCGGAAATCCTGCTTCTGGAAGCTGGTTCGTCACTTGGACCGCATCGACTCCATCCTGCTCACGCACATCGGCGCCGACAATCTCCCGGGAATCAACGGGCTGCTTCAGAGGAAGATAGCGGAGCAGGAGGAGGAGCGGTCTCAAGACTCCACCAACTACAGCGAGTGGATGAAGAACCTGATCTCGCCCGAGCTCGGTGTGGTGTTCTTCAACGTGCCGGAGAAGCTCCGAATGCCGGAATCTAATCTCAAAGTGAAGCGCAGCATCGAAGAGGCCTCCCTGACTTTGCAGTACCTGAACAAACTGGGAGTCAAACCGGAGCCTCTGTTTCGAGTGGTCAGCAACACCATTGAGCCCATCACTTTGTTTCACAAGATGGGCGTGGGCAGGTTAGACATGTATGTTCTCAACCCCGTCAAGGACAGTAAAGAGATGCAGTTTTTGATGCAAAAGTGGGCTGGCAACAGCAAGGCCAAAACGGGTATCGTACTGCCCAACGGGAAGGAGGGAGAGATATCCGTGCCCTACCTGACATCCGTCACAGCCTTAGTGGTCTGGCTTCCTGCCAACCCGAATGAGAAGATCATCCGGGTGCTGTTCCCTGGGAACGCACCGCAAAACAAGATCCTAGAGGGTCTGGAGAAATTAAAGCACCTCGACTTCTTGCGCTATCCTGTTGCCACACAAAAAGATATTGCCTCCGGAGCGGCTCCCTCTGTTATAAAACAGACCAAGTTGAAGCAAAGAACAGACAGCAAGGAGAGTCTCAAGTCATCCCCGAAGACTACTGCAAAGGCCCCAAAGAAAGACAATGAGGATGACGTGTCAGCTGCCACAGAGGCAAAGACTGACTCTGTCAAGGAGAATATAGCTGAGAAAAAAGAGGAGACGAAGCCCACTAAAACTATCAAATCTAAAAGTGATGTGCCAGAAAAGAAAAAGCTCCCGAAAGAAAAATCTGTGAAAAAGCACCCTAAGGAAAGGGTGTCAAAAATGGATGAGAAGAAGGACAAGGAAAAGAAGGAGATCAAGAGAGTAAAGAAAGATGACTCCGCTAAGAAAGATGAAAAGAGAGATGTTAAGTCCAAAGACGACAAAAAGAAGGAAACATCCAAACCGGAGCTGAGAAAAATGACAAGGCCTGACCTGAAACCGTTTACCCCCGAAGTCCGAAAGACTTTGCACAAAGCTAAAGTGTCGAGCAAAGCTAAGGCTGGAAAAGCCAAAGCAGCAAAGACTTTACCTGCTGAGCCAAAGGCCGAGGAGCCAAAACCTCAAACTGTTCAACCTGAACCGATGGAGAACGGAGCTGCTGAGGCCGCGTCTGTTCCCTCAACCCCTGAAGACCTCACACAGGATTTTGAAAATGTTAGAAAAGCTGCAGTTGTAGATGCATCAGCGGAGCCTCGAGACAGTAATGAGCTGACCGCACAGAGCCTTATCCAGGAGAAGCAGGAAGCATCCGAAATTCCACCTGAAGCAAAGTCTCCAGAAGAGGAGCCGTCGGCCCCAGAAGCTGAGGACAAAACGTTGACACAAGAAAGGGAAATGGAAGAAGCTCAACGGTTTGAGGATGAAGGAGCAGCATCTCAGGATGAGGATGAGGAAGAGGAAGAGGAGGCGGCCCCGCCTGCCGATAAGAAAACAGAAGAGGAGGTGGAAGAAGATATGGGAATAGGTGAAGAGGAAGATGAAGCCAAATGGAAGGAAGCAAAGGACGACAGTCTCGACAGGAAACACGAGTTGGAAGGAATGGAGAAATCAGAACAGCTTTCGGCTAAGGTGGTGACAAAAGAGGAGCTACAAATGATTCCGTCAGAGGAGGACGAGGAAGTGGTGGAGAAAGCTGAACTGGAGGAGGTAGAAGATTTAGATGATATAGCAGATGAAGAGATCAAACCTTATCATGCAGCTGAAGAAGAAATGGTCAGTGGACGAATAACCGCTGAAGAAGAGGAAGAGGAGGAGGAGGAGGGCTACCTGTCCCATGTCGGAGGGGCCACAGCCCCCATAACCTCGGTAGTCCACGGGGCCGGTGCAGCTGAGCCCATCTCCTACATCCAAGACGAGACCATCCCCGGCTACTCTGAGACAGAGCAGACCATCTCCGACGAGGAGATCCACGAGGAGGCAGAAGAGAGGATCCCACACCTCCAGTACGACGTCGCCGCCTACGACATCTCCGTTCCCGATCAGACTGAATCATTCGTCAACGTTCACGGCGCGCGGGAGATGCGAGCTGCAGCCGCGACCGAGAGAAGCTTCATCGTCGGCGTGCAGGAGCAGGTTTCCGTGTTCACTAACATCATCACCGCTCCTCTGGCAGAAGAGGAGCATGTGTCCTCTGCAACGTCCATCACGGAGTACGACAAGGTCTGCTCCTTCCCCGACTCCATTGCCGAGGACCAATCTGCGGCGTCGAATGCAGCACCGGCAGCCGAGGAGCCCCCCAGGAGGCCCGTCACCGCGCCCGACGCCAGCCAAGGCAAAGAACAGCCCCGCTCCGCGGGAACCCTCTCCCCGCCGTCTTTAGAAGAAGACAAACGATCCAGGTCTCCTTCCGGTGACTTTGAGCTCCCCGGCACGGACGTGAAGATGCCAGCCGGCGCTCCCGAAGCTCCCGACGAAGAAGAAGAGGAAGAGGAGGACGAAGACCAAACTCCTAACGTAGACATTTCCCTTGAAAAACTCCATGAGGGTTACGCTTCATCCCAATTATTACAGCGCAAAGAGACGGATATTGAAAAGCTCGCTGGCTCCATTTCTGCACAAGACACTGAACCAGTCCACCTACCAGTTGAAGCAGAACAGGTAGATGCAGTTGCACCTAAATCTATTTTATCTGTTGTGCCTACTAGACCTTTTGGATCAGACTCTGTGACGTCAGAGAGTGAGGAGCGCTGCTTCAGTCCAGATGATGTCACTGTGAAAATGGCCTCCCCTCCACAGTCCGAACCACCGAGTGCAGCTCCATCTCCTAGTCGTCAGTCACCAGCAGAAGAGAAGCAGAAGGTCCTTCCTGATTCAGAGGAGCCCCTTGAAATGAAAAAGACAGACTATGCAGGAAAAGAGACACAAATAGTTGTTGCTGAACAGAAAGCAGATCAGCACGAAGAAGACGTTTCAACATGTTTGGACGAATCATTTGAGAAAGACATGAAGGAGGTTCCAGTGATAAAGGAGTCAGAAAAAGACACTTCATCCGTTCCAAAAGAGGAAGGCAAACGGTCAGAAACGATCCCTTTTGTTTCTGCGTCTTTAGGAGAAGTTCAGCCAGATGGAAAGAGGGATTCACTTATTTCATCTGGAGAAGGTATTAAAGAGGCCGATGACATGGTCAAAGAAAAAGAACCCAAAGTGCCGATCACGGGTACATTTACGGGGATTCACGATGATGATGATGATGATAAGAAGGATGATAATGATGATCCTCCAGATACATCCCAAACCATCAAAGCAGAACAGGAGGGGAAAAAGGACGTCACTTCTTATGTCCAACAAATCAAGGATGAGCAAAAACAAAAATGTGTCATCCAGGAAGACGTTCTGAATGTGACGTCCATCACGGAGGAGACAGAAGACAAAGAGGCGACCAAGAATGATACGGCCGATATCAAACCCATTAAAGAAGAGCCTGAAAAGGACCTCACTCCTGAAGTCACAACCAAAGACGCAGACATAGAAGCTGTCGCTTTTGAGATCGAACAAACCAAAGATGAGCCAAAACAGAGAGATGAGGATTTTCACCTCAAAAGCAAAGGTGAGGTGAAGGAAGCCAAGCTTGAAACTGATGATTTGTATGATAGTGATATTTCTGACATTAGCCCGATAAAGTCTGCAAAGACAGAGACTGAAGCAGTGCACGCCACAGATATCAAGCCTTTTAAAGACGAGATGGAGAGAGATGTAAAGAAGGACGATATTCCCACTATTGTACATTCTACAGATCAAAAACCATCTGATAAAGTGATTGAAGAAAAGAAAGAGGAAAAAGAGATGGGGTGGGGAAAGGAAGAGAGAGAAATCAATAGAGAAGAAGAAAGTATTGGTAAGAGTGATACGTCTGCTACCATAAAAGAAGAAAAGGGGCAAGTGATTGGTAAAGATGCTGTCTCAACCATCAGCCTGGGTGAAGAGGAACCTCCTGCTGCCAAGTTAGCCACACAGCATGAAAAAGATAAGGAGACAAGTAAAGATGATACTTCTGACACAAAACCCTGCGAGGGGCAGGAAAAGGATGAGGCAAACATCTTCAAACCTACCGCAGAAGACGTAAGTAAATACGATACCGCCGCTATGATCCTCACCAAGGCAGAGGAAAAAGACAAAATGCCAAGGACAGAAGATCCTTCTGCTGCTACACCAACACTGGCAGAAGACATGAAACAAGAGGAAAGTAAAGACGACACTACCGCCACCATATTCATCAAGATGGAAGCGGAGCATGTTCAATTAAGAAAAGATGATGACGTCGCCGCCGCATCCAGCATGGCAGACACAAAAGAGACACTTAAAGAGGCCATTAAACCAGTCGGTGAGGACCAAGCGGAGAAAGAAAGAAATGATGCTGTCACAACCCCCGAGGACAAATTTCTTATCAAACCGACCATTCAAGAGGAAAAGGTGACGGATATCGGTGGAGATAGTTGTGTTGTTAAATCAACGGTGGAAGAAGAAACAGAGAAAAAAGCAGAAAAAGAGGAAACTTTCACTGAGGAAGAAGTTGTCATCAAACACATCATGGAGGAAACATGTACAGTAATAATTAAGGATGACATTTGTGGTATTAAACCTACAAAGGAGGAAGAAAGTAAAGACCTTTTTGCTGTGAATCCCCCTAAAGATGAAGTAGAGATGAAACAGGTTACGTCTGATTTCAAATTCATACAGGAGGAGGCAAAAGAAATCCCAAAGGATGATATTTATGATGAAGATATTAAAGTAACGGAGAAAGAAATGGAGAAAGAGAAAGAAGAGCGATCTGATTTGGGATCCATTAAGGAGCAGAGGGATGATACTTCTGTCAAAAACATTTCTGAGGTTAAAGATCAGGAGCCGGCTGGTATCTCTCATCACAAACCCATTCAGGAGGAAATGAAAGATAAAGAAACTAAAGAAGATGAGACTACGAAGGAGAAAGAAAGTGACTCCAGTGTGGAGCAGCCAAAAGAGGCAAAAGAGAAAGAGTCCTCTAAAGTTGAAACCATCCAGGCGGAAGGCCCATGGGGCAGCAGTGACACTGAATCCGCCAAACAGGAGACCCGCATAGACGTTTACACTCCAACATTAAGCACCAAAGATGAGAAGAAAGAGAAAGCTGATCATCTTTTTGGTGCTGAATCTAAGAAGGATGATAAAAAAGAGGTGGATCTTTCCGTGTCTCAGACCTCGGAAGACGAGAGAACGAAAAAGGATGATGTTTGTGAGATTTTGGATGAGCGTGAAGGACCCTTTGATAAGCTTACAGGAGCTCAAGTCGAGGAGGAAACTTTTGGTGCTGCAGACATTCAGCGAGGAGCCGATAACATCTGTGTTTCTCCCAGCTTCACCCCGGAGGAGAAAAAAGCAGCAACGGTCGTTATCAGTCAAGAAGAGAAAATAAAGAAGGAGGAGAAAGAAAAAGATGACACATATGTGGCTGAACTGAGCAAAGAACAGAAAATGGAAAAAGAACAAGAAAAGGAATACAGCTTTGAGACTGATGACACTAAAGATGAAAAGTTGTGGAAAGGAAAGGATGCGGCAGACAAGACGGCAGATGAGATGACTCGAGACTCACCTGATGGAGACCTCCCCAGAGAGGAGAAATGGGAGAAAGAGGAGTTACAAGAGAAAGACTTTGAGAAAACCATCAAACAACCATCACAAACTGAGAATGTATCAGGAGAAGCAACCACGGCATCGATGTCCGATTTAAAATCTGCATTTGTGGTTCAATCCTCCGACGAAGACAGGGGACATGAAGAGGAGGAGGAGGAGGAGATTTGTATGGGAGGAGCAGGCTCCAGACCTTTGTCGGTGGAGCAGAGACAATCAGAACATGACATCTTGTCTGCAGGGCTGCCCTCATCTCAAAAACCACAGACGAGCGAGCACCCTAAACCGCCAGCGTCAGAGCCAATCACAGGGATCATACCGACATTCACCATGCAGGAGCCCTCCCTGGACGACGACTGCAAAGAGTTTGGCGTAGAAGAACCCACACTCTCGCCTGAAGTAACCAGGGCTGCACCCTTCGCCAAGCCTGAGCCCTGGTTTGACGATCACACATCGAAGGAGACGACTTCTATTCCTAAACCAGAAAAGGCCTCTGATATACCAGCAGCCAGAGAAGAGCCGGCATCAGACTCAGTTGAGCAAAAGCCAACGTTGTCGACGGTATCGAGTACCGACAGTCAACCCAGGAGCTCTACGCTCTCGAGCACCGAGAGCCAGTCCAGTGTTGAGGAACCGCCACGACGAGAAGAACCAACCCCGTCTCTGACGAGCTCAGCAGTTGGTGGAGCGGGAAAAGCAAAGGTGGAGGAGAAGCCAGCAAAGGAAGCGGAGAGGGAGATGGAAGGAGAACGAGAGGTGGCTTCTCCCGGATTATCACAGCCTTGCTCGTATTTTATGTTGGATTCTGAGGACGCTGGCCAACCAGAAGTTGTTGAGTCAGAAACTGCAAAAGTGACCTTGGAGAACGGAACGGCCAGTGGAAGCACCGGAGAGGAAAAGCACACCTTTGGTGCGTCCAAGTACGATCCAGATGAAAAGCCCATTCCAAAGGGTCACGACTTGGACTCTGGAGAAGAAAGCGAGGTTTCTTTGGGTTTCGGTCACGACTCTGATATCGGCATTGATGACAACAGGAGAACAAGCCAGTCAGAAGCTGGAGGAGCCATGTTCGTCCTGGACGATCAGTACAGAGAAGAGCCTCTGTCCTTCAGTAGAGTCGACTACGGCCCGGTGGCCCTCGCTGAGAGTGAAAGCAGCCGTCACCACGCCGCCTCTCCTAGATATGAAGACAGAGAAAAGGGCCAAGAGGAAGAGTGTGAGCGAGAAGAAAGACCAAACACACCTTATGTAGAAAAGAGCTTTTCGTCCGTAGACATGCGAGATAACAAAATGTCCCAGGCTGCTGAGTCTTACTCTTTCAGTCCCAAAGAGGATAAACCTGAGAAATCAGAGAAGGAGAAGGAGGATGTGGAGGGAGGTGCTGCAGCCGCAGCTTTTCCAACCGGAGCGACGGGAGAGAGCGACACGCTGTCTGCCGGTGCTGCTGCTCAATCGGCATGCGAATCATTAAGACAAGAAACATCATCCCCGCCATGGAGCCAGCCGGCTCTCGGGACACAAGTTTCTGCTGCCCCCGTAGCTTTTGGGGAATTCGTGGAAAAAAGAACAGAGAAGGAAAGACAAAAATCTGCTGAGTCACTCAAAGACAACACAGAGTCCTCTGATCATGAAAAAGAGGAATCTCCATCTGGTCGGCGTTCACCTGCAGAAAAAGACATTTTAACTCAACAAGCGTCCCCTGTAGAGAAAGGAGAAGCTTCACAGGCTCGGAGGACTGCGTCTGCCGCCACCTTCTCAGGTCACGAACTAGATGACAATGTTTTGGCGTCTGAGAATATTTCAATCAGCACCTCTGCCTCTTGTAAATCAATGTCAGGATTTCCTGACAGAAAAGAGAGCCTGATAGATAAGAGGTTACTTGTCGAAGGAGAAGATTTTAATGTTGATGATGATGAGGAGGATGATGAGGATGAGGATGAAGAGGAGGAGGAAGAAGAGGAGGATTTGAGTGATGTAGATGTAGAAAAGGGTGCCAGAGAACAGTCTGAAAAAGAAATGTGCAGGTGTGCTTCTGGTGATAGTGCTACGTTAGCACAGGTAGAGGACTCAAATAAAAAGTCTCTTCTGCCTCTTAAAGATGAAACAGCCTGGAAACCAACACCTGACGGTGCCTTACCTTCAGACAAGCAGGACGAGAGTAAAAAAACATCATCTCCTGAAACAAAGGGAGCTCAAAAAGATGATGATGATGAAAAAGATGATGCATCAACACTTCCAGGGGCAAGGAGTGACGGTGCAGCTAAAACAACACCATCATCAGACCCAACTGTGTGCAGAGTGGACCAAAGTGGTTTCACTACATCCGATGCTGCCAAACATCCCGAAACAAAGAAAGCAGAGGACACTGACCGAAAACATTTGTCTCCTGAACCGACCACAAAGAGAAGGTTGTCATCGGCAGAGGACGTGTCCTCGTATGAAGCACCGCAGTCCAAAAGAGGAGAAGACGACCGAGCGTCTCTGTCGCCAAGCTTTTTGAAAAAGGAAACCGGTCAACCGACCAGCTCGACCGCCAGATCACCGCCTGGAGATTCAGCATCCATTTCCAAGACTGCATCTAGTCCCTCCCCTCCTCTAAGACGTAGCTACTCCGACATCCGACCCGGGGCTTGTTCTGAGCATTTCTACACTGAGAATAGTCAAGTAGGATTGAAGAAAGATAAAGAAGAAAAGAAGGATGACTATTACAGCCAAAGAAATATCGAAGATGAGGGTCTAGACGGGAGGCAGACCATAGATATCACCACGAGACACGAGGAAACTGCCTCATCACCGTGCACATACACCACCTTAACATACTCTACGTCCACATACTCCTCCACGTCGTACAGTTACTCCTTCTCGCCCTCAACCACTGCCTCTTTGAGCAAACCGCTTGGAGACCAAGTCCAAACTTTAACAACAACTTCAGGCTCCACAGTACCTCTAGACAAAGAGGAGCCATCAGCGGAGTCTCAGAGCTCCTGCTTTGGAGGATTTCAGAGAGATGAGTACATGGAGGTGACAACCAAACCCGCAGCAAAAGTGTCTTTACCTCCCAGCCTGTTGGGGGAAACCAAACCATCGTACCCATTCCCGTCTACCACTGCCAAACCAACCGACCTTCAAAGCGGGTCCGCAAAGCCTGAAACTGAATCAAAGTCAAGCACTGACTGTTTTTATATGCTAGAAAGCGACGTTACGACATCCTCCGCCGCCCCACCCTCGCTAACCATGGAACCCGTGCAGGTGTCACAGAGCGTGTCAGAGGCTTGCTTTGAGGTGTCTCCACTGCAGAGGGATCCCTCTTCTGACAATGCCTCCCAAGAGTCGTCAGAAGACGAGGAGCCTGTCACACTTGAAATGGAGGACAGCACCCTACCGTGTCTTATTGAATGTAAAAAAATCCCAGCGGCTGAGCAAAAGGAAGCGTTCTTGTTGATAAGTGAGTCGCATGTGGTAGAAAGAACGTCGGACACCAACACCTCTACTACCGCCGTGTCTAAACATGACGTGGTGATGGAAACAACGCCACATACAGCCTCACGTGATTCACTCAGTGATAGTGGAGCTTGCAAAACCACATGTGCCACAACAGATGTGTCCAAATCAGAGGACGATAAAGAGAGAAAGGAGAAATCACAGGATGTAAAGGGGGAAACCGCGACCAGAGCAACTGCACCTTTGAAGGAAGAGGAGAAGGTTTCTGAAAAAGATGAAAAGACGTTAACTGCTGAAGACCGTGAAGTCAAGCAGAAAATAGAGGAAACGTTGCGTAAAGAAGGCACAGAGGAGAGGAAGACACCCGCTGATACCAAGATGAGTGAAAAAGCTGAAAATGGTAATAAAGGAGAAGTGGAAAAGATCGAGGACAAAAACCTTCTGGAGATTCCACCAGGGAGATTAGAGGTGAGGAGAAGGAGCAGTATATCTGATTGGGAACTTCTGCAGAGGCCTGAAGACTGCCCAAGTGCTTCTCCTCAAGGCTATGGGGATGATGACGAGGAGGAAGAGGTGGGGGGGGCTGTGGAATGGATGACAGCTGTCCACAGTGCTGCTAAGTCCACCTCGAAAGATACCTATCAGACAGAAATATCAGGCAAAGGAGGCGCTAGGGCCGAACGTCCTTCTGACCTGAACACCTCCTCCTCTGCTTCCTACGCAGGCCACTCCTCCTGCGATTACAAACATCGCAAGGGAGAACTCTCCCCATCTTTCATCAACCCGAGCCCTCATCCCCTCTCCAGTGACGAGGGCGAGGAGGACGACCTCAGCGACCACTCCCAAGAAGGAGACGAGGACGACCAGGAGCAGCACTCTGTGAAAAGAAGGTCGCACAAGCAGGGGCGCCACCACGCTTCCCCCGGAGATGGCGGACAGGCGCCGCACCAGCTGCCCGGCGCAACGTCGTCTGGTTTGGCAGGGACATTAGCCGGGGAGGAAACGCCGCCGACATCGGCGAGCGAGTCGCTGCCTTCGCAGTCTGATTCCGACGTTCCTCCGGGGACCGAGGAGTGTCCATCCATAACGGCCGAAGGAAACCTGGACTCGGACGAAGACGCCGAACATCTGCCTGTAGACAAATTATCCGGCGCTGGGGGGGGTCACCATCCTCCATCACCGAGGTCAGCTCAGAAGACCCATGACCCACCTCCTACCCCGATGACGGACCCTCACCCCCACTCGCCGCACCCGGACGTGTGCATGGTGGACCCAGAGGCTCCGCTCACTGACCGCAGCATCGCAGAGAAACCTCTTAAAAAGGAGCACAAGGCCACTAAGGGCCTCAGGAAGGGCAAGCCCAAGTCGGCCTCCCCCGCTCGTAAGGGGGAAGTCAGGAAGAGGTCCTCTACTCCAGTGAAGCAGACCTCCAAGGACTCGGCCTCGGCTCGCTCAGCCTCCCTCAAGAGGAAGGACACTGACAGAAGCTCCAGGCTGATCAAGATGTCGGAGACTCAAGGCTCCAGGAGCGACATCCTCAACCCGGGAAGGGGCTTGGTCAACGGAGTCAAGAGCAGTTCAGGTGCGTTTACTTGTTCTGTCATTGGGTAATTTGTTCAGTGGAGGGACGAGTTGTTCTTCGCTACTGTCGTTCAAGGACTGGTACTTCCCTGAAATGCTGTTTGTATCTCGGCTCTCCTCCAGGGAACAACCCCCAAAAAGCTGGCTCGGCCGTGCCCCCCGGACCCCCCATCTACGTCGACCTGGCCTACGTGCCCAACCACTGCAGTGCCAAGAACGTGGACCAGGAATTCTTCAAGAGGGTGCGAGCCTCGTACTACGTGGTGAGCGGGAACGACCCGGGGAGCGGAGAGCCCAGCCGCGGAGTCCTGGATGCCCTGCTGGAGGGCAAAGCTCAGTGGGGGTCCAATTCACAGGTGCAAGTCAATTATTTAAATGCAAAGCTTTGCAACCCTTCCTAAATATCTGTGGGGTTTAAACTGTCAAACTACCTGTCTCGCCTCCCATCAGGTGACTCTGATCCCGACCCACGACTCTGAGGTGACCCGGGACTGGTACCAGCAGACGCATGAGAGGCAGCAGGACCTGAACATCATGGTTCTGGCCTCCAGCAGCACCGTCGTCATGCAGGACGAGTCCTTCCCCGCCTGCAAGATCGAGTTCTGAGCTGTGCCCCCCCTAACCCCCCCCCCCCCCCCCCCCAGCTCCCTCCTCTCATGGTACCGGTCTAAAACGCATTTGTTGCAGTCCTCAAAGCACTGAAGTCGAAACTGTGTTTATTATCTCTCTTATACAGGCACTTACAATCGTTTTCTTATAAAATCATCACGTTGGCTTTTGCGTCAAATCCAACAGAAAAATTAACATAATTATTCCACAAAAGCAAAACACCAGTGATGAGGGAGGAGCAGTAACAAAACCATACAGCTCGACTACACGCATCAGTTAAAAGTTATGGCGGCACACGTCACACCTCTGCCGGGTGTAATGGTCCCCCGTTCACTCCTTGATGGCTGAACGTGCAGACTCAACCTTTCTATTTCAACACAGAGTTAAACGACATGAGATACTTTGTGATGATGCAAATGCGGTGGTTTGTGAACCCGCGTTTGATGAGAAGGTTTAATTAAATAACTCCTGATCGGCTACATTTCACCGCCTCGGGGGGAGGATGGATGCAGCGAGCACTGACCTGTGAGAAATGTAGCAATGGAAGCTCGTCCCTCTGGAAAGTGCAACATGTATGCGTATTGTTGGAGTTGTTGTCGCAGGAGGCTTCTTCCACGTGCCTTCCCGTTGTGCTCTTGGATCGAGGGGGGTGGGGGGCGGGGTATTTCAAGGACGCGTCAGACATTTTGAAGCGGATGCCGCAAACCAGAGGGCGAAAGAAAAACAGAACGAGTTCACAACTTTGAAATAGAGACGGAGCGGTACGCTAAATGACCTTGGAGCTGCGTTATCCAGGTTAGCATTAATGCCACATTCTGAGATGCCACTTTTAAACAAATATGAATGTCTTTGAACAGGAAAATAGGAATGCACTTTAAAAGTTGGATTTTTATTCGTAGTTGGAGCACAGAGAGCGAGCGCGTTTGGAGGAGCTACATTTTAGTTGTGTGATAAAACAATGTACCGCTTGTTCCTCCAAACTAAGCTAGCAGTAAAGAACAGCATATTAGTTCTGACGCAATTACCGAATAATAATCCCACAGTAATATTTATAGAATGAGCATGAATGATTACGATTGTACTGGGCGTAAATACAAAGGAGGAGTTGTGTGTGTGTGTGTGTGTGAGAGCGTAGGACACACAGCTCACTGTGAAAGGTCTTTCAGTGGGTTCACACACACACATGCCCGCGGTTCATTTAAGCAACTTTTATTTCTTCTTTTATATCTGAGTTGTTAGAGTAACAAATTTACATTTGCAATTAATCCTTTTTTTAATTTTCTCCAAATGCTCGCTGAGAAGCAAATCTTATATTCACATTTTACGTTTCAATAACATTTTTTGCCAAGATGAATCACTGTTGTTTATTTTGGGCTGGGTTTCCAGAAAGAACCCAGTTTGACTTTTTGATGACGTAACGATACTCAGAATATTGCCAACTAGAAGCAGGAGGGATCTCCGGCTGAACTTCAAAATACGACACAGCCGTTTCCTCCCGTTAAAGGTTAAAGGTTAACTCCAGCGAATACCTCATCTTCCAAGGCCCCCCCTTCACCGAAGGTGTCCCTCACGCACTCCGTAAGCCTTCATTGCATCTCATCCTTGTGATCGTTCAGAAGCGGAGAGCTGTTATTTATTTTGGGGGGCAGATTGCAGGCTGTGTATTAAACAGCTGGGCACGCACAAGTACCCCCCTTAGTCTGGGGGGGATTTGATCAACTAAAGGGCACTTTGAGACTGAGGGGGTCTGAGAGGGTTCAAATAAATCTAAATCAAGCTTTTCATTTCACGCAGCAGATTATTTTAGACGGCCCGACGCGTTGTGACGGCTCGGAATAATGTTTTTTAGTTGAGCCTCAGTAGAAAGCTGTGAATCCCTTTGGGAAGGACCTGTATGGCTATACAGAAGCTGAGCGCACTATAGAGATCTATTTTTCTGAATGTAAAGTCGATACTACCATGAGGATGCTGCTGGATCAAAACGATAGAGGAAAAAAACAAATCAAAAACAGCCACACCGGCCTGGACGGAGACGCGTGGTAGGATTGATTACACAATCAGCGCAGACAAGGTTCTCTGTGCAGGAGAGGGTCCATTTCACATCGAGCGTATCCCAGAAATATCAACTAATATAAATACAGAACTGCAGCTGCAACTCGATCCTTTTTCCTGACGACAACTTGAAACCTCGAGGAAATGATGGAATGAAGCAAACGTGTAACGAGGAGTTACGCGTAGAGATCTGAAAGATGTGACGACCTTTCCCCTCGATGTTCGTTTTAGCTGCTTCTGCTGACCTCACGGTCCAAACTGCAAACTACTCGAACAGAGAGAAATAAACAGAGCGCTGACGAGTAGACAGGGTGAAAACAAAGATGTGCTTGGTTCAGTTTCATCGCAGTAAATGCATCGAAGTAACGACATGGTGTCACCTGTCCATCTAATCTCTCTGCATGTATTTAATTTAGTTATAACCCTGAATGTACTTGGAACATGGAAATATTAAAAACTGCAATGTTATTTTAAAGAGGTATATTTGAAGAAAAAAGAACAAAAAAAACAAGCTAATTGTCTTAACTGGTACTGAACTGAGATACAGTGGTGTAACACTGGGCTGTGCTTTTATTGTTTCCCTGTTAACATGTTAAGAAGACGCTGTATTGGTAGTTAAGTTTGATTCCCTCCCTTTTCTTTTGCATTGTATTAAGCTTAGTTACGATTTCTTCCTCAGCGCAATATTCAATATCGCTCTCTATAAATCTAACTGGTAAAACTAGAACTACTGCAGAGTCATTGTAAAAGGGAACAGCCTGGTGATCATCTATTAAAGTACAATAAATATAAAAGTGTGTCGTGGGTTTTGTTTGTCGGTCTATTTACAGGTTGATTTTTCGATCAAGAGTATTAAAAACAATAATCACATTACACGTGAAAAATGAAACACAGTAAATTGTGTTCAAACAGCTAACACACAAGAATTATGCACTTATACACTGCCATACACATTTAAGTTATAAACTTCACAAAGAACAATACCCAACATGTTATCATTGTTATTCATATTATCCATTAATGTGTCAGTCAACATTAACAATCAGTTCTTGGATTTGGAAACTAGAAAGTTGTCTTCATTATTCACGTTCTGTAATTTCTATAAACTTCCGGACTCCGATAGGGACGCTAGGACACACAGTGAATAATGTGTGAGGGTAAAGTTATGTGTTCAATGATTGTGAGTGTTTTAGTTTAGTTTTAGTCCCTAAAAGAAAAGCAACTGCCTGCGAAATGATTTAAATTGTGTTTGCCTAGTTTTACGAATGAAGCCGATACAAAATCAGGCTTTCACATCATTTACATCTCAGGTTAAATTTTAAATTTCACACCGGCTGGTGTGACTGAAACTGCAGTCACACCAGCCGGTGATGGAAGGATCCTGATCTACCTTTGGGTTGCTTTTCTATCTAAAGGGGAAGAAGAAATCCTTGAGGAGCTAGTGGGGTGACTGAGGCTTTGCTGCTCGCCCGCCACGTGCGCCCTCCCGGTTACCATGGCGATGCTTTTCGACTTTGGACTGGGGTTATGGGGGGGCGGCAGTGAGGAGGCAGTGTGGGTGGGCACTGGAAGGTCTGACTGGACACCTCCCGGCCCTCCTGTCGGGCTTGGGATGGAGACTTGACGAGGACGGTTCTCTCCTCGGCACAACGACCCATTGCTCTCCTCTCGTCCTCCCACTTCTCTGAATTTACATTCGGCTTTAGGGTTTAATTAGCTGGGTAAGAGCTACGAGGCAGTCGGGGGCACGGGGACGTCCTACAGTGGAAAATAACAGCAGGAGTTGTTACGTGAGCCTCAGTTTGACGTTCTTTTTCCTCACCTCTTAACCTTCGTCCCCCAATAGACAAAAACTGGAGGGGAGCCGAGTAGTTTGAGCACATCTGTAGCGTGCTTCTGTAATAATAATCTCCTCCAGAGAGAAAACCTTCTAGCCCACTTATTTGTTACTTTTCCTGGCGTCCCTTTATTTCTGTTGCCAACAGCATGAATTATTTATATTTTCTGTTCTACAACCGGAGTACCATGTGTTAAAAGGTCACAAAAACACAAAAACAATAGCCGTGAGCACCATGAATGAGGGAAGCATGAGACAAGGGTGTGTGTGTGTGTCTGTGTGTGCGTGCATGACCTCACAGGAGACGTGGGAAATGGAGATTTGTGTGTTTGTGAACGCAGGGAATAACGCCTGAGAACGAACATTCAGAATGACATCATCTTCTGGCCTCCGGTGAGTCGGCGGTCTTTTTGTCTCCGCCGTCACCCAGCTTCGCTCGGGAGGACTCATTTACATCTGGGGGTGTCACCATGGCAACGCATGGGAGCAATAGGAGGAGGTGTGAGTCATCACTATTCTTAAAAGCTCTTTGGCGAGTGGCATTCAGAGAGAGAGGGGGAAAAAAGACAAGCTCAGAAAATGATAAGGAGAGAAAACAAGGAGAGGAACTATGGAACTAAGGACGAGGAGATGGCAGGATAGGAGAGGAGGAGAAAGTAGAATTGACTAAAAACAAACGAGAAAGGAAGAGAGGGAAGGAGACTGGTGACAAGGAGCTTTGTTTATGGATGAGTAAAAGGTTTCAGAGTCCAGACTGACGATTAAAACAAAAACACCCCCCCCCCCAGGACATGAATCTCAAGGAATTGACGGAAATATTTTTATTTTACACATTAAATCTCCACTTTGGTTGGCATCAAATAGCACATTGAATACTGACTTAAATACACAACTAAAATGACGTAAATCAAGCATCCAAAAGTAATAACTCTTTTTCCACAGGAGATTTTTGCAGGTTTTGGGAGTCACTTCATTGCTAATTTAAGCAGTTTGAAATGAGCACTTATACTTTGGTGCCACTGTACTATATGAATGTAATGCCATGATTACGGAGCTTTACTGTAATACAAGGGCGTTGTTCCACGTTACGAGTTTAACCTCTAAAACAACAAACTGTTTATTTGGTCTTCAAAGTAAATTCAGTAATTTAATTCATTGATTTAAAGAAGTAATTGAAGTGAAACGGTCCCAAGTTCAGTGAGATTTTCATGATGTGTCCACCTGAGAATCATTGCACTCAGTAGTTTTCATTATGTACAAACATCATTTACAACAAAGTGGTTTTCTCCTTTAACACCAACATCAAAACTACAGCACAGATTTATTCTAAATGTCTTCTAATTTGTCAACACCCTAAAATTTTAACTTAATAAAAAATACAGCCCCTAAAATAATCGATTTCAAATGCACATTTACAGATACGTTGTGTTTCCTTTTAACAGCAGATGAAGACAGTTTGCTGAAGCTGGCTTGAGTTTTTCACGATACAAACACCTGCATCTAAAAAAAAATAGTTTATTGTTTTGGTTGCACGGGGCAAACATCTGGTTCACAGATGTGCACATTGAATGTAAAAGGTCCTCGATGACCTCATCACCCTTCAGGCTCTCGAGAGTAACCCCCGATGATCGCATGATGCTTGTCTTTGCATATTTCAGGAGCACGTTGTTGTGCTCCGTCAGCTTCTTTGTTCAAAACCATTGCGTTCACCTGGGCGACGCCCCTTAATCTACGTCACCTGACTTCCTGAGCCGCAGCGAATTAGACTATTTGGCTTTTTTTACCTGCCCAGTAATCCTCTGGTCTAAAGTCTCTTTACACTGAAAATTGTTTAGTTTATTATCCGTATTAAATTGTAATGTTCAATGTAACGCAATGTCTAGTTGCCAGTTAGATTAGCACAAAAAAAACTGCAAACTGAGAAAACGCCATCCTGGCTTAAAATCTACTTTAACACTCCAAACTCAATATTTGAGAGGATTCTCCCTCCATCCTAGTCAGTCAAACTTAGCTTTTTGTTGTTGACAAAGCCAGGCTACGTGTTTCCCCTTTGTTTCCAGTCTTTGTGCTAAGCTAACCTGCTGCTGCCTCTCGCTTCATATTTGACGGACCATCGTGAGACGTCGATCTCCTAAACTCTCTCCAGCTAAAGTTCCAAAAAGGAAGCTTGAACTTTTAGCCTGTAGCAAGTGCAGACACAAGTAAAATATGATCAGATGATTCTGAATCGCTCTTGAATCGAAGAACAGCTTGTTGAGCTGCAGGGCGGCCTGTGATTGGCCAGCTACGTCGCTGCGGCTCAACAGGGAAGAAGAAAACTAAAACGTTTCAGATGCAGATGAATGACGGCCGACTCTTCTCAGCCGCCTGGCAGCTAGTGTGTGAGATATTTCATAAATATTTGCAAAGAAAAACAGCTGGTTTCCTCAACGTGTTGAGTAAGTGGTTCAAGGCGATGAGATGTTTGGGGGTCCAGTGTGGCGATCCCCCGCGCATCCGAGTGGTGACATTTACAGTCAGTCTTTTTCTTTTAAATACTTGCGGCACAGTGGCGTCTCCCCAGAATCTCCTCCAGTGTCTTTGTACAGGTTTGTGTGTGTGTGTGAACGTGAGGAAAAGAAGAAGAAGGGAGAGGCAGACCCACCAAGGGCCTCTGGTCGTGTCTTTGAATACCCAGATGTCCTTGGGTTGTTTTGGGGACAGATGGTCTACTCACTGAAGCTCAAGTTCAGGCCGGAGCTCTCCGTGATCGGGGAGGAGGGGCCAGCGCTGGACACGGCACTGGAGGGGACACTGCCATCTTTCAAAAAAATAAGAAGAGGATTTAGTTTGTTAACAGGTCTCACCCCTCAAAACATGAAATCTATACATGTCTTAACGAGCTCAATCGATCCATGCTGGAAGTATTAATCCGGAGTCGGGACGCCGCTCTGAGAGTCTGAGCGGGGATCTTTTGGTTACTGTGTGAGCGTCACGCGGGGGGCCGAAGGGGTAAAGGGGAAAGCAACAGATTTCAGAACTAAAACAACAAATCCAAATGCATGTAGGGAGCATTACACACGTTTTTCACTAGATATGAAGTGATGATTAAAAACAGCTTCAGTGACTCCACACCGGCACACGGCGGTCCTCCTCCAGAACAATCCAAATAATAAAAGGGGAAATAATAAGAGAAAAGATACAGACGCTGACATTGAACACCTCACCAGCTGATAAAGAAAGGCGGTGGGTGGGAGGGGGGGGGGGCTGCATTCACCTCCTGCCTCGTTTTTAGCTCGTCTGACAGTTCGGAGGTGAGTAAGAGAAGGAGGAGTGAAGTGGTTTGTTTGGATCAAATTAATATCAGTGACCAGGAGGTGCATGAAAGGCATCAGCTCACGTCTACGTGGCGCTCACACCGAACGGGTCGGAATCTTAATCCAGGTTTTGCTGAGCGCGCACGGCCTTTTTCAGCAGAAGCCTCCTCATTCACACGCTTTACTCATCGTCACTCGGCCGAGGATTAACACCAAACCCTGCAACGTCTGCAGTAAGGAGATGAAGAGGGATTCTCACCCCCCGAGGAGGAACATTTACATTCTAGCAACCTGCCCTTTTCAGTTAATGCGTTTTTTTTTTTTCACAATACATATGTATGCAGTTATACATTTGACCTCTGGCCTCAATGCCCGTGGTAGCATTTGAATACAGACGTCTACCAGAGGAGATGAAAGTGGGCCTGCAGAATGCTATAAGATCACATTAAAAACACACTCACGCCACAGAGGCCGGCTCGGAGGCCGCAGAGACGTTTCCGAGCCGGAGGAGGACAGCGGCTGCTGAGGACTGTAGAGAGACGTCTGACTCTGAGAGTCAAACAGGCCGGAGAGCGCTGAAGAAATAAAAACACACACACACACACACACACACACACACACACACACACACCATGATCACTTTGCAAATGTCAGCTGACTCAACAAGACCCTAGAGCGGCGGTTAGGTCGCGTCCACATGCACCCCACAGCGACTTTACAGTGTCAACTTTGAGTCACGTAGACTGACAGAAATGAGTCAGTCAGCAGACCCACCTTTCATGGTCTTGGCGTGGGCCTCGCTGCTGCTCTCGCACACCTTGCTGAGGAACTCGTCCACCTGCTTCAGGGAGAGCGAGTTGTGCAGCGTCTCCAGCGGGTAGATGGAGGGCACCATGGAGCAGCCCTCGAAGCCTGCGGACACAGAAACACAGCGGGTCGTACCACTTCTCCATCCGACAGGGGGAGCGGTGGCGCCGGGGCTCTCCGCGGATGCTGCTCCCACGATGCTCGCCGGACGTTCGTGTTTGTTAACGAGCCACATGGACTTGGTTTTATGCTTCTTTTAATGGCGTGTTACCTGCTGCAGCGTCTGGCCTCAGACAGCAGCTGCACAGCACAAAGTGGCCGGTTAAAAAAAACGCATGTGCACAAACTTAATCGGCATTATGGTTGCTGTTAATTTCCCTTTTTTGTTAGTTTGACGATACTAACAAAAGCGGGATGTTGTGGTTATTTGGGAACGTTTCATGTACTTTGTGTTAAAGGATTAACAGTTGAGTTCAAGAAATAATATCAATTCAACATACTGTCAAAGTGGCCGTCAACGTCTTTCTCCAGAATGGTTATATTCTTTAATGTCGGATCAAAAACACAAACTCTGTTTGGGCGCTTCATTTAGTGAGTAAAGGCCAAACGCTGGTAGTTTCTTTAGCTTAGCGAACCTCCACCTTCATCTGGTGAAGTTAGATTTCCAACAATCAAGGCCGCACAGGAACGCACAACAAGCACCAACCGGCCTGCTCACAGACCTCCGCTACAAAACAAAGACAAAAACAGAGGGGAAGGACGCTGTGGGACGCTGACGGACGCTGAAGCAGCACATCCGTTGTTGAGAGCACGCCGGTCTGAATAGTGTGCTACGACCACAGGTCCTCAGAATCACCCCCGAAGACAACGGCAGTCAGCTTAAGGGATGGGGGAACAATCGAGGCCTCGGGGGTTAGGGGAGGGACATGTGGGGCATATGGGACATATGGGACTCCGCCGATGACAATTCTCACATTCAAGTGGAGCCGCTCTTAATGGGTCCCATGTTGCCATTTATGTGCAGAACACGACACGAGGAGAAGAAGTCTTTTCTGCAGGATTTCTACCTTTCATCTCCAGACTTCATTTCTTTGTCGAGATGCTTTGGCCAGTTCATCACAACAAAGAGAAGAGCACGATGCAGCAGAGTCGCCTGCATTCTTTCATCAATCATCCAACGGCCCCCTCACTGGATGTTGGCCAAAGCAGCTTGGTTTGTTCCAGGGAAAGAACGCTTGCTCAGCTCAAAGTGATGTTAGGAAGCCTCAGGAGGAGGTGTTCGGTGGCTCAAGACGTGTTTGCAGATAGTTTGCATATAAGTTACGGTTTGCTACATTTATCCTCATGTCCAATATTCAATGACTTGATGTACCGGACAGTTCAAAAGAGAACAGAAATCTCCCCAAAGAAGCTCTGGTAGTATTAAATTACGTTGCGGATTGTTTATTTTTCTCCACAGAAAATAATTCTGTGTTCATTTTCATCAGCGGGGACAACGTTCTACATGTTCCTCAATGGTTTGGATATCAGCTGCACAAATATTGACCAATGTCAGGGTTCAAGCTCTGTTCTCACCTGACCTTACATACCACAGATGTGCACCTCGAGTTCAAGCAGAGTCAAAGACCACGACTGTCCAACAGACATCCTTTTACAACAATATGCAATAATGAAGACGGTAATAGCAAATAGTTCTGGACATGTGTGCTTGAAAGATTTATTTATTATTTAATCAAAATAGTGGCAGATTAATTCAGCCAGTTTCAGCTTTATTAGACAAGTTGCTGGTCGAGCAGCAGCGATTTGCCCAATAAAAATAGATAAAACTGCAACGAACTGAGTGCAATGGTGAAATATCTCGTCTTGCTGACTTCTCCTGATTTAACTCCCCACCTTGCTGCAGTAGAAGTGCACTCCAGTCTGTTGAGTGAGGGGAAACATTTCTGACGACAACAATCACCGATGCCCTCAGAGGTACATCTCCTTCATCATTATCACATTGGACAAGCCAAGAAATTAACAGAATAAATGATTTGAAATGAGCCAAAAAAAATAAAAGGTGCAGGGGAGGATGTGTTACGATGTGTGCACAGATTATCCGCACGTGGAACGAGGCGGGACATTTATTCTTCACACATCCTGTGAACGGCAGGATCGGAGAGGCGAATGAAAGACGTGCAGGCAGAGCAGGTGGTGTTAAGAGGTGAGGGCCGGAAAAAAAAGAAAAAAAAAAACACACACAAGGTACAACAAACACCGAGGGTGTGCGTGTGTGAAACAGAAATGCTTTCAAATTTAAATTGGTTTTTAAATCTTAAGAGACGTTTAAGGTAATTAACGCAGCCAAACGTCAAACCCCCAAAAAATTAATAAACGTTTTCCCACAAAAAAAATAAATAAAAAAAAGGGTCATGCAAGATAACAGGAAAAACTGGAGGAGTGTCGAAAATAAACTTAAAAGCAGACATACCATTAGTCGGATGCCTGGCAAACGACACAGAAAATCTCTTTACTGGCGGCAGAGAGAACAGCTCTGAGGAGATAAGAAAGGTAACTGGTGTTACTGGGGCTGCTGGTACCAGCGTCTGCCTCTCTACCAGGGCTTACATGAGAGGGGGAGAGAGAAGGGGAGAGAAAGAGAGAGAGAGAGAGGCGCCGTCGATTCATCAATATCGGTCTGCCATCGAGCAAGCGTGCAAACAGGGGAGACGGGCTTTTCAGAGGAAGAGGGCGGACTTGCTGAGTGGACGGACGTTTAGGAGAGTAAACATCCGATCTAAAGGTCATTCGACCTCCTTGTGCTTCCTCTCCTTACCTAGTTTTACTTTGCTTTCATGCAGACAGTTAAAATGATGAAATTGAGCTCACTTCACTTCGTGACTGTATGTCACTATTAGCTTAGCTTAGCATAAAGGCTTTACACAGGGGACAAATATCTAGCCTGGCTGTTCCAAAAATGCTTCAGTAACCTCAAATGGGGATCAGAGCAATGCAGGATTTAGGACCACTGAATGACATAACAAATATCCACTTTTATATGATTGATAACATTGCATTTTAACTCCATGTAAAATTGCCCATTAGAAACATAATGAGTGGTGTTAATGACGGAGTATTTTAAGGCCTGATGTGAAACCAGTACACTTCCTGCTCCCCTAAAAGTAATAATATGCTGTCATGATGCCGTCGTCGCTTCCTTTAAATGAGTCAAATCCCCCCCCCCACTGCAAAGCATGATGTAACAGTGGTGAGAGCGCCCACCTTGCAGTCAGAGCGACACCTGGTGGATAAACTGAGCGGATAAGAAACCATTACGACCATGAGACTGGTGCAAAGGCCCGAGGAGGGAGCATGTGATTCAAAGGTGATTATTGGGGGCTGGATATATATCTCTGTTCCAAGTAACAGGCGGAGTTTCTTAACGCGAGGATTACTGTAAAATGCCATTAATGAAAACAAGTCCTGGCTCACAGACACAAATGCTGTGGATTATGAAATGAAATTCCCTGAGAGACCATGTGACAGGCACTGCAGAGCAACGTGCACGGAGAGAAAAAGAGTGAACATTTCAACACAGTCAAACCCGAGCAGGCGGCGGCGTGACCGGCGAGAGGACGTGCTGATCAGAGCCCCGATAGCTGAGGCTCGTCACGCGGCCCCGTGTCGGGTTGCATGCTCAGCATTTTATGCACCAGACGATCCCTCTGCCCTCAAATCAGTGCCTCCTCGTCATGCACGCCGCAAGACGCGTGATGCAACAGATTGAAATGGGTTTGTTTTGGGGAAGGAAGCAAAAGGGAAGCAGGGAGCTTTGATTCAAGCAACAAGAAAATAAATGAATTACAACACTGGGTGGGGCAAAAATGTAGGCGTTCGGAAGGCGAAAAATGAGAACGAGATCTCCTGAAGCCAAAAAGAGAGTTGGGAGACCTTCAAAGAAAAAAAAAAAAAAGGGGGAAAGAGATGGGAGGAGCCGCCGCGTGGAGGACGGGCGGTGGCGTGTGAACGTACCAAACATGCCAATCGGCAGACTGCCGGGGGACAGGGGTGGTTTTCGGAGGTGGTGGTGGTGGTGCGTGCGGACGTAGTCCCGCAGGTTGGGGGCGCTACAGGACACCCCGAGGGCGGAGGCACTGAAGAGGCCAGAGCAGAGCGACCCTGTGTGAGGAGGAGGAGGAGGAGCCGGAGGGGAGGAGGAAGGTGTGCAGGGTGAGTACTGGAGAATACACACCATGCTATTATTTAGAACACACCGATGCTTTGGGGGGGGGGTATCGGTGTCAACACGTCGACATTAATAATAATGTAAACCTGTGTGAAAACCCTGCAACTAAACTCAGTCATTTACATCCTTAAATTCAGATTCAATAAATGAAAACAAAGAATATCGTGGATAATACAAACAAAGCATCTTTTTGTTCCTCATAATGATGACATATAAACTACAAGGTTTCCACTACAGTGACCACAATGTGTGTGTGTGTGTGTGTGTGTGTGTGTGTGTGTGTGTGTGTAAACAAGGTCAAGTGAGAGCAGAAGGGAATTCAGAGCGTTTTGTACACAAAAAGCAGCAGAGGCCTGACGAGGCCCGAGTGTGGAAACGGCCCTGAAGCACCGACAGCCAATCCCCATGAAAAGGTTTGTTTGCAAAGGTGAATACATCTTGATAAGCACGGCGTTTATAGTCCCCGCTTTGTAATGGCCTGAGCTGTCTTTGTTCTGCACAGAGGTCGAGCCGACACCTGCTGCTCTCGTCTGTGCAAAGTCAGTGCTGCTGATGAACGGGGAGGGAGGCGGGGGGGGGTCGGGGGCAAACACTCCACATAACAAGAGTCTGCTGCATTCAGACGTGCGGTAATAAAGCACTGAGTGACGGGAGGATTAACGCATTTAGGGAGAAGCAGCACAACGCTGTGCTCGCGTTAGTGTCGTCCCGAGTGGTGCGATGAGTATTTCTTTGAGCTGGTCTCATAACAAGCTTCTCTCCACCACTTATCCATCCAGTTTAATTTAGTATTTTAGGTCCCAACCGAGCAAGCGCAGGAGATAAGCTGCACTGAATACAAAAAGCAGTTTGACAAAGTGCGACACACAGGTTTGAAATTCCCAGCTAAGCACACACAGTTTCCACAAAGCGACTCCACTCTGTTCTCTCAGTCACGGTTTTATCCACACGTCCAGATTTAGAAGGACTTTCGCGCTTGTGTGAGTGTCAGCAGTAAGATGCCCTTGGAGAGCTCGGTCATTCGACCCAGAGGGGACCTTACAAAGACCTCAGAAACCGCAAGTAGAATATTTAAGGCATTTTAACTTTATTAACTGTATGCATCATAATCAGGTTGAAGAAGAACTACCCAAAGGTTTATCTTATTCAAGTAAGAACGCAGATGGCAGAGAATGTGCCGTGTCTTACAGCTGGGGACAAATACATGTCAACACGTAGAACTATGTTCCTCCTTATATTGAGATTTTTCATGCACTAATTCCCAAATGGCCTTTACTGCAATCATCTAATTATTTTATTGCTCGCCTTAAGTGAACGATTCGTAGGTTTACATTTTTTGTCCTCAATGGTATAAACTGATATTGATTTTATTAAATGCATTGCTTTCACTTGTTCAGTTAGTGTATATAGAGAACATCAGTAAATATAACTTACAGTAAGTAGGTTACATTGCAAAGTTGGCTCTGCAATGACATCAACTTTAAAACAAAAACCTAGATGTGAAACATCAGTGAGATAATAAATAAATGTTTCCTGCTCTGCGCTCAGAGAGAAGATACCTCCAGCATGTTCTCTGCGTTGTCACTTTATCACCTACAGGACGAAGCGAGCTATCGGTACCTCTCCCTGCCGACCTCTCGCCTACATGCCCGGGAGTCTGATCCCCTTTGGCTGCTGCTAAACGTTAAGCCGGGATGGAAGCGTGTGACCGAGGGAAAGAGGGGAGAGAGGGAGGGGGGATAAAAGAGCGAAAGAAAAACAGAAGAAACAAATAACTGTAGAGAGAGACGACAGGTGGGAGGGCGAGTGATGAGGAGAATCAGTGATGACAGCTGGAGATTAAATGTGTTGCGAGGTCAGACTTTTAGCATAAACTCGCTCCCTATATCTTTGACCCCCCCTCCCCACACAAGTACAGAAAACACACACACCGGAAATGAGGAGCCCACCTAGGCCACTGGTTGGTTTGATCTCGGGAGACTGGCGCGAGCTGGAGGGGAAGAGTCGGTGGGACGTGCTGCCTTTGGAGGACTGGGTGGGAGAGGTCTCAGAGAGGACCTGAGTGGGGCCAGACCAGGGGGGTTAAACACGGAGAGGGAACATTTAGCGACCCGAGGTCTCTCGCTCACTCAAACTGAACCACAACACTGATACTGATACGGAACAAAAAGAACATCTGGAAAGAAATGAGAGATGAAAGAGGCGGTCTGGTTGTGTCGTTATTAGCAGTAAGTTCCACACTACCTCCATGGAGCCCGTCTTCCGGTTGCGGATCATGGGAGACCGTCGCTGGATGTTCATTGGCTCAGAAAGGGGAAGCGCCTCGTCCAGCTGGTCCTGGGAGAGGTCCTCCAGACTGCCCTGGTTGGGCTTTTTGTCTTGGTTCTGATTGGTCAGAAAGGGAGAAGGAAAATGAAAAAGTTTAGATGTGACGATTAGTTTTTAACCTCTATTCAGTGACAAATGAATACAACACGCTGACAGTTTCAAACTAAAAAGGTCCTTTTGAACCTCTGACTGACTATTTGGTAATTAAACAAACTGCACCTCAGAGGACGCCGGGCGGAAGCCAAACCCGAGAGGGACGTTCTCCTCGTCGTCGCACCCTTTGACTCCCGGACTGAAGTGAAGCTCCACGTGGAAGCGCTCCTCTGAGGAAGGGTCCTGCTCACCACACACAGTTAAAGACGTAGAGAAAAATCTATGAATTAAACTGCGGGCGAGAAGAATCCAAACGGGGAGGAAAAGTTATCGGACCTTGTCGTTGTCCTCGTACAGCATGATGACTATCTGAGTCATGTAGTTGAGCTCAGTCACAGCACTCAGGTAGTCCATGGCCTGTTTCCACTGCTGGTCCTTCTCATCCTGGTATGCAAACAGAACAAAGTGACACTCGAGACATAAATACAAACACACACATCAAAGACCACATCTGATAATGTGATAAAAGGAGAAGTTTTATACTTTATAACTCCATAAATGTTGTAATGATGTACGACCTATTAATCATTAGCTAATAAGGCTATATCAATATCATACACTACTATATGATCCAACTACATGAAGCACTGCTCCTTGTTGTCTGTACAAACTAACAGGAGTAATCCCAAGCAGAAACCCCTCCAGCAGTAAAAATGTGATAAAAGTCAGACGTACGTCCAGCAGTCCTCCGTAGCGGAAGACACTGAGCAGGGAGTGGACGTGGCTCTCGCTGGTGAAGTAGAGGCGAGTGCGAACGTGGCGACCGGGAGACATCACGCCGCGGGAATACCTGAGCATCGGGGGATGGGGGGGGGGGGGGGGGGAGAGGGCACAAATCCGTCAGCACAGCACCGTGACCTCCATGAACCGCCGCGTCGTGTCGGGGTGCGGCTCACAGCGGGTGCAGCTTGTTGACGGCCTCGTCCTCGTGGGTCCTCTGCAGGTCCAGTTGGATTTTCTTCATCAGAGGGACGCAGTAGGCCTGAGCGATGTCCAGTTTCTCCGCTTTGCTGATGCCGTACTCCTGGTGAGGATGACGTGAAAGGGATCATCCAGTTATGATGTACTTATTAATGGTCAAGAGGAGACGGGAGTTTTATCTCTGCAGGGAGGCGCGACTACATGCCTGACACCGACAATAAGTCACAAATTGATGGCGTGGAGGCCTTTAAATGGAATATATGTGACTGAATTACCTCAACGTGTGCACAGCTAAAGCATGCTATCCAGACATGGGGCTCTACCTGCGGTATGACTATGTCAGCCAGGGCGCGGGACAGGCGGAACAGCTCCAGCGTGTCCTCCAGTGCCACCGAGGCGTTGTGCTGCGAGTCGTATTTGACGCAGTCGTAGATGTCCGGGATCTTGCTGATGTCGTAGCGGCCGTTCTTCATGCGGAAGTCTCTCTCCAGCTTGGACCAGCGCTGCAGCATCAGCTCCAGCGTCTCGCTGTGGTACAGCTGAAGGTCTAAAGGGACGGCACCGGAGGAGGAAACTTACCCGTTAAAATGTCACAGCGGGTATCGTCTCTTTTAACCTTTTTCGGATCAAGTCTGTAGACTAAATAAAAGTTTTGTTGGGAGTCAAACATCTAGGTGGGACACGTTGACACTACCTGCAGACTTGGGGTTCTCCAGCCTCTTGCGGATCTGTGAATTGAGACTCTGGATGAGGGCGTACACCTTGTCGCAGGTTTTGACTGGATCCTGTATGACCTTCATTGAGTTCACCAGCGACGGGCTGTCAGTCGGTGCCAACTAGGACACGGAAACAGGATCAACAGTCAGGAAGGCTTTAAAAAAGCATAACCTTTAGCTTCAATATATATAAAATACTACTATGTATTTTTATGTTAGTATACATTATTCCCCTGGGTTCAGTGGTTTCCACAAGTGTACGTGGAGTTATTCACAACGCACAATAGACACGTGTAACAATACTTTCACAATTCTTTGAAATTTAAGTGAACTTTTTCAAGAGTGAAGACTTGTGGAGCACGTCCAACTGTTTCTGGCAGACGTGGCACCAGGCCGCCTATTCTCCCTTTGCCACGCACCTTGCGGTAGTCCTCCTCTGTAAACTCTTGGCCTTTCTGCATGATTTCATGCAGCCTGGCTTTGACTTTCTGCTGGCAGTCGGTCAGCGAGTCGCTGTCGCTGTCCAGCAGGCCGTTCATGTTTGCGCTCTTGACCATCTGAACCAGGATCGGAGTCAACTCCCCTTCCAGAGCCAGCAGACCCTGCACGGAAAGCAGAGACTTGAGCTGAACTATTGCGTGGCACGATGAGAAACACGCGGTACAGAAGAAGAGTAGACGTGACGTCTTTGACTTGTTTTTGTTTTGACGATTCTCGGATTCAGCTTGACTGCAGCTCAAACGCTTTTATTTTCTTTTGGGGTGGATCTGTAGCTTCTTTAAAGTGTAAAACCTTTGAGGCATTTATATGAATAAGTCCATTGTCCATTTCACCAGCCCTTACAAAAGACATATTTACCTTGGCGAAAGCAGCCGCGGTCATCTGCACCCTGCCTTCGTCCGAGGCGTAGATCTTCAGGTCGTGGCGGTAAGTGCTGTGCAAGCGCAGGAGGCCACAGCCTGGAAAGCCGGCATAGTCGCCTAGAAGAACGTATGCATGTGTGTGTAAGCATGTTCTCTTGACATTTGACATTAAATATCAATGACATTTGACCTAGTATTTTTGGACTTTTTTTCCATGACATTTTTTTACCTAAAATATTTAAGATTTTCTTTAAAAAAAGAAGAAGAAAAAAAAAAAAACAGTATTAGACCTTGTTTTCTTTGACTTTTTTTCCAAGAATGTTTTGCTTGAATATTTTTTCCACATTATTTTTAGACGATATTTATTTACACTTTTTTTTATATAAATTTAAATCTAAAAGCCGAGGTTCAAAAAGGAATATATTATCCACAAAATTACTTTATATTTATGCAAGAAAAAGTTTTCTTGTCATCATGTGGATAAACAAAATAAAAATGAGGAGAAGTTGAATAATTACTGGAGCACAGCCCCTCCGGAGAAGAGGTAAAATACTTTAGATTAACCTACTAGGAAATAAGGAGTCAAATATAGGTTAATGTTGTGTTAGTTGAATTATTGGGAGACGATTGGAACAGCGGATTCACCTCTAGAACTCCACCGACGAGGATTCACACAAAACGCACAGCATTCTCAACGCGTCACAAACGGGACGAGGAGAAAAACAAAAAACCACGATGAGGTCCGGGCACGTTAGTGGACGGAGCGACACACGCCAAGGACGGGCAAAGCCCTGGAAGGGCGGCGGGTGTCCGGCAAACCGTTCTCTTACCAAAGTCCACCGGGGACTCGCAGCCGAGGGAGCGGCGGTTACCGGCTGGTAGTTTACACGCAGTGACGGGGAGGACGAGAAGAGAAGAGTTAAGAGAACCTAGAGTGAAAAGCTCTGCAAAGTGGAGGAAGAAGGACCTTAATGCCACTCTGTATTTCACTCTGGGTAAGACATTACAGAGCAAAGCAGTAAAAGTATTTACAAACATCACAGCAGGATTTAGTGGTTCTCAAAAGAGGAGTAATTTACGTTCATATTTTAGGTTTGGCTATAGAAGCACAGGTTAAACTTTTACAGTATTTTCGCTCTGACTTTTAAAGCGAAACTGCAGCTCCTGCCCCAGAATGTTAAAGCCAATGCGGAAGTTCATTACAGTAGAATCTTAACTCTCGAGCCCCCCGCCCCCTACGCGCTTTACTTTTGGGGCAGTAAACGTATTTGAGATGAGAAGAACAAAGTGAGAAGGTGACGGAGATGAAAGATGAAGAGCAGGTACACAAACGCAAACTTGCCTGAAGTTTCTTGGAAAACACACACTTTGCGTAAGTTAGTTTATTGTTTGAGGCACATTAATACTATTGGAATCCAAAATATGAACTCAGGCCTACAGAGTCTAAAATAACCTTCGACTTTGATCTCCTCTGACATGCAGTGCCGCGCGTCAGCTATGCGGTGTTGACAGTTTATACGGCGCCGCTTTGAGTGGCTGAGATGACGCGCTGGAAATAGATTTTTATGGGCGCACGTGGGCGAAACGGTATGGCGGGATTATCATTTGCCTTCTTGACCTCGTTATAAAGAAATTACCTTTGATAATGTTTTTTTGTGAGTGTGTGTGTACCTTGACCTCCAGGGTACATGCAGCGGAAGGCCCTGCCCAGCTCCTCAGCCTGAACCCGGCCTGCAGGCGTCAGCTCGCCGCCCCACTTCAGCACCAGCAGCAGGGACGGGCCGTCCTTCTTACAGTCTGAAACGCAGCAGCAGCAGCTCAGACACTCAGAACACAACTACACAATGTGGAAAAGAAGCTCCGTCAAGTCAGACGGCTCTGCAGAACACATCGTTTCTCACGAACTTACAAGTTGATATTGGTTAGTAATCAGATTCCTGTAACCAGATTCCTATAACCAGTTTAGACGTGGTCTCTAATGACGTACAATCCCCACCCCTACAGTAGACACACCCACAATGTACTAGCTGAAGTACTACTTCTGTGTTTTTGTACCTTCTTCTTCGCTGGAGGCTTTGGGCTGCCCGTTACGCAGGTAGGTCAGCTGGACCTTCCTGTTGATACCTGAGAAATGGCCGTACCTGGCGAGACGCGCACACACACACACACACACACACACACAAACACGTTTTGATATGCACAAATACAGACGGATGTCACGCAAAAAGGTTTTATCCCATTTCAAAGAATTTTCTTTTAACTATTTAACAGCACATGTTTGACTTCCATTCCAACAAAAGAAGATGGAACGAGGCAAAAACCTTTTCAAATCTGACACGCTGATCTTCCACACAAACAAGTACAAGTGTTAGCAGATGTTTTATGTCACTCAGCAGATACTTTGGATCGATTCAAGACCAGGAAGGATTATATTGCCGGAAGATTTTTGGAGATTCTGTGTTTTCGGCTCACGGTTACTGCAGTAACGTGAGCCGCTAAGCCTAACGTTCATTATATAAGTATTTATTTATGAGCATAAATTTAAAGTGCAAATGTGTTTTCCGCTGTTTCGTTGTATGACTTAATCTCAGAATATATCGTTTTTTCCATTAATGTATTACTTTATCAGAGTGTGTTTTTGTCTTTCTGATCATTTGCGAACTTTAGTCTTTGAAGCACTGGGCTTACGGTTGATTCTTCTGTCTGGCAGAACATGGAACTAAAATGCAAATCTGATCTTTGTCGTCTATGAAAACCCCCTTTTCACCCCGATTGTGGATTCAGAGGACTAAAACATATTTTACATTCCTATTCTGGGGGTTCAATCACTGCTGTCAGGTGGGTGACCAACAAAACATCTTTGTTTAAAAGTGGATTACTGCTCTTTAGTGTTAATTCAAGTAGACTTGCATGTCCTGCCTTTTCATGCACACAAAGCAGCACAGCACACACTAATTCACACACAAACACACTCACACAAAGAGAACCACAGTGAAATCATTGACTGTGTATGTGTCTAGTGTTAATTTCTGAATCTATGAATGAATGGATTTTAATGGAAATGACGCAGTCAGTGCACAAAACATTAGGAATACCTTTAAAATGAACTTTGTTCTGTCTAAACTACCTTCTTCCCTCTTTACACCCGTTCATCTACACTGCGAGTGAGAACAGGTATCCCTAATATTTTGCACGCACGGCCTGAATGACTAAATTAAAGAAGGGTGGGGAGGTCTCATCCTTAAAACTGAGGAGGGACAGGGTGCGTACTGAGTGACATTCAAGCTGGATTCCCTTTTGGAAAGAGAGAGAGGAGGGACGGGTGGGCAGCAGCGAGAGAGAGAGAGAGAGGAGGGAAGAGGAAGCAACGAGTTAGAGACTCAAGAGGGAGGAAGAGGACCAAGGTCAACACGTGTCTGTTTGTGAGAGGTGGAAAAGATGGCTGAACCCCGATCGCCCAGATGCGAATCACAGGTGAGGGGGAGGGGGGGGGGGGGGGGGTTGACTGCTAATGAGAGATGGCGGCGACGGGGAGCCGTAGGATGGCGACTGAAGGCCGTCGTCCTTCTGTTCGTTTGGGTGATCGATGCGAGGCGTCACTCACATCTCCAGGACGGTCTTGAGTTGCTCCAGTTTAGATTTCTTCTCCTCGATCTCGCAGTCGTTGTGCTGGCCGAGCTCAGCCAGCAGCAGGCGGGCGATATCCAGCACTTCCTGCACACAAGAGAGACAACTGTCGGCTCCTTTCTGTAACGTCCCGACTGAGTATCGAGTCAAATAAGACTGACAGCTTTGTTAGGAATTTAAGTGGAAGAGCACACCTAGTGGTAGAAATTATAAAGGAGGACTCACTTGAAGCTGTTTCGGCTTCTTCAGCTTCAGCTTTCCTGACTTGTAGCCTCCGTGCTTTTCAAACAACTCAAAGAATCTGTGTAAGACAGCAAGATTAACAAATAGGAATACATTAAACGAGGGCGACATCTCTCAAGTCGAACGTTTTTGGGTTGATCAATCAATGAAAATAAGAAGAGACTTCTTCTTGCAGCAGGGCAGAAATATATTGTGTATGTATATATATATATATATATATATATATATATTATATATTATATATATAATATATATTATATATTATATATATATATATATATAGTACAAAAAGATAAACAAATGAACGCAGCTTGTCTCTCAGGACTCAGCTCGCAACTTAATATTCGTATCTAGTAGTAGTACAAGGTGACGGTGGCGCATGGAGTAGAGAGGGTGCACTGGGGAACCACAAGGTTGGCGGTTTGAACCCCGGCTACTCCATGTCCCATGTCGAAGTGTCCCTGAGCAAGACACCCAAACCCCTAACTGCTCCCTGGGCGCCCCTACGGCTGCCACACTACTCCCACTGTGTGGGAAGGGTTAAACATGGAAAACCATGCAATGCAAATCACTTTGGATAAAAGCATCAGCTAAATGAAATGTGGTATTTTGTAGTTCAATGACAGTAACTTTTATTTAATTTTGGCTAAAAAGAACCATTATTTGTTAAGGACCAACTATTTGATGGAGGAGAGGGGGGGGGGGGGGGTGCATCTTAAGGCTGAAGCCAAGAGACTTACAAAGGATGCCGGACCTCCATTTTCATCTTTTGCTTTGGTGTGCGATCTCCATGGCGGATGATGGCGATGACGCAGCGAAGCTCCATCCTAAATGTGGCAGAAACAACATGAGAACGCACATTACTTCAACTTTATCCAAGCCTGAAACACACTGCTCACAAAAAGGGCCACCGTGGGTGAGAAGCCACCGAATACTCTTTTATTCCAGTGAGTAAGTAAAGTTTTAAAGTGACATTAGGCTGAAGCGCATCAGGTTTTGAAGACGAAGGTGCGAGGAAACATGGTACCCACATGGTTCCTGAGGTCGTCGGGACGATGGGGATGTCTTCAGCTTCCAAGGGGATAGACCAGGGGATGTGGAACTGGGGGGCTAACTCCCTCATCACCATGTTCCTGGTGGGGCAGAGACAAGAACATTCATTCATCACAAGTATTTTAAGTAGTTGAAGCGCTTCAGATGATCAACGCATGTAAACTCTCCGCCTCTTCGGGTTAATGTGACGCCGGCGTCCATCACCGGAGAGAAGCTGCATGCGTCCTTCTATCAGTGGGATGAGTCGTTGCTCGTAAAGCTTCAGTTACTTTCCCCCAGGAAGGAGAGGTGATAAATCAGAATAAACTAAGCTGTGAAGCTGACAACGAGTCCTTTGGATGAATTACGACATTACAGCTCCACGGCGACATTTACATTAAAGTTACAACAGACAAATTCTTCAATGTGTCAGAGAAGGCGAGAGAACACAAAGAGAGTAATGCTTCTTTCCATATCAAACTATGACACAGAAATATACATATATATATATATATATATATATATATATGATTTCAGAACAAACAAAAGGCAAAATGAAAAGAACTTAATAATAGGAGTTAGTGCGTCCGGTCATGTGACGTACCCCAGGACCTTGGCGCAGTCGTCGTAGTACTTCATGGAGTTCTTGACAAAACTGAAGCCGTTGACGTCGCAGACGTAGGAGTGTCCGTTGGCCCGGAGTAGGTCGAACCCGCACACTGTTTGCTAAAAAGCACAAAGAAATCTGAGCTGACAACAAAACATTTGGAAACGCGACAGTAAAACAAATGAGAAAATTCTGCTGAGATTGTGACCTACACTGCCCGAAGATGTCACAATATACACATACAAGTCATGCACCTATTGAAAGTCGCTTCGGATAAAATAAAAATAAAATAATGGTATCGCAGCTCTGACCACACATTACATAAGCCACAATCAGACAAAGTAGAAATATCTAATAAGAGGAAATAAAAAAAATACCATCTCAGAGATTACAGCATGAGAAGTACAGATTTGTGAGCATAATCTATACAGGTGGTAAACTAGCTAGCCAACATAGAAGGCAAGACTTTTTCCTACCTCTGAAGCTTCAAATCATTTCTCTAGGGTGAAGTATAGTGAGGCAGTGGGGCTGCAAAGCGGAGCGTTTTTTGCCTTTTTTTATGTTGAAACTCCATTCATTCCAATGCAGCTTTTCTAATGGCCGCTAAAGGTTACCTTGAAGGCCAGGCAGACCTTGCGGGCCACCAGTTTCTCCATGGCGGTCAGCATGACGGGGTAACGGATCTCCTTCCCCTCGCTGTCCCTCTCCACCTTTCCATCCAAGGCGGGAGATTTCCGGGCCTCTGCGTGGGCGTAGTCCGGACCCACCGTGTACACCTGAGATTTACACGCAGGCAGAACGTCTCTCATGAACGGTCACTGTTTTCACATTGTCCCTCGATGCAGCAGTGAGCGTGCACAGTACCTTCACATCAGTCCCATCCGTGGGCATAAACTCCTCGTAGATGTAGGATCCAGTTTTTCGTACGTTGGTTTCTGGGGAGTACACACTGCTACGACTCCCTATCTACAGCAACGAGGCAGAGAGAGAGAGGGCAGTGTCATTGATACTTCATTCTACAGTTTCACTGCACCTGGACCAATGAGCCGGGTTAAAGAAAGAGAGCCGTCATTTCATCATAACAAAACTGTCCGTTGGTGTCAAGAGTTTATGGAGCATCCGCCAATCACCTTTCTGAAGAGCCTCTGGCTCCCCCCTCCCGCAGACGTTGGGTAGTAGATGTAGACGTTGTGGTCCTCTGCGCACACGGGTTTCTCCACGAAGGGTTTGGGGAACACCTCCCCGTTCACCTCCACGTGGTCCTCCGCCTCCACCAGGTTACACTCTGCACACCAGTAGGCCGTTAAACACACACTAAAACAACAAGGTCACAAAGGAAAAACGGAGGCTACAAACAAGAGAAAAAACACAAATAAGTTATCATGATGAATGGATGTACAATGAGATCAATTTAAACAATTTACAGTATGCAAATCCATTCAATATCTATTTGCTCCATTGGGAATAAAGAGCCGTTACCTTCAGGCTTGTCGGGATCTCGGTTCAACACGGCATAACGAGGCAAGTCAATCCCCTCCTCCTGCAGGATCCGGTACACTTCCCTCCTGGCGGGGATCAAGAAACCATTAGAAATAAGGTTCAAAACAAAGGAAAACCACAGAGAGTTTGTGTGTTTGGCAGTAAAACAGCAATACGGTATTTCAAAATAGTAATTATGTCATTTACATTCCTATCGTGTGCGGGCTCCTCTGATCAGGGAGCAGAAGAAAATTGCAAGCTGGCTGCGTAAGTGAACTCGACAGACAGAGTTTCAATGAGGTTGAGTTAAGTCCGCCTTATTTCTATGGGGTCAGATCAGTCTCAATAATTGCAAATGCACACAGAAAGATTTACAAATACATTTAAATGCACACATAAATAAATTGCAATTTATATTTGTAGATGTATTTGTTTATGGATCTACTCACGTCAGACGAGTCTCAAAAAACCCACACAAATGTGAAGCGAATTTATTGACGTGTGCATTGGAATGTATTTGTAAATCCTTCTGTAAATGGAATATATTTGTGAATTGCTCATTTGTGACTCTTTCAGTTTGCATTTGCAATTACTGAGACTGATCTGACCCCTTGTATTTCCAGCTCATCCGCTAACCACTGCTAGAATGACTTCATTTAAGCTTTTGTTGGGAAAACAGCTCATATGGTGGTGAAATAAATCTTCTGGTGCGGGCAGCTGCTTTGGATTTTTTTTGTAGAATATACGAGAGATACATTTCCTTTACTTTCTATCAAGGTTTGAACCGCCATAAAAAGAAAAAGAAACAATGCAGATACAGTGATAAAGAACCACGGAGCGTCAGACTTCAGTGTGAGAAAAGGCAAAAGGTTTTCTGGGTGTGATCAAAACAAAAAGTTAGTTGTGTTGATGGTAAACAGGAGAAATAGCAGCACAGTGCATGTGTTCTTGTGAGTTATGCTACCAGAGTGTGTGTGTGCGTCTTTAAACTGCACCTGTCCTGAATGAAATACTGCATGTTGAGGTCGTTGATGAGCAGCGGGTTCCGGAGCTTGGCGTACTCCACAGCTTTGTCCAGCGGGAAACCTGGACAAAGATTTTTTTTTTGACATGGATTGAAAAAGTCTCACATCAAAGCATGATTTGATTAAAAATGAGTACTGTGGCACAGAACCTTCTTATTGCTAAAGAATGTGTTGGACCGTCATCAGATGTTTCTAAATACACTCTACAGCACAGGAATTCATAAACATTCCAGCAGTGGAAAAGGTCTGCAGGAATTATTAACGTTTCTCCTTTCTAATAATAACAGCACAATGTTCCCAGGGGCCGGCAGACAATCCCAAACAGGCCTTTAAAAATAGAACGGAAAAACAGTCGCCTGTGATAAACGCAAATGCACAAACGGAACAATTCCTAATGTGTAACTTTTCTATGTGATATTGGGAGCATTTAAATAAATAGCATCAAACAAACTAAGCAGCAAAAAAGTGTGAGCTATAGTGGTTTGATTTCCCGCCTTTGCCCTCTCATTGTTACTTCATCATAAAGACAATCCTTTTCTCGTGGGCTGTAATCTGTGAGATTCTTTTACCTTTGGAGTGGAAGGAGATGAGGCAGTCGCAGAGGGGCCATTTCTCCACGGGCTCCTCCAGGATCACCTCCTCGGGGAAGATCACCATGTCGATGTAGTCAAACTTACAGAGGCGCTCCAGGATCTCCGTCATGGGTTTGGATTTGGACTTCTTCATCATGGCACAGATGCCCACCACGATCTGACGCTCTGGCGGCTGATGGAGAGGACGGGGGAAGACAAGAGAGAGGAGCAGATGCCATGAAACCACTCGGGGTGGCTTTTCAACATGTGGAGTAGAGGGACGGATGTGTCATGTGACCTGCGACACCGAAACAATTGCCCTTTGGATTTGAAACATCCTGGGGAAAATGTTTGACTTTGAGGATGAATGAATAAAATTGACGTGATTGGCTTGGCAACGGATTTAAGACAATTATTTGGGATCAACTAAGATTCTGGTACTTAATGACCTTTACAAATGCTAATGATCAGCAAGCACCCTCATGAAAATATCCCATTAAATACAAACAGGAGAAAGTATTTGATTCTTGAGATAACCTTGGACTAAATTATTTTAGGACTCTTAAAGTCTCACAGCGGTTAAGGGCAGCTGGAGGTTTGAACGTCTGCCCGTTAACTCGATGGGAGAACTATTGCTTCCACCCAGAGATCACAGTGACCAGCTATCGCAGCTCTCATGAAGTCATTTTACAGCTGCCAGAGGCTTTAAAGTGACTACGTGGTTCTCACGCCAGCCTTTGTATATTTCTGTCCACATTTCCTTTTCCACTCCAAATAAAACGGTCCTCTTTAAAATGTCCAGGCCTGTGGAAACGCCCAAAAATGACCGTCGCTTTGGCTTCCTCTTTCCAATGACTCACTGTTATATTATAAGGTTATTGTTAATGCAATGCAATGCATGGCCAGTTAGTGATAAGTATAGCTAGTTATTTTACACCGTAACCACGTCTAAAGAAACAATAGTGATGTTTGAGTGTTGTTTGGAGTGACACACCTCAATGGACGCCAGTAACCTACCGACTCGTCGTAACATTCCTCCAGGTCTTCTTCTCGGAACATCTCGCTCTTCATGCCGGCAGCGTCCCGCTCGTCATCCCCAGAGCCAACCAAGAACCGGAGAACGTCGCCCCGCCCCTCTTTGTCTCTTTCTGCTGACCCTCCGCAGGGCTCGGACATCACAAACCCCCCCCAAACATGGCTGCCCCCACCCCGCTGAGGAGGAAGAAACCCGAGTCCACTGTGTTGCACCTGTTGATGGAGAGTCTGCTGCGGTTTGTGATAACAGCTACGTGCCCCCCGTGTGTGGGTGGGTGGGTGAGTGTGTGAGGGAGGGGGGGAGGGTGGGGCTAAATCCTGTGGCTGTTCCGTGGGTCAGGACTGAGGAGGTCGGGCTCGGACAGACGACATGGCAGAGTCTGGACAAGCTTCTTCACGCGGGAAATTCAGCCGTCAACATTTCTCTTGGCCTAGGAATAATAAAAATAATTAATTAATTTAAAATAATTATTTCAAGTGGAAAAACTAAAGGTTGACAAGTTGAGTGACATGTAGGAGACGCACAGGTGTGGCCAGTGAGATCAGCCACACAATAGAAGAAACGCTTTATTGATTCCTGGCACTTATTGCGACACTGTAAAATATTACGACATGAATCACAATTCAGGTTGGAGAGAATTTCTGGTCGGTTGACTGATGAAACATTTACACAATTAACTCGTCTATTTGTCCACAGTGAAAAGAGCTTTCTACAGATATTAATAGATAATCACAAAAGATATGCTCTGAATTTATTTTCCTTAATAAGAAAGATAATAAGACGCATTTATCCAACTACTTACTCAAACCAACAAGTGCGTCAGTGATGTTTAAGAACAACGATAACGTGATCGATCACACGTATGAATTACCCAAACAGAGACAAAGACTTACACAGCGGATTGTTGTTATTATTATTACATTTCAGTATCAGAAATGAAACCCGTTTTTCAAAATAAGTACAAATAGCTAATTTTATCTGTACTCGCTATTTAGGATCTATTCTTAAGAAACCTCAGGAGGCTATTCAATTTAACAGCACAATTAAACTGTTTAAAGTTTGGCAAGTCCGAGGTAAGAGTAAAAGCGTCGTCTTCTGTCCAAACTTTTGCTTGAAGAAGTTTCATGAATAAATTCAGTTCACTTAAAACAGGAACAAACATTTCAAAGCAGCACCGACTCCATGTACGCCTGCTGCTGGTTGTTGCCGCGGCGACAGAGCCCGAGGACGAGCCAAGCGGTCTATTGTGTGTCCTGTATACTCGAGGTGGCTCCTATTACTGATAAAACATCTTCTATGGATACAAAATGAGGCAATAACGTTTTGAATGGCCAAAGGGCTCAATTAGAAATCAGGAAGTGGTGCAGAGGAAAGTCTCCTGTGCAGCACACGAACGGATCGGACTATTCTGAAAAGCGTATAGGATCCACTTGACTGTTTCACCCAGCGGTATTGTGGGAAGTGGAACAAAGACAGCTGCTGTTTGTTGTCATTGCGCTCTGATCATAACGTGGCCTTCCGGTTCCCAACAGAGAAGAACCACTTGGTTTAGTTTAATTACTCCTACTATATTGTAACACTGTTCTGATGTTTATTCCCTGTGCTGCAAGTAAACACAAAAATCACACAAATCTGTTCTATGAAAAGGTACAATCTCCCTCAGTCGTACAAAAATCAAGTTCCAGAAACATAATGAAACCAATGGTGATGTTATTGGGTCGTCGGACACAATAATAGGAACACCTCCCGGAAAGAGGAATCACAAATAACATCCTTCAAATAATCAGTGAATTGATCCCGGTCAAAAAGAAAAATTGAATTATGACCTTCAGATGTAGTCAGATTTATTGCAAGACTTTTGGCTGCATTAGTTTAAGCCGGAAGGGCTTTGTTACCTCATGTGCATCTCTTCTAGTTCCACTTTGAAGTCTTCAGTCTGTGATCTTGTGAGACGATAACGATACTTTTCTCATCATTGCTTTCCAAATATCCAACAATTCATGGCTGACATGTCACTCATCCATATTGTTGAACAACCCCCCCCCACCCCACCCCACACACCTGCCAACAAGCAGCCGACTGGACGGGAAAAGGCTTGAGGGACAGACGGTGGACGCAATCACGGCTTTGTCCGCAGCAGTCGGAGTGACGTGCAAGAACTTATTTAAAGTCGCTCGCCCCCTCAGTGCCCCGAAATAACAGTGTCAGGGGCAGAGCCGGTCTACGCTGGCCAAAGATAAACCCCCTCCCCAACAAAGTGGAGGCCCGTCTCGCTGGCCCCGGCTCGGGGAAACACCAACAGAGATAAACTCAGTTTACTTGGCCTTTTTTAGGCCAAGGGCACGACCTCTAATCTTGCGGAAGGAGAAGCAGACGTTTCGCTCGATGACAAGAACCAATGCGTGGCGTTTGACCAAAGCCTGCAAAGCGTCATTCCAGCCAGAGATTAAGTCACGTGACTCGACACAAGATTGGTTCAGTTTTGTATGCCTTTAGAATATCCACATTTTGCCAGAAAACAATCTGCTCCAACACCACATTTTCACGTTGGAAGGGCTACTCTTATTTAGGATGGATAGGGCACCTGAATATTTATCTTGATCATGTCCATTTCTTGGTTGCCAAAGAAGGAAGATAAATCAATACAACACTCAATGACCCTTTCACAGAGGACACAATAGAGAAGAGAGGCACACGGGAGACCAAGAGAAAAAGAAACCGGACTAAAGTATCATGTGAAACACCGAAAATAAAATAAAAGCCTTCATCACCCAGGAAGAAATTAGGAGGCTGATTAAAAACATCCCCAGCTGTCACCTGCAGGCACATGAGTCACCTCCATCGTCACCGCGGAGCCACAGATCAACAACACGGCACCAATAAAGGCTTTTAACCTTTGAGACCGTTGTGTTTATGACCAGAGAGGCAGCAGCATCAGCCCCCCGGTCATTTATAAGAAACACCCCACATACATTGCAAAAAGGCAACTGTCAATTACGGAATCTGACGACTGGGACATTTCTAGGAAATTAAAACAGATAATGAGGTGCCTGTGATTGGGGCCTTTATTGTGAAAGGTGAAAGAAGTTGTTATCCGAAGCGGGTTCAAGACTGGATCATAAAACAAAACAGTTAATTATTAAATGCAAAGATTTCCCACTGTAGCAGATGAGACCTCTGTAAGATGATTTATGGACTCGTAAAGTTGCATAAATCATTGTGACTTTACTTTAGGGCCAGGAGTACAGCTTTCTGGGCTGCAACTAGTAGATGAACCGGGATGTTTCGATCCCAAAGGAGAACCCTGAAGCAGGAGATGATGGTACAAAGATGCTGCAGTACCGATGAGATCAGAATGAACAGAGATGAAGAAGAAAAGTAACTGATGTGCAAATACGGAAGTAAGGTGACAAAGTGAACATTGTAAAATGATACGTGCACTTCATGAATGAGTGGTTGGATCAAAGTAGGGATCAAATATTCCCTAAAACAACCTTGTCCAATGTAAAAGCTGCATAGTTGGTAATACTACTTCAATAATATCTTAATAAAGTATTCTCCTTTTAATCCGGTTTATTTTTAGAATCGCTGTCATCAGTGCCTTTCGCCAGATTATCACAATTCAGGTCAAGTCGAAATTACTTGACAGATGGATTTACCAGACTGCAAAGATTAGACGATCGATCCGCGCACGGATCAACAGATCATCTCCTCCACCTGCCCCTCGTGAGACACAATGAATGGGCCGGTTGGAGGCTCGGTAGTAAAGACCCTTAACCACCCTCCACCTCCGAGCCTCCCCCACGGTCTCTTGGGGGAGAAATGCGCCACAACCGAACACACATCCCCGCACTGATGCGTCGGCCGCCGTTACCCACAACTCGGTACCCGCGGTTGATAAAAGATCCCCGGCTTTTGTCCATTTCCCACCGACGCGACAGCAACTAACAGGAAGAAACAATCAAACTTCCAGCAGTTGCTGCTGCTGCGAATTGTGTAAAAAAAACTGGACTTACCGGCGTGAAACAAGGGGAAGTCAGTCAGCTGTTCGCGCCCTCGTTTGCTCTGACTGAACCGGGCTGAAAGGAAGCTGCGGCCGACCGCAGAGAGTTGGTAAAGTTGTGAGCTAGCTGCACGCTAAAGTTCACCTCTGCGCCGCTAGCTTCTTTCCTTTCCCCTTTCTTCTCCCCTTCTGTTTTTTCACTTAAAGTTTAGCTTTTTTTTTCAAAGTGTAGTCGTCACTGCCACCTGTCGGCCAGATGGGCGAACTGCAGCGTTGTACCCTGTAAGGACCGATGATTGTGGGCAATGCAGTGAAGAAGCGGATCGAAACGGACTCACAACAACCCACACTACGAAGGCAAATTAATGTCAAAACCCGAGAGCGCAAATCACGCGCGACCAAAAGTCGGTCTCGAGAGAGCATAAGTCCACCTCGCGGGAGCTATTTGCTCGCTTGCAAAACCAGAATTTGAGCGCTCGAGCATGGAGCCAAACCCAGGTCAAAAGTTGCGTTCATGTGAAAAACAACATACTCGAGAAGGTGTTTTCTGCGCGCTCGCTGTTTTTGACAGTAAGGGGGCGGAGCCAGTCACCATGGTCTCTACACCTGATTGGTTGGATTGGCTGGAATGATGCATTCACACAACTACAGAAGCCCATTTCCGCACTACAGAAAAGGGATAGAAAGCCGAAATTATGAGATAAAACGTTGTCAAAACACAAATGACACCTCTCTGTAACCGTAGTGGACCGTAGATGACAACCAACTACAACCCTGACTTACCATTATTAAGTGCTCCGCACATTAAGACCAATGCGTCCGGCTCGCAGACAGGTGTTACACCCCTACTGGTTTATACACCTACTGGTTTCCCTTCGTGTTTGTGTTTACTCTACAGCAGCAGATGTGCCCGCCTCTGTTCCCTGATTCGTCACACATTCACAAACATATTGCTGAAAATCTTCAAAACGCATCACGCATCAAATCTTAGCAACGTATGAAAACATTTATTTAAGAAAATATATTAAAGGAAAGAGCGGAACGACCTGGATTCGAACCCTTTGGGGCAAAACATCAAAACACCAAACTGGAGGCTGCTTTAAGCAGGAGCCTGCGCATGTCTTGTCTCATGACTTTGACTTTATTAAAAATCGATCCGTATTGAAAGTTGGGCTAAACAATAGAGGGACGTATGTATCGACCATGCTAAATAACTTAATAAGATAAAAACAGAACCCATTTTCAATTTTGTTCAATTATGTTAAATTATATTAAATTATATCACGTTTTCTTAAATTATATTATATTATAATGCTTTTACCATAATTATCCGTATTTTACAGTGTACCTATCAGACACACACTATAGCATCCTATGTATATTATTCTTATGTATGTATCTTCATATATCTGCGTATTCTTGCAATTGAAAAAGTATTGCTTTCAAATTCAAAATCAACATGGTGAGAAGAAAATAGGTCTGAGAACCACTGATAAAACCTTCAATGATGTGTATACTCTTGAAGCTAATCCAATATTTGATAAGCTTAAGTATAAATAAGTCCAATAAAAAGTCGTACCTAATGCATGGTACGGGAGGAGAAGTATAAAGTAGCAGAAGTATTTCCCAAATACCTTGCTTACAGAAACATGCAATTACACGTGACATATCCTCAAATGTGTATCTGATTTTTTTCCATTTCAGGGGGAAAACTTACACAAGTTATTTATCACGCTGTGCTGGAGCCGCATACAGTCAGTTGAGATATGAAACAAGATTTCTATAATCCCCCAAATCCCCAGCATCAGTCTGCCAAGCGGGGAGGCGGGCCTGATGTGAGTCTGGCAACCTGACAAGAAAATGTGGAGGAGCTCTCCATCCCATCATGCAATAGGACATGAGAAGTGACTCTGTGCTGCCGGCATAAGGGAGTAGTGTTCATATTAAAAAAAACAGTAACCACCTCTCCCTCCCTCCCTCCCCTCATCTTCTCTCCCTCACCACCTCACCAGCATCCAAAAACATCTTGAATTATGTAATGCATTTAAAAAAAATCGGTATGCTCTCTGAAGCACCTTGTCTTCCATGGTTCAATAGGAGCACTATCATTAATAGCCATCTTGCATTCTGACAAACGCGTCTTTGTCCGCCTGGAGTCACATTCAGCTCACCGCGAAGAGGAAACGGAGGCGTGAAGGTCCATTTAGGGTATGCAGCGCTGTGACATTCGACCTATAAGGATCTCAGCTGTCAAATTTGCATGAACACATAAGCGTCTTTAATGACAGGGATGCAGGATTGTGCTCTGCAGTTGTGTAAAAAGGGACATTTTATTGATGAACATGCATATACAACAGCATGCATTTAAGGTCATTGTAGTGTGGACAGGGTGTTAGATACATGCCTTAATCCAGTAGTTAAGTAGGACTTTTCTTTACCAAACAATTTACATGAGTTGCTTGCTGTGCAGCTGCTAAGCCGGGAACAGGTAGGTTGGCTGTTCGAAACCCGGCTTTCTGTCCCAAACCCTCACTGCTCCCCGGGCAAAATGTAAAAAATGCGATGTAAGTTGCTTTGGATAAAAGCGTCCGCTAAATGACATGTAATGTAATGTAAATGTTACCTCCTGAAATTGGAGAGCTTTAAGTCGGTGATCTTATTTCACCAAAAAATTATAATCCCCTCAGTGTCACTTCAGAGGCACCTGGTTTGCAAAAGGAATGAATTGCAGGAATATTAATGAATATTATTTTTTTCAGATCCACCTGCGTTACCACAGCAACAGTTGGGTAAAACAATAAAAAGGGCATGCTCAATAAAATAATAAATATATTAGTTTCCATGTTTACCAAAAAGGATGATAAGAAGCTATGAGTGATCAGTGTGGCTCACACGTACACACTTTCATGTATAGTGAGCGAAACCTGACAGCCATAAAGTGCCTATTCACCTCTATAGAGACGCTGTGAGGCAAAGAAATGCTGCCCAACTCGATAGACTGCCAGAGGCTGTGTCAACACACACACACACACACACACACACACACACACACACACACACTCTGCTCTTTTTCATTAATGGATATCAGGACGAGATGGCTGGCCAGGATTGGTTGAAAGAAGGCCTTATGACAGGGACACACACAGACACACACACAAACGCACAAACATGGTCGAGCAACCTTCATATGGGCAACTTGTCCACCGGCCATCCTTTGTAAAAAATAAAATAAGCAAGTAAACAATCTTACATATGTACTGCAAAGACTGCAGGACATGTGATGCATGATGTATGACCATTCACCACAGGTAGGATGCCTCATCAATGCCTCGTCTGTTGAAGGAGTTGATGCTCTCTATTGGTCATGAAAAGAAACAGCAGGTTTCACTCAAACAAATGTTATTATATTGTTACAAAATGTTTCAGCCAAACAAAGTGAGTAATCACAGAAATGTATTTTGAGCTTGGTTTTAACATTAATAGATGTGACAAATAGATCAGAAGGAAAAACATAACAGATGCAGAAGACAACCATATGGGGGTATTATGAGACACTTTTTTAAGCAAGGATGACCCATGATCAAGACAAACAACGATTTTGTCATGACCAAATGTTCATGCATGCATACCATCCAGGCAAGTGTGTATTTCTCCCATGTGTGTGTGTGAGTGTGTGTGTGTGTGTGTGTGTGTGTTTGCCTGTGTGAACAGAAAGCACACAAACCAATCTACCAAAAAAGACGCCTCAGCACTTTCTCCTGAGCTTGAACTTCGTCACCCCGAAGGAAAAGCCTGGTCTGGTACCGGTGGATCTCAGCCGACTACCTGTGTCAGCGATACTCCGGCGTTGCGGCGGCCCGCGTTTGGAACGTCGGAGGCCGAGCAGAGAGGAAACACAAGCGTCTCTGTGTTGACCCCTTTCTACGTCCACTCTGAGAGGTTCTTTCAGGTGGACTCTGCTCTCTTGTAAGTCAAGTTTGCTCTCGTTACGACTGCAAATGAGCTGAAAGGAGTCACTGTGAATAATGGGTTTGGGCGCGTCGCATCAAAGACACACACACAGAGAAAGTATTTCAATACAAAAGGAACAATTTTAGCCAAAAGGGACTCAGAGGAAAATTTGAATCATGAAAAAAATGTCTGAGAACAAAAGGGTCATTCACAGGAGCAACAGAATATCACAGTCAAGTGCTATTCTATGGATCCGCTCAACGAGCCTACGCACGTTTATTTTACAACCTCGCCTGTGGAAACAGATTACAGGTCGGTTTGTAGAGACTCATTGTGGGCCTCAACGTAAAGCACGTTTACACTCAACACGTTTAACAACCTCGCTGTGATTCCAGGCCAGTGAGACTAAAACATACTGGAGGTGTTTCTCCTGCTGACACAGACAGAGTTGTTCAGTGCTTCACACTTTTATGAAGTAAACAGTGACAGTGGTGTCGAATAAAACCTGAGAAAAAATTAAAGCTGGAGGAGGAAAAGAAACCACATACCGAAGTAAAAGAAAATCAGACAAAAGACAGTAAACTGAAAACTTCTGTCTCGCCTCAATATACCTCATCCATATCAATGAGCACACAATATGTCCTAGTACAGCATTTACCAAACAATTTGACCAATCTTCATCTTATGTCGTCCTCAGACTCTGAGACGAGCTGAGCGGCAGACAGAACTACTACTATCAAATAGTCAAACAAAGGAAAAAGCAGGTAGTTCAGATCTAAGAAGGTGAAATCTGAGTCACTTTTTGCGTGTTTAGTTAATCTGGGTCAACGTCTAAGTCCTAATGTAATTCCTGTGATCTCACCTGATGACTCAGTGTGTGAGAGAAGTGAGCGAGGTGCTTCGTGGTCATCAGGGTGATTTTTCCACAAGCAAAAGAACAGTTTCCACAGTGGAGTTTTTAACGAACACCATTTTGGAAAGTCACCATCGAGGTGCTTTAAGGTGCTTTCGCTTCACAATCCCCGAAACCTGCAGGCCGGGAAACGCTGCTGCCGACTTTAGAAACACGTGGTTAAAGAGGCCACACGACTGAATGAATGGACACCTATGAAACATGAGTATGGAGGTGGCGCGGTATAAAAATGTTCTTGTCCCCGGACTCCCCGTGTGGCACCGGGCAACAGCTGACTGACGTGAATGATGGTGAGCAAACCCCACGTTTCTATTTCAAACACAAAATCTCAGCAAATGAGCGGCTGATGCTTCAGGCCTTTGAAGAGTGCGGTAGCTGCACCTCTGAATAGAATTGGGTGGGAGCATCTCCTCCACCTCAGTCCAACATTAGCATGTTTGACTTCCACGCGAATGCAAACAGACCCCCGCGGCAAACACACGGCGCAGTGTTACCGCGGTGTGCGTGTGTGTGTGTGTGTGTGTGTGCACGATGGAGCGGGGGCGCACGTGCACACAGACAGGCACTCTTTTTTTAAGGATAAACAGTCACGAACGCATATTTCACATTCTCTGACATTACAAGAGCTTGTGATACATGCAGCAGTGTGAAGTAATGCTCTTGTCCTTTTTATCAGCTTCAACGTTCGAGGGAAGAACAGATTCATGGATAAATATTTAAAATATGCATTGATATTTAGAAATGGGCTACTGAAGTGAAGGTATAAATTGAAATGTCTTGTATGAGCATGAGTTCAACACCATGGAATATAATTTTTAAATTGTTTGTTCCTACATGAACTCGGAATGTCATTGTCATCGTGCCAACGCAGGTGAGAAAGTGCTCAGCATCACCCACAAATACTTTGCCACGAAATACACCAATATCTGAATGAGACTCCTGGACACAGCGTAAGGGTTTTCCTATCATACATGTGATACATTTAAAACAAATATAATGAGTCACAGTTCAAGCTCTGTTACATTTCAGGCTAGAGCAAGTGTAAACTGTGAGTAACCACAGCAACAGTTACTTTTCTAACTGTAGAAACAGACCTGGGGGGTTAAACTGGCTTCCCCCCCCTCTCCTACTTCTGTATAAAAAAAAACCTCAGAGCTGGAAAGTACATCACAAAGCTGTAGCCTCATAAAAAGTTTTTCTTTTTAGAGCTACTAGTTCTTACAGGATATTATGTATCGCTCTAAATAAAACTACCTAACACTCTATTAAACTGTAAAAGCAATAAGCAAAACCTTGTCCTCAGCCAAAGAAATTCATTCACTTTTGATTGACACATCTGTGAATTTGTGTATCACACAAAGTTCCACTTTGAATATGATGTTCACCAGAGACGTGCTAATAGGTTTCTTGGAAATGAATCCAACTAAAACATTGATTATAAAACAACCAATAGGTGTAGTGATCAGTTAAGAAAGGGCATCCCTACAACATCAAAGTAATGATCATCGTACGCATGAGGAAAACACTGACATTTTATTGTTCAATTACTTCATTACTTCAATGCAGACCTTTTACTTTTTTTAACGTAGTATTAGTACTTTTACATATATCAGTACCTATCCTGATATTTACATAGTAGAGACAACATTGACAACTACAGGGATAATATTTACTAAGTTTTAATTTTGAGAAGTAGGAAAAATAAAATGTCCAAATAATGTTACAGTTTTTTTATTAGTGCCCATAAAGATTTTATTATTAAAAATTAAATTAAAGTACAAACACAGAATGTCAATCATACATTAATAGAATATTACTGTTGGAGTATAATCTCACAATTTACATTTATTCTCAACATTTCATCTTCATTCTTGACAGGAATCAAATCTCTCGATTTGACCAACAATCCGTTTATTTCTCCAGATGAAGTGAGAACCTGCTTCAGATTTGATATTCGAGTCTGTTTGTATGACCTCACCAACTGGCAGGAGAGGATCTCTCTCTCTCTCTCTCTCTCTCTCTCTCTCTCCCCCTCCCTCCCTCCCTCCCTCTTTCCAACATCTTAATGCGTGGTGGAGTTTGAATAAAGCTTCTTTCTGCTCTTCTACTCAGGCAGGAGTGAGAGACCCTCGGAGTTGCTGGCCCGGGAGCTTTGGAGCATCAACGGTACGTTTCCATCTCACAGCTGGAGTCCATGTCGAGGAATATTGTCACAGGTTTTTAGGGGAAATTCTCCGCATCCTCTGATTGGGGAGGGGGGGGGGAGGCAGGATACTGGTTGAGTATGTGTGTCTTTTTCTGTGGCTGGGTAGTTAGTCATGAATTAAGACGGGTACCTTTGAGTCCATTTTTTGGCTGGGGGGACTTTGCCCCCTGGTAGTCTGGTGGTCTGGTAGTCAGCTTTTCTTTACAGCTAACGGATTGTTGTAAAGTCAGAACTGATGGATTTGTTTCTTTAGTTGTGCTGTGTGTTATTTGCATTCTGGGTGGATGGAGAGTTGCGTATGTGAATTCATATCTTGTAGCATAATTACTCAACGTCCATCTCCGCCAGCCAGCAGTCAAAGACTCCTTGACTCTTTAATGCGTAAAGAGCGTACCTGTGACTTGTCTCTGCTATATGTCTACACGCTCCTTCATTTAAAGAGAACACTTTAGATCGTTATCAAAGGCCTAAAAGGGTCAAATAATAATCTAGTTATTCACTAGTTCACAGTGTGAATTAAGGTATACTATTGTGTACAGCATGAATATGTATTTCTTCATCTCCATCTTGCAATCGTCTTTACAAAGCCTGCGGGGCCTCACAGGGAATAACACACTAAAAGTGAAGGAAACATTTTTATATCAACGAACAGTGACTGTAAGTCACTTCCACTTCCACTTGATCCGGACCTCAAAGAGAAAGAGGGGAAAATGTTCTTCTCGAGTTTAAATCCATGCATGTGAAACTGTGTTAGATTATTGGGGAAAACAATATTAATTCTTGCAATGTGGGAAATTGGAGTAAACGTCGTGAATCAACATTTTCAGATCTCGAGAAATGAAATCGAGCCGTGGACAAAACGTTCAGTCAAAGCCAGCGGAACGTTCGCAGGCGTCCGAGTCAGTCGACCTTTTTGTACCCGTTTGCCACCTTAAACTAACGAAAGCGTGTCCCTGCGTGAAGGCGTGGCCTAATGTACCCACAGGCACCTGAGAATATGAATATCCCCCCACCCCTCCACCTACCCGGCTGTACAAGAGTCTGTGTGTGTTCAGGCCCTACAGTACGTGTCTGTATGGCGATGCACGTACGCACGCACACACACACACACACACACACACAGACATACACTGCCATGCGTTTTCTTGGAGGCATCTGACGTGCGCGGCCCTCACATCCCCGTGGTGATCTATGAGTGTAGCTCTGTGTCTCTGTGTGCGTATCAATGTCAACTCTGTTCTTCTGCTGAGGGACTCTGGAGGGTTGGGAGTGGGGAGGGGGGGGGCAGTGAGCCTCCCCTGGATGCCCATACTTGTGTTTACCTTGGCGGGGTCGCACCCTACACCCCCCCCCCCTCTCCAAGACCCCGCCCCTGGCCGTTGCTGGAACAGACCAAGGCCTTACTGGCCCCTGCCTCAGCTGGGAGCGGAACATACCACGGCGAGCGGACGAGGGAGCAAGCAGCACACCCCCAGCCGCTGAATGGCGAGGGGGCCGAGCGGCCCGACCTGCGCCCGGGTGCTGCCCGCCCCCCGATGCCAGAGCGCGTTGTGAAGTGGCCCGCGGTTCAAACGATGTGTCCAAAGAGGCGGATACTGAGAAACAAAGGGTCGCGTCCATTGTATCCACCTCTTGAAGGGGGGTGGAGGTTTGGGCCGGATTCAATTGTCTGGACCCGAGAATGACGTTGTGTGGCTCGTTGTGTGGCTCCAACGGATGAAAGAAGATACCAGTTTCTTCTAAAATTCGCCAAAATTTCGTCTAAAATAGTCACCTGAAGAAGCGTCTTGTACTGACCCTAATACGTGCAGACCGAGTGAGGTCTTCAAATTCATGAGAGCCTGTGTTTTGGAAAGTGTTGCAAATTGGGGCTAATCCAAGAAGGTTATGTGTTAGAGTCGGGAATAAAAGCCACAAATCAGCAAGTTGTCGTGGAGTTGAAACACGTCATGGTGAAGAGCGGACTGAACTTCACGGACTGATAAGAAAAGCTTTAGCAGTGTGGGATCATTCCACAGGGATCTGTTTCCATATGGCATGTGGTATTTTCTGTTTCCTCCCAAACTGAGCAAACATTCACTCTTAGACAGATCTTAGACAGCAGGGCAAATTAGTCCTAGTGGAGGCTCCTGTATGTCCTGGATATGAGGAACTGAGAGCTCTAGCAGTGCCCACACACACACACACACACACATATTCATGCATTGTTCACTCACAGTGTGCTACAATGAATGTAAATTAACTTTTTTTTAAAAGTCTCTTTAAGTCTTTCACCGGGCTGCTGACCTGAGGTCAGCTTCTGGAAACAGTTTATTGGTTGTAAAAGCCACCGTGCGCTGGTTTGAAATCAGCTGGTCGTGTTCTAGCAACGCAGCACAAGGAGGGTTCAGACTCCCAACGGGTTTCTTTGGACGCGCAGGACGTCACGTCACAGCATTGGAAATGTGGGTTTTTCCATGGCAGAGCTGATGTTTTGGGGCCGAGATTGCCAGTTGGTGAACCAAAGTAGGGTCAAGTTTGACTTTTGTCTCAAACACAGGTGTTTTTAAACATTGATCGTATGAAGTAAATCATGTTTTTGCTTGTGTGTTTGCCAATTTGCATGCTTCACTGTCTTTTATGTGAAATGGGCAGAAAACTTTCTGTTTTACAAACAGCAATGACAACAAAGTGATGTACAGAACGAGTGATGTTCACCCTCTAAATTCAGCACATCTGTTCTAATCAGCTGAGGTTTGTGGGAATGTCACTTGTTTTGCAGAAATCTGGTCATCAACCAAAATACATGATAGAAGATCAATAAAGGAAAAGTCAGATGATCCCTTGACTGTTGCATTCATCATCCCTACCTCTTAACTACCGGTATAAAATTGCATCGAAGTAGTGATGTGCCGACCAAATGTTTCTTTCCCTCCAGTAATGACACCAGCGTCGCTAAGAAGGAACTCAACCTGTGATATTAGAAGATATAAATATTATCTCATTTTGGTTGGATCCACACTGAAGATTTTTTTTTTCATCCATGCGCAAATTGTATAAATATTCCATACGCACACAAAGAGACAAAAAAAGAACAGAGAAAACAGAAAAAAATTCTAATTTTGAGCCTAATTTTAGCACTAAAAACCTTTCCTGTGTTGAGAGACAAAGGGGCTTTCATCCGTCAGCGAGCAGGTATGGGATTTCCAAACTATGAGTCACTCCTGACTTACGATTTCCATTTAAACCGACGCGGCTGACGTAATAACCAAATGCAGAGAGTCCTGAATAGCACGAATTATTAATGTAAGCGTACACGACTCACGGGGGAAGGGGAAAATCATTTTTGAAATTCCACTAGTTCCTTCAACACTCGCTGCACTGTTCATTAAGGGCAGCCTCTCAGATAAAGAACTTTTCATAACGTTAGTTTACTTCACTTTGAGTTCAGCCTGTCCTTTTCTGTAATTTACCTTAACATCCACGGATTGTGTTGTTTATTTGGGTGTGTTTTAGGTAACCATGACGCCCCTACTTCTGCTGTGTGTGTCCTTGCCCCTCATCTCGGCAACAGTATTGTTTGAGCCTGAAAACCAAGACGGTAAGTGAGGTTTTGTTTGATGGATTCATATCTTTATAGTCGTAGTATACAAATTAAACATGTGTCTCCAGACCTTTTGGAAACGTTATTATTCAGAATTTACTTTTTTATAAATCCATTATCCAACTAATTATTTTACTTAATAAAACATGTTAATGATTTACAAACTTTTTTCCCAAAAATTTGTAGAGATACAATATTTCCCCAAAACGTTATAAGCCGAATAAGAGAAAAGTACTGCTGCAATGAGTAAAACCTTTATTGGGGGAGAGAAACCCCAAAATGCTTGTTTACATTTTTTTTTTAAATGTCATGGATGCAAAAATTTCTAAAAGTATTTGGTTAAAAAATGTCAAAACAAATTTGGTCAAAAAATATGTGGGACAAAAATATTTCACTTTATTTTTGCATTTTCAACACAGACAGGGTACACACATACATACACACACGTACATATATACACATACATACATACCCGTAGGCATAAAGAGAAATGGGGGGGGAAGACAAAAATATTTTTAAAATATTGGGGCAACAAATATAAAAAAAATATAAAAAATATGAATATGTCATGGAAGAAAATGTTTAAAAATATTTGGACGAAAAATGTAAAAGATATGTATTCAAGTAATGTAAAAAATGTAAATGTAAATGTAAAAAAATATTAGGTCAATAAATGTCATGAAGAAAAAGTATCAAAATATATTTAGTCAAGAACGTTTTGGAAGAAAAAGTAAAAAAGATATTTGGTTCGAAAAAAAATCAAAAAAGATTTGGTTTAAAAAGTTAAAAAAATTCAGGTTAAAAAATTTCATGGAAAAAAAATATGTACATTTGGTTAAAAAATAGTTCTACAAAAAATGTGTTTTGCTTAGTTTGTGAAGCAGGTTGTAAACGTATCATCATCATGAGATTGTATCCTCATTTCTAACAGACAAAGACAACTTGACAAATTCACTTGACAATAACTTGATGTTCCATCACTATAGAATTGGATGGCACATTGCGTGTCAGCATCCCCGTGGAGATGCCTCTCCGTCCTCTGCTGGGCAGCAAGGTGGTGGTGCCCTGTTATTTCCAGGAAAACACTGTCAATGACCCCGGAGCCCCGACCGTCGCCCCACTCTCCCACCGCATCAAATGGACCTATGTAACCAAGGAGAGAGTCACCACCATCCTGGTGGCGTCTAGGGGGAAAATTAAAGTGGAAGCGGAGTATTTGGACAGAGTGACGATGATCAACTACCCGCTTGTGTCCACTGACGCCACCCTGGAGATAACAGAGCTGAGGTCCAAAGATTCTGGCATCTACCGCTGTGAGGTGATGCACGGCATTGAGGACAGCTATGACTCTGTGCACATCGAAGTTCAGGGTATGCCACAGAAACATTCTTCAATTCAATACGTCACTACAATATTAATGTCCTTATCGACTCAACGCATGCAGTGTCTGTTCACACATGGAACTTGTTTCAAATGTTGGTGGTCAACTCACTCTCCGTATCTTACAGGCATCGTGTTCCACTACCGAGCCATCTCGACCCGCTACACCCTGACGTTTGAGAAGGCGAAGGCAGCCTGCATCCAGAACAGTGCGACCATTGCCACCCCGGCCCAGTTGCAAGCCGCCTACGACGACGGATATCACCAGTGCGATGCTGGATGGCTTTCTGATCAGACTGTCAGGTAGAGTTCCCCACTCACTGACTCTGCACTGATCTACTCCCAGCACCAATCCCTTCACCTCTTTGTGGACTTTATTTGGCTTATTCTGGATGTTCCACTTTCATCGAGAGGGATAACATTAACAACAAATAATAGAGTAAAATAACTGGGGCTGTTTATGTGTTTTCATCAAAGTACATCTGCCGACCAAGGTTTCTCTGAATCATAAGGTACCCCATTCACGAGCCACGGGAGCGTTGCTTCGGAGACAAGGAGGACTTCCCCGGCGTGAGAACTTACGGTGTGAGGGATGTCAACGAGACCTACGATGTGTACTGTTTTGCTGAGAAGCTGTCAGGTAAATTCCTCTAACAAAATAAGCCACATGAGCTACCTGAAATGAAACCTCTGTAGTGTGTGTCAAGACGATTGTCACGTCAACGTGTTTTTATATCCCCCTCCCCTCTCCCCTCTCCCCCTAGGCAGGGTCTTCTACTCCATGTCAGTAGAGAAGTTTAGCTTCTATGAAGCAGTAGATCAGTGTGCCAAACTCGGTGCCCGTCTCGCTACCACCGGGGAGCTTTACCTGGCCTGGAAGGCCGGCATGGACGTGTGTAACGCTGGCTGGCTGGCGGACAGGAGCGTACGCTACCCCATCAACATTGCCAGGCCTCAGTGTGGAGGGGGGCTCCTGGGAGTGAGAACCGTCTACCTGTTCCCCAACCAGACGGGATACCCCAACCCTGACTCTCGCTACGAGGCTGTCTGCTTCGGAGGTAGCAGACAAAATGACTCTATTTTAGGTTCAGTCCTAAACTACCAATCTTGTCATGGAATTATGAAATCTTGTCTCCCCAGATGGCGAGGTCACCGTGGATGAGAGCACCACGCCTTTCCCAGACATCATCCGCATGACACCTGAACCGCGGAAGTACCCGGGCGTCACCCTGTCACCTGGGAGAGAGGAATTCAAGCATGGAGAAATTGACACCTTCACCCCAGTGCCCATCCCTCCCAGTGTGACAGACCAAGATGCTGCCATGGCTCCCACAGGTAAGTTGGTTTCCATTTTGGACTATTTATTTAAAATCTTGAAATATTAAAATTTGCATGATGAACCTTCACCTCATTACAAAACGAGAGTAATCCCTTTAGCATCTCTGCAAATTGATGCCAACAAAAATTAAAACCGTCTACAACATTTATGCAATATAGAGCCATTCCAATAACTGCCTACCTACCAAAAACAATATTGCTGTATTCAGGTTGGAAAAGCAGTCCCAATAAACATGTTATATTGAGAATATTTACTTTAGCATTGTGTATTTTTGTCTTTATTGGGTTGGAGTATCACTGTGTCATTATTGTCATTGGCTACATTACAGCAGATAAGATATTGATAAATGTTTGAAATAATATGAAATAAAACTTTTTGACTTTGACCTTCCGTCCTAATATGTTTTTTTCCCGCTCACATTTCCCAGGTGTGGTGTTCCACTATCGATCCATCACCGGTCGGTACACTCTGACGTTCATGGAGGCTCAGCAGGCCTGCCAGAGCATCGGAGCGGTCATCGCCAGCTCCCTGCAGCTGCAGGCGGCCTTCGAGAAAGGCCTTCACCAATGTGATGCTGGCTGGCTGGGCGACCAGACCGTGAGGTAAACTCAAAGCTTGTGTAGCATGAGACAACCATGTTCTGATTCCTGGAGGGATAGCACAAAAAAGCAAAGCCTTAAAAATACTGCCCCCATTATACTCTCCCATGCTCAGGTATCCCATCGTGTCACCTAGAGATAACTGTGCAGGTAATCTGCCCCACCTCCCAGGAGTCCGATCCTACGGAGTGAGACCAGCCAGCGAACGTTACGATGTGTTTTGTTATGTGGAACGTCTGCGAGGTGAGGAGCCCACTCACACATCTACCTACCTAACTATTTGTGTCTGCCATGTTTGAGCTCCTCTGATTTCTTTCCTGAATGCAGGTGAGGTCTTTTTCACCAGTGACTATGACAGCTTCTCCTACGAGGAAGCTGTGCAGCACTGTCAGAAACTCAACACCACCCTGGCCACCACCGGGCAGCTCTTCGCGGCCTGGAACCAGGGGCTTGACAAGTGCCGTCCGGGCTGGTTGATGGACCGCAGCGTCCGCTACCCAATCACAACCCCCAGGTCCCACTGTGGAGGCGGTCAGGTTGGGGTCCACATCATTTACACCTACCCCAACCAGACAGGGTTTCCTGATGAGCACTCACGCTACGACGCCTACTGTTTCAAAGGTAGGAAGAAAAACATTTCTATGGAGTAGCATTCAGGAGAATTGTCTGGCATGATCATTTCTTTTGGATTTTTTTTTCCAGCTGAAGTTCCAGTTGTTCAATTTGCGAATGAAACTGGTGTGAATCTGACAATCGTGACAGTGGATTTCATTAACAAGACAAAAGTCACAGTTGATTACTTTGCTCCAACGGGTGAGAAATATCTGGATTCTTGGACCTTTTATTTACCTTGATTTGATCTAGAAGTTTTAAACTTTAAAAAATGCGTGAATCTTGAATTGCTTGTTTGGTCTGTGTATATTCATCATTGATATCATGTTTGTTTTTAGTGGAAACTACTGGACATGACAGTGAAAATGTAAATATTACTAATATTGACAACGGGACAATCATCAAACCTCAGGAAGCTGTGCAAATTGGTAAGACAAATGGAAAAAAAATGTGTGAATGAAAAGGCCACGGATCAAAGATAATAAATAAAGCTAAATCTAACACACTCTTAATTCTTCTCGATATTTCCCGCAGTGGCATACCGTTTACCTCCGGTCCCTGTTGAAGTGTCCTGCTCCGGTTCAGCTGATGACTCAGCCAGCGGGGAGGGCTCTGGTGAGTCCAGCACTTCTGGTACCAGTGGTGACGCCTCCGGGTCGGGACAAACCATCGTCTTCAGCGGAAGCACTGATGTCTTCTCCGGGGATCAGTCTGCCTCTGGAGGCCCACAAGAGGCGGAAGGAGGAAGCGCTTTCCTCATCACATCTGGAGAACTGGGTAGTGCATCCGGATCCGGGGAGGGGGTCGACACCCAACACTCCGGCTTCAGTGTATCCGGATCAGGTTTTATCAGCGGAAGTGGGGACATCAGTGGCAGTGGCGGAGACTCTGTGATCATCATGGTGCATAGGAAGATGAACAAGGTGTCGAAAACTCACCAAAAGCTCACTAAGCAGGAGTTAGGCCAGGGAGGCGTTGATAGCAGCGGGTCTTTCTCGGAATCAAGTACCTCGGGATCTGGAGGTATGTCCGCATCGGGCTCTGGCGAATTTTCTGGCATCTTATTTGTCGACCACAGGGCCGTTGACCTGACAGGAGAGCCGTCTGGGGAACAGGAGGTGTCTGGATATCGGCCTTCTGGATCCGGGTTCCACAGCGGCTTTCCAAGTGGTTATCCATCTGGTTTTCCATCCGGGGTCTCGGGCTCTGCCTCTGGAGACTTTAGTCTGCACAGTGGTGACGATGTCAACTTCCTAACATACAATGAGATGTTGGCGGTGACCCTACCGCCATCGGTGCGCGTCCCCGAGCAGGGCCGTGGAGTGGTGGAGGTCAGCGGTGAAGGAAGCGGTTCGGGGGTCCACCATGAGTTCAGTGGCGCTTTGGAACAAAGCTTGCTTTTCTCGGGAAGCGGAGCCCACGATGAAAAACCAACCGCCGAGAGTCTTTCTGTCACCTTACCGCCTGGATCACTGATGACTCACACCGAGGTCATTGCCAATCTCGGCCAACCAGGCCTCGGGGAGGAGAGTCAGGAAAGCCTTGCAGGACCTACTCTGTATGTAGTGACTCCAGACGCAGCTTACACCAGCCCAACCACAGCACCGTCAGTTTCATTTGTGACCCCCGCTGTAGTGGAGCAGCCTGAAGTGGTGGATGGTATGTGCTTTACGTGTATATTTTGCTGTAATTCTAGGGATATAATACTGTTCCTAAGGCAAAAACGCTGGATACCTGGAGTTGTTTTGACATGTATGTCTTTGTGTGCAGCTGTGCAGCGCTGTGCTGAGGGCTGGTTGGAGTTCATGGGCAGCTGTTACCTCGACTTCGCCGGGCGAGCTACCTGGTCTGAGGCTGAACAACTCTGTCAGGAGGTCAATGCCCATCTGGTTAGCATCGGCTCCCAGGAGGAGCAACAGTTCATCAACTGTGAGTAGCTGTGTGCATAAACACTAGTAGCCGTTTTTTAATAGTTGCCGGCTTTGCTTTTCTATCATATTGCTCCAGCGATCACTACGTATCGGTCTATCTCAAGCCTCAGAGGCTTGAGTTGTAAGCCCAGCATGAGATAACACATGTACTCTACATATAGTTTGGAAGCTTAAATAAATGTTTCTTTGCAATGCAGCTAATGGCCGAGACTTCCAATGGATTGGACTCAATGACAAAGACGTGCAGAACGAGTTCCAATGGACAGACGGCAGCCCTCTGGTAAGTTTGGTTGCTGAACAACTATCCACACAGCTGCATCTTGTTTTATAGACTCATTGATTTGTCCTTTTACCTTCCTTAGACATTTGAGATCTGGAGGCCCAACCAGCCAGATAACTACTCCGAGGGGGACTGCGTGGTGATGGTCGGGCACGAGGGCGGACAGTGGAGCGATATGCCCTGCGACAAACACCTTTCCTTCACCTGCAAGACCGGACCAGGTAAGCTTGCTGAGGGGTACGTGTTGTTAGCTCGAGATGTGAGATAGTTGGATGACTAAAAAAAACTTCAACTCACTACATGTTGTCGGCTTTTGTTTTTTTTTCAGTCACCTGTGGGGCTCCCCCTGACGTGGAACACGGCCGGCCGATGGGCAGCGGCCGAGAGCACTACCCGGTCGACTCCATAGTCCGCTACCAGTGTGACGCAGGCTACACGCAGCGCCACCTGCCAGTCGTACGCTGCATGCCAGGTGGAATGTGGGAGGAGCCACAAGTGGAATGTACAGAAGGTGAGGGAAATGCTCAGACATGGATACACCATTCATTATTTTAGAATGTGTGTAAAACAAAAACGTGAAAATGGAGCTCAGTTAAAAGCTCTAAAAGAATGTTTGACAAGTAAAAAAATAAGAGAATTAATTCTTAGAAGGATTCCACGCCATGACCACAGAATTCAGATTCAGCCTGTGACGGTTGATACTGTTAACAACATTAAGGCATGCCTTCACAACAGATCAGGCGTTGCTAGGATTAGCAATTAGTGTTGTATGGAGGGGGTCACCTCAGTGATCTACTTCTGGGAGCCATGCTGATACTATGCCGGGTCATATGAGTTCTTCTGCCCCACCCGCCTACGATTCACTGGGTAGGCTGGCGCGTCCGCCTGATTTGTTGTAAAGGAAGCCTAAAAAAACTCGTCTAAAGTAACACAGTGTTCCATTTCAACGGGAAACCTCCGGCTCACTGTGAATGGATGAATGTGAATTGCAAAATAAAGGAATGAAAGTAGCTTAAATGGAACTACAGTCATATAAGTATGTGCAAAAAGCCCACTTTCATCATTTATCGCGAGGTCTAATATATGCATGTAACAAAAGTACTTGTTTTTGATCCACTTTATTCGTGAAGGAGATACGTAGACTATAAAGCACGTGAATTACACCTGCTGCTGAGCTGATGAAGAGCCAAGCTGGTCCTTTTAGTTACTTCAGGGGGATTTATGCCTCGATTGACAACTTATGTTTTCATGATGTCATCAGTATGCGTGCCTTTTTCTTCCCTCTCCCCCAGCCGGAACCAGCAGCAACAGGCTACACAAAAGATCCCTATGGAGAAGAAGTAAAGGGGTCGGCAGCCAACAGCGACAGAGGAAGCTGCACTGAGCAGCAATGAAAAGGACATAGAACAGAGAGCCACAAAGGTCCCCCTCTTGGAAAGAAGCATGGACACCAATGCAAATGCCGGACCAAAAAGATAATAGTCCCCACCATGTATTTACACACACACACACACACACACACACACACACATACACAAACTAAAGCACATTTATACAGTGATAGTGTACTTGACTGATGATTTGGATCTTTGAGCGTCACCCCGCACCTTCTGAAGGTAGTTTTTTCTGTGTATTTGTACTGTCTAATTTATAGCTGTGATCTAGTATTGGGAAGCATTATCTCATTGCACATGTTTCTGGTTGCCAGCACTGCATACAAAGTAGATGAAATAGTCAGAGGCTTTAGAGGGACACACACACACACCGTCCAAATCAGCCCAAATAAGTGTTTTCGATTGCAGCTGGATTCTCTGAAGTCAAACACATTGTCACACAAACTTTTGATATATTTTTAGGGTATTTTTATAGATTTCTGTTTCAGTAGTCTTCATAACTTTTATTCGGTCTCTAAAGACTTTAATTGTGTGTCAGCCTGGCGAGACGAAAACTGTTAAGCTTAAGTTGTAGACAAAGACAGTGATTCTCAAACGCAGTGACCCTTTAAAAGGCAGCGATGAGCCCCTCTTAACCTGCAACACGGTCAGGTTAGAAGAGGGGAAAATACCTGCCGATACGTTAGGGAAAGTTATCTGCATCATTCAGAACCCCAAATAATCAGCCCACAACCAGCTGCATCTCACAAACCGAAAAAAGATTGTGCTGTTCCAATCAATGACGAAAATAGAAATCCAAGTTCAAGATGTGAATAAAATCGCTGCAACAGACCTGGATTGAAATAATCAGCACTCGCGCACTTTTGGGAGTCTTCAGTCAATTCTGTGCTAATCATTTGAATCCGGAGCACTTTAAAACATTAAAGAATTACCAGACCTCACCTGCAGCTGACACATGGCAAAGAAACCGTGCTGAGAAGTGAGATGTACGGTGTGACGCTGAGGCCGGGACCTGGTCACAAAAAGAAGCGCGCCCAGTTCTGCAGGTTGGAGTTTGTGACTTTTAAAGAGCAATCGACGAATCCTGTCGGCGAGAATCACGTTGTTGTGACTTGAGACATTGCACACTTTTAGAGAATAGAAGCAGTAGAAATTATTATAAGCATGACGAAAAGGTAGTGGATGTGGAAGTTACGAAATGTCGACCATGACCTTTTAAAAGGTCAAGATTTGCTTTTTAACACTGAGAGAAAATACTTGTGCCTGTTCTCACAGAACAACTTACTAACACCAAAACAGCTACCACACACACACAGACACACACACAGTCCAACTGGTACTCTCATAGTCACGCTGCAGAATATGAAAGTGAGGAGTGAGGATGATGACGCCACATAGTGAAACACCTAGAGGTTTATACATTTTGTGCACGTACAAGAAATGAACTAAATCTACGTGGATGCTCCTGATGTGTACTGCAATTATTTTACTATTACAGGACAACTTTGTTCAGACCCCCAATCCTCATGTGACCTCGCAGCGTGCTGTACCAAATAAAACCTGGAATCATCTGTCTCTGCGTAGTGAAAGTGTTCTGGTTTGTAATTCCACGCTGAGGAATCACATACTGAGATTTTCTGTCATTTTCAGGGAACATCGTCTTTCCTCTGCAGCTGTTTGAATTTGAGCTGAACTCTGAGCCCGAGAAAAAAACCCGTCATTTAGTTTGTTTTTACCCTCCTGTGGAATCCGACCGAGAAAAAACACACAATAAAGAGCTCCTTCATTGGCCCCCACAGCCTCCACCTTCATCACCTGGGGTCAGCGCAAACAGATCTGCTATGGGTGGGCGTCGCTCTGCACGCACACAAGTACATGCATGCATCTATGTTGTGCGTGCATTCATGTGCGTGCAGGCACGTAATCCCTGTGCGTGTTTATGTGTTTGACCAGCAGGTGTAAATAGGAGGTGTTTATAAAAGCCGGTCACTGGGTCATGTGTTCACACCCGGACGTTGGACCCCACACGTCTAAAAGTGCATCCACACAGGGGCCGTTTTGTCGATGTCCCATCTCACCTTTCTACCCCGGTGTTCCTGTCAGGACCGCGAGCAAAACTGTGTGGCACCTTGAGCAGCTGCAACCAGAGGAGGTTTATGAAAATCATCGCTACAAATCCAGCAATTCAGCATATAATTCATGTGAGAGCTAATGATCAGTTCTAACCCCAACTGGGGAGACACAAAGCCGTAGTACGAACCTGTCAATCACAAGAAAGCCCCGCCTTAATGATACTCTTCTTTATGGTCTATTTTGGCAACTAAATGAACATTGTGCTACAGTGAAGAAGATTTCTCAAATGTGATGGAGACGATACTTAAAACGATATTGAAATAAAGAGAGTAACGGTTTTCCCTCCTGCTGTAACATTACACACTTATAAGTTGTTTTACCTTTTTGGATCCAGAGGTTTCCGATCTGCCGAAATCCATCAAACCACCTGCAAAGATTTCTAATAGATGATTATAAATGAAAGACTAGAGATTCTCAACTTAAATTCATGATTTAAAGTAACTTTTAGATTTCATACAACATCAGATTTCTTCTAAATAAATGAAAGTGTCTCAAAGTTCTTTACAGTGTATTTTTATTAAATTGTAGAAAATAATAAAAATCAGATACATGTTTTTCTTCCTCCACAATAAACCAGGTAGTTTAAATATTACAACAATACATTTACTCTATTTTACTTCTGCTTTTTCCATCACAGAGCTCTACTCTTAAAAAAGAGATGCGTTATACTTTATAAAAACAGGATACACAAACATTCAAGGAGAAAAGCAAAGACCAAGACATTTCACAGTGTTAAAAGGACAGAAACAGTTGGATACGGTTAGTGACGATCGTCTGAAGAATCTGACAAGAACAAAATGAGAAACACTCTTAAACACCAAGTGCCCTTTAGCAAGGCACTTAACTCAAACGTTTGAAGTTGCAATATGAAGATTGATTTTTCTAATGTTTGTTATAATCTTCTAAGGAGGGAGAGAAAGTAAAGGTGGAATAAATAGAGTAGATGAATTATGTGAGAATTCAAGCACAATCAGCCTGATTTGAAGTGTGAGAAAAAAACATGCAGGGAAACTAACCAACACACCAACTATGGGAAAATGTCCTCCGTCATCTGCAGGATGACGATGTGCTTGAGACATTATACACTGTACGGCCTTTACCTTCCCACCGTTTCCCTTTACAACAAATCCGTCTACAAATCGTCAGGACCCTGACAGGCCTGCGGAGAGCCAAATGGCCCCAAAATAGCTTCCGAATGAAGAAATTTGCTCGGAGGCTACAGCTCTGAAGCAGAGCCGTGAACCAGTGAGCCGTTTCAAACTGAGTGTTCGTGTCCGCCGTCGAGCCGAAGACCCTAACGATAACAGTAGACTCCGAAGTTCATGTTGGGTGGGGGAAACCCAAAACTACGCACCCCTGGTTCCGGCGGGCCGCAGTTAGCCCGGGCCTTCGTGATGGGATAACGGACGCTCCCATCGGCCAGCCAGCCGGCGTCGCAGCGGTCCAATCCTGCGAGCCTCCAGGCGGCGTACAGATGCCCCACCGTGGCGATTCGACCTCCGTCGCCGACACAGGCCTTGGAGGCATCTGTGAAGTTGAGCTTGGTCTGTTGCTTTAAGTAGTACACGGTGCCTGGTGCAGGAGAGAGGCGTGAGGAGCGTGCACTATATTTATTGCTCATCACACACAAACACACACACTCTTACTGACCCTTGAGCGAGGCGGAGAAGCAGAAAGCGTCATAACGGTAGAAATGGCGATGCCGTTGCCCGTAGCTGCGGAGACCGGGCGCCAAGTCCAAGCCCCCGCAGCTGGCGCGCGGCGCCGTGATGGGATACTGCACCGTACCGTCGGCCAACCAGCCGGCGTTGCACCAATCCAAACCGTCCTCCCAGGCGGAGAAGAGCTGCTCGAACGTGGCCAGCGTGGCCTCCTGGTCCTGGCACGCTTGTTGGGCCTCGAAGAAGTTGAATCGGTAGCGTCCTCTTGGGGAGTAATAGGGGAACACCACACCTACGTAGAGGGAGAAGTGCATTGTGGGGGTTTGATTGTTATGTCACACAAAGAAATGTACAGGTGGTGGTTGAGATGAGCATTACTGAGGCAGAACTGAAATGTGGAGGCCTTTTAAGGTCGGCGTTGCATTTTGACATTGTAAACACACACACACACACACACACACACACACACACACACACACACACACACACACGCTTCGTGCTCACCCCTCAGCTCCAGCTCCACCGTCACGCTCTCGTCCTCCAGCCCATCGATCACCTCGCACCGGTACCTCCCCGTGTCGTTGAGCCGCAGCTCGGTGATCACGAGGGACATGTCCCCCGGTGAAGAGCGTCGCAGGCGCACGCGGCCCCGGAAGCTGCCGTAGCTGCGGTGGCGGTCGCCCACGGCGACCATGACCTCGGTTTCCCGGGCGAAGGCCTCGGGGGCAACGGGGGCGGCAACGGCGTTGGCGGGCAGCCAGGACCACTTGACCCTGGTCCTGCGCGGCGCGCTCAGCTCGGGCTCGTAGCGGAAGTGGCAGGGGAGGGTGACGCTGCTGCCCCTGGTGGCCGACACCGAAAGCCGCGGCGTTTCCACGTGGAGGCGAACCCCGTTGAAATAGACTGCACGAAGACAAGAGACGCCACAAATACAAATACAGCTGAATCATGACTTTGTTCTCTGGGTTTCGTATTGATGGGATTAATTTAGCTAACGTTATTTTTCTACTTATCTGGGCCTTTTATAAATTCTAATAGCATTAAAGGCTGGAAGCAGCCAACCACCTTTGTTGCTTTTAGGGGTCAGTAAGTCAGGGCCCTGAAACTAATACATACATGGATGAATTTGATATATGCTAAATTAAAAACGTACAGTATGATTGATATGAGTAAAACGTCTTCTTGTCTGCTTTGAAAAAAAAGTCTAATACTAATACTAATTCTAAAACTTTAAGAAAACATTTGTTTTTCTGTTGACAAACATTTAAGAGAATTGCCAAAAAAATGTAAAGTCAGTTTTTTAACAAAAAGAAAAAATAACAAGCGACAACAAATGGAGGTTAGTTGCTTGAATGAATTCCACTGCTGATTACGCCTTTTTAATGGAAAGTAAAATGCTTTTAAAAATATTGAATGTTCTTATCAAAGCAGCCCTGGTGAAGCCTGTGATGTCGGTCTTTGAGTAAAAAATCTTCCAGCTTTGCACTGACTTCGTCACTATTCGTTAAAGGTTAAAAACCTTTTTTTTCGGTTTGAGCATGAGTTAAAAATCATCATTGTTTCACAGCTGTAGTCCTTATTCCACCCTGTACGTTTCCTGACAATAGTAGCTTATTTAGTTGAAAGTAGTAATACTACAGTACAAATGTATTTGTATATTGCATATTCTCTTATATATTTTCATGCATGTCTCATACATTTCTTGAACGTGCAAACACTGGCGTAAACCATTTCTGAAAACATTGTGTTAGAAGTAAAAGTACTACGTTCAAAAGAAGGACCCACTCTCTCCTTTTCCGTTTCCGTCGCTGATGTCCTGGTAGTGGAAGCCGTCGCCGCGGGCGGGGCTGCGGCCCCGCGCGCCGGGGGCCAGCAGGCACAGGCAGGCGGCCAGCAGGGGGCGCAGGAGAGCGAGCATGGCGCAGTCCTCTGGAGCGGAGTCACAAGGAGCAGGATGAGACGCGCGGGGACGTCGGACGCTGGTGTTTTGGATGCAACTATTCAATTGAAGCTCAAAATGAGACATACAGTACATATACAAATGTAATAACTTACGTAATAGAGACAAGACAATGTTAAGATCATGTTACTCAATGAAAAAAAAAAGGTTTTATCTGAAAAAGCATTAACTTGTTGTGTTGTTTCTAGTTGTGACGGTCATTGTTACACACATTGCTTTCTGTTAAACGAAAACGATTCAGCCGCAATGTCCGAAAGCCTCGATCACCTCTGAAACATGCATCAGAAAAGCAGCAGCAACCTTCCTCGCATCCCAGTCATAATAAACCAGCAGCCTGAATGCAGTTCACGTCTCTCGCCTTTAAAGTGTCCAGCGTCATGTTCAATAAAAGCTGCGATGAAGGGAACTGTTTACATTTAAAGCGTTTTTCCTCACAACTGTTTTATGGCGCCCACGAGCATTTAAAGTGAAGAGAAAACCAAAACAAGTGAACTAAACCTCCTTCTTTGTGTTAAAAGTGGTTTAAAAGTCACTCACAGAGAAGCAGAGGTCCCAGCGTGTCTTCAGCTCATCTCCTCCTCATCCTCTTCTGCCTCTCCGCCCGCCGCCGCTCCAAGGGGATGCCTGGTGGCGTGACGTCACGGGACGAGGGGAACAGTGACATCATCACCCACCAGCCGCATGCAGCAGATCAAATAGTTGCACTAAATTCAATCTTCTTCCTTTCGTGCTCAGATTTTATGATGCTTTGATAGAATGGAAACAACCCAACATTTACTGAAACTTACGTGTAAGTTTCAGTTTTATGTAAAAACTGCAAAAACATGTTATTGTTACAGCTTTACAAGTCACTGCCTTTTCCTTTCGATTGTTGTGTCATCATTGTGGGGTTTTGGGGAAGCTGTCCCTTTGGCCTCTGAGGTCAAACAATCGATTAAGGAAAAATAATCATTAGTGTCACCCAAAATAGTTCAAGTTCACAGCATCTGATTTACATCATCTAATGCATATCATTAGAACAGTTACAGCTTTCAGTTTTCTGCGCTTCTAACGGTGATACTTTACTTACTTTTAATAACTGTTATCGGCACATCTTGCACACAGATGCAGGCTGGATTCCATTCGGGTCATTGTTTAAAATGAACGGGGTCAGGTCAAACCGCTGACCCCTTTCTTGACCTCCTCTTATCCCAGGGACAAATGTAGGGATAAAACAACTGATCTCAAACATTTTTTCAACCAATTTAAGGTTTGCAATAATATCCTTATGGTTGAAATGCACTTATTGTAAGTGGAATGTAATGTAAAAAAGCAATAAAGTAAAATTAAAGCTGCATTTTGCTTATCTAAAGAACAAATATAAAAAGAAGCTGCAGACAATAATTCACTTTTTCACTGAGTCTCAGGTCAAAGCAGCAGAGGAAAATCCTCATTAACGGTTAACAACGCAGGTGTATTTTAACACCTTTTCTCCACATGAAATAACCCAGAATAACTCCACTCTGACGCTGGAGTTTTTAAATATAAATGAAGGATGTTAACGGTTTTACCTTTAGATAAAGATCTAAATCCTACAGTTAAACGGCACAGTTTATTAATCATAGACAAATAACCCAAATCCCTGACTTGCAAAACAAAGTGTTAAAAGTTGTCTTTTCACAGAGCAGCATTGGGGGGGGCAATATTCCCGGTATGTTGAGGCTGACGCGGCATATTCCATTCCCCCCCCCCCTCCCCTTGTCTCGCCATGGCTTCAAGTAACAAAGCAAATATTGCCACAAGAACTCATATTTCAGTCATCAGATGAACAGCAGCCGCGGTGGAAAGCAAGAGCGGTTCCAGTTCCCCCCCCCCACCCCGGCCCCGGGTCTGAGGGAATGTGCTGCATGTTATATGTCATCAGGGTGCAGATGGAAGTTGCCCTCCTGACACCAGCCCAGGGATTGTGTCCCCCCCTTGCCCCCCTCCCCACCAGAAGAGCCACACAACGCCCCCCGAACATGAGAGTCCAGGTCCTCTGGGAGTCCTGCACGCGATGCTTTCCTCTGCGGTTGCTCGTGTTGTTTTCTCGTGACCGGACTGACATTATAAAGACCCAGGGGGGACAGCTACGTCAGCAGCCCCCCCCCCGCCTCACACACACACACTGCAGGACCTAAATCTTCTGAGACAAGTTGAATGCCAGGTCACTCTGCACAAGCTGACCACTAGCAAACCATTAGGGCCTCCAGACCCCGTGGTGATTACAGTGTGACGGCCCCCAGACCTCTTGGTGTTTAAACCATAAGCCGAGCACTAAGGCCCTTTGGCCCCCGGGGGCTTGAAGCGTGATCCAACCAGCGGGGCCCTGTGACAATCCCAAGGCTCCTCAGCACTTAAAGCATAAGCTGAAAACTAGGGCCCCCAGGGCCCCCGAACCCTACACCTAACCCTAACCCCCGCAGTACTTGCAATATGAGGCTGCACGGTGCTTAAAGTGTGAGGAGTCCACTAAGGCCCCCAGGAGCGTGGAACACCTGGGAGGTGTCTGAATGTGTCGGATTGGATGATTTTTGAGCCCCCCGGCCCCCAACAGACCTGAGGCCCCATAAAGAGAGGAAGTTCCCAACGACAAAAAGAAATTGTGTTAAATCATCGTGATCTCAACATACACCAAAACACCGGTGGAACCAACAAACGGCCCTTAATCCAGCTCAAACTCCTCCTCCTCCTCCTCCTCCTCCTCCTCCTCCTCCTCCGACCACAAACCTTCCTTTCATCGTCTTCGTCACAGCAAAGTTACACATAATGATAAAACACGTAAAAAGAGGTCTGATTCACTGAATGAAACCGTCTGGTTAACAATTTGCAGAAGTCACCAAATAAAATTCCTTCTTCTCCACCAAACACACCACCAAAATATGTGCCTTGAAATAAAATATCTACTGTGGTTTCCTTGGATTTCCACAATGTAGTTATTTGCCAAAAGGCAAACGTCTCTCAGTGCTCGGCAGCGTCGGTCCACTGCTGTGATCAACAATGAATTGTTTCAATATGGAAGTCAGGATAGAACCTCCGTGGTGCAGAGAGGATGAGATGTTTTCACGTTAGTCATCCTGTGACAGTTTTTCCTTATTGAAATATCTCATCAACTAAATGCAATGATTTATATTAATTTTATACAAACACTGATGGTCAGTCAAATTTAATTCTTCCTCCTGTGCCACCATAAGATAAACATATGTGCTACTAATACAACTATTATTTTACCTAGATAAAGGTAATATATTTGAGTCAGTTTGTCTGTTTGTCTATTGTTCAATTCAGAGGATTAGAGGCCGTGTGAAGGATACACATTCCTCTCGGTCAGTTAATAGAACGTATGAACATGTAATGACTTTAACCTCTACATGTGAATGTGGATTCACTGAAGCAAACACGTCGCTCCGGCCCCCCAAATTAAAATGGAACCTCACAAAAAAAAAAAAAGAGTCATCAACGGCTCCTAAACCCCCCGAGGCCTCCTCCTCCGCGGCCCCCGCCCTCAGTGACAGACGTCTCCCCTCCCCGTGTGTGCGTCTCTGAGCCGTCACCCCCCCCCCACCCCCCCATGTGTGTGTGTGTGTGTGTAGAGCCCAGACCTCTGCTCTTCCCAAAGCCCCAGAAGATGAAAGGCTTCGGCCCGGGGCCTCAAATACCAGCAGCCCGTTGGAAGGGGTGTAATTTCTGCACAGCAGCGACATTCAGGTTCCACAGAGGTCCCGCAGAGACTGCACGCAGAAGGTGTGTGTGTGTGTGTGTGTGTGTGTGTGTGTGTGTGTGTGGTTTTAGTGCGACTGAAAATGACACAGCCGAGTGAACTGCAGGTCTCAGAGGGGACACTTTCCAGCTTGATTAAAAGATAGAGGCCCAAAATGGGCCAAAATAACAGTAAACACGACAATTTTTCGTCACTCGCCGATGTAAGTTTGGCACCCACCAAACATACAAGATGCCAAATATGGGGTGTGGAGATGACAGAAGCCTTTCATCACCTGCCAAATCAACAGTTCAGAGCACTTATTTTAGCAGAAATAACACGCGATTTCCCCTCTTTAGATGGCGTCCTTGGAGACGTCCCACATACCTGATCTACAGTGGCGGTTGTTTTTGCAGAAGTGGATCCTTCCTCTTCGGTCCCGACGCAGGGCCTCCAGCTTCCTGCCTCCTTTGGCCGGTGCCATGCCAGCAGGCCAAGTCAGTCGGATCCAATGTATCAGGCTGTGCGATTTGGAGAGGTCAGTCAGTTGTGTGCGTTTATTGACCCTCAATAAAACATTTTTATTTTCTTTAAATATTAATCATATGTAGCGTCAATAAGCCTTCGGACACTGGAATAGATTTACTTTATCATTTCAAAGAGCTGGCTAAATAACCCACATAAAAAAGTGACTTTAATAATATCCATCCAATGATTTTATGTCTTTCAAATGAAATCCATAAAGATAACACTAACTGCATCTGAGAGCTTTCTGTTTGTTTGTTTCTCGCGCTGCCGTTTGTTTCCACGGACTCATGACTACATGTGGCCACACACAGGAATTCTCCGTGTAAGAATCATGACCCGAGCATAGCAAAGGGACGATAGTGGGAAGACAAGATGGCGATTTGGAGTTCCATCGAACAACAAAGGGGGCCACGCAGGAGAGGGCCGTCATTAAGTCCTCGACGCTTCAAACGCCAGCCACCCGGCGAGGGAGAAGCAGCTGGTCGGTTGGTAAACAGACGAGGTCATCCCATCTGACAACAGTTGTCTTTGCGGCATTATTAGCCGGTATTTAGTGGTGGTGCACAAAGTCCTCCATCATTTAACCTTCACAGGTTCACAGTGCGAGTATATTCTCCCTCAAGCCCCTACGGAGGGATTTCAACCCTTTAGCGTGACCTTCACAGGCGGTAATGAGGGAGGGGGCGTGCCCTCTTCGGGTGAAGATACCTTTGGAGGATTGGGTAGTGGTATAAAGGGAGATTAGGCCCCTTGGGGGGGTTAAATGCTAAACAGGCAAAAGGACCCTCTGTGCTTTGCGTCTTTTGATCCTCCACCTTTTTAAATGGAAAACAGCTCCAATTAATTCAGCAGGATGATATAATATAATGTAAATATTCAACTCGGATATATACAAAGAAGAACAGACCACATCTAGAGTCGATAAAACATTTGTTGTTTTAGGTCTTTATTCAATCTTCTTTTAAGATACACAAGCCAAACAGAAGGAATCTTTTTAGAAATACAATACTGGAAATAAAATGAAAAAAAGCTTCCAATTCAGCCAAACGTCTATGAGGTCAACAGTCAGGAGAGCAAGAGATCATTTAATACCACAAAAAAAACAAAAAAAAACATTGTCTTCTGATCATAGAACACCTGAACAGTGGAGAAACAAAGATATCTACAATACTGTATGTTGTTAATGTTAATGAACATCGAGTTTGTTTCAGCTGAGTAACACTAGTCATTAACATGCATGCAGACGTGGATAACAAGGGGGGGGACCGTCTGCAACAATAAGAAATATTGTACAGTGTTTGACACTGACATCCACCCTCTACCTCTCAAGTGGTCCCCTCGTGCATTTTTTAAGGATCCTGAATTAATACTTCTCGCCATCTAAACTAACACGGTGGAATATTGCACGCGCCCATTATTCATAATTCATGGGGAGTGTTTAGAAAACTGCAACCGTATAAAATCTCTTTTGATTTGGTTTCCCCCTCTCGGCCTTATCAGCGGGGCCTCAGCTGGGATCTGCAGGCTTAATGTTGGACCCTGAATAGATGCAGCAAACAGATCTCAGTACAGCGGAGCTGTAGATGTGCACGTCACAAATTCACACTACACAACCAAAGCACGGCAACGAAAGAAACTCAACGAGGGGAATGTTTTTTTACTTCTACATGGAATAATGAATGTTTGTTCTTCAGCGCTTCAACTGAAAACGTTTTTTTTTGTTATTTTTAGATATTTCAAATGTCAAAACACAAACATCAAGGTGCCATAAATGAAGGGAAACTATGTGAGGACCACTCAAAGCACAGCCGTGTGAGAGTGTGATAAGAGAATAAGGAACGTTTCAGTAGCAATCGCTTAGTTTCTGATGCTTATCGATCAGCCACAGACATTCTTGGGATTCATACCCACTTGAAGTGAAAATTTCCCGATGTGAAGAGGTTCCGTGATAATCTCAACAGCCTGTTAAAGATGAGACAAATTAAATCTCACAGACCATAAACGTGTGCATTTTTGTAAATAATGGTCACATGTTAAATCCTCTTTCTGAAAGACTTGAAAGCTCATGTATACGACGTCACCAGCTGATGACAACCTCCATCCGTGGCTGTTATGACATTCCTCAGGAGGAATAAAGCGTCTCTTCTCTTTAAATCAACAAGGATCTGAGCCTCTTCTTGTTTATCACATCCTCAGGCTGTCAGGCCCACATCTGCTCGGCTGCTCAACAGATCCGACTGATGGTTGACTGACTTTAATGTCCCACAACACCAGATTATGTGTGTGAATGTTCCTTTGTTCTGTGTCGACTGGATTTTTATTTCTAAATAAATCCACATAAACAAAAGTCTGAGGGTGCGTTGGCACAAGAGGAGGAGTAGTGATTTACGCGGATTTGTCTTTTGGTCGGCTTTAAAGCGGAATAAGATCCGTGTAAATAGTGGGATGTTCGCTCCTCTGTTGTTACTGAATTCTTTGTCAAAGTGTTGGATGTTAACCCTCTAAAGAGGTTCAAACTTATGTAGGATGTTACTGCCCAAAGCACTGAAAAGGAATGTGAGCAACACTGAAACGCATACTCGCAGATTGAAATCTTCAGCCTCATTTTTAAACAGAAATACGGCAAATCCGTTTTTTAACCATTTGGCATCAATTTGTAGTTTTTCCTGCAACTTATTTGCATTTCTTTTTTTCTACCAGAGTTAAAGGCTTCTTGCTAATAACTCATTTATTATGAGCAGATTCAGTTTTTGGTAAAGAAGAATGATCAACTGAAAGCACCACAGTATCATCTGAAAAAACACGTTATACGTTGTGTGTCTTGAGGGGAAGTGTTTGGTAACATGATGAGAGCAAACTGAGTAGTGGACCTCACATACATCACCGGCTGTGGGTCTCGGAGGTTCAATGTTCCAGGTAGGACTGATCCAGGATCAGAATCTAGGCAGCAGCAGTCCTGTTACCCCTGACCTCCGACGCAGGGATGAGGAGTCAGTTAATATTCTCAGTGACAAAGGGAAAGAAGACGTGTGGTCGTTTCTTGAAACAATCAGATATTTGGTTCAGGTGGAAAAGAGGAGCGATCAATTCAGGAAAGGAACAAAGGGCTGTGAGCTGAACTGGTAACAGTGGTTTAGGGTAACTCCCACCGCCAACCGGCCAGGGCTGGAGGTGGTCGGGTGCTACCCTGGGGTTTGCTGCCCCCTGGTGGTGAGAGCAAGGCAGTGCAGGTGTGGCTCGGGAGGGGGATAAGGAGAGAGGGAGGGAGGGATGAGGAGGTAGAGAAAGGAGGGGCTGGACCTGGACTACTCGTCACAGCCCAGAAGCTCCATTCGCAGGGTGATGCGCTCGTGCCACTCCCACGGCAGGATGCGCACGTAGCGGCTGTAGAACGACGGCTCAAATATGTTCGTTTTGTGAACGTTGTTGTCGCTGTTGCCCGGGAAGATCTGCACAGAGAAGAGGAGCCCATGAAAAACGACAGACAGGTCAGACCATCTGTTCTGCTCTCTTCCTTAAAGACTAAAAAGAGTTTAATATAGACGTCTTTTTAAAATTTAAAAACAGATTTTTGGACACTCGTTTACTGTGCATTTTCTTGTTTACACATTACATGTTGTTTATTGTTTTAGTGGTCAAAGCAACCCTAAACGACTCGACTTTTTCTAGGTTCGGGGTTCATTTCTGAGTTATAAGAGTCAAAGCACTTTACTTAATGTGATGACTTAATTTGGCGGGTAAATTGCTTTCTGGCTGAATCATAAAAGGGAATGTAAACTGAATAATAAATCAGAACCATGTCAAACTTGCGGCCCGCGGGCCAAATGCAGCCCACCGCCAAAGCCGGTGCGGCCCGCTGCATGACTTTGCTATTGTGAGAATTACAGAACGGTCCTCACACATGCGTGATCGTGACCACCGGTCGGCCGTGCCGTATCGTCCGCCACCCCTCCTTGTTAACATTTAACAAGCTTTAGAAAGAATTAGCCTTGGCCATAATAATCTCATAGATTAACCTGTTAACTTTGACAGCCCTACTAACAATCATTGTTTTAATTTGGTACGTTTATGTTGTATTGCATAAGTTCTGGATTTTCCAGGTACCATTTTCCCTTTTTGAAATTTCCTTTAGTTTTCCCCCCCATTTGGATGAATTTGTTTCAATTGCTCATCCTTTGAGACCACAGCCGGACTGACCTTGTCCGCCCCAGTCCTCTCGTCCTTCACGATGGTCCAGGATCGCCCATCATCACTGTGAGCCAATTTGAAGGCCGTGACAAACTGGATGGAGCCAAAGTCTTTGGCCCCCTGTGTGATGACCCCTGTGATCTTCTTGGGAGACCCGAGGTCCACCTGTGGACACAGAAACCGCTTGACTTCACAAACACAGCAAAGGAGGGACTAAAAGAAAACAGCAACAACAGGAATGTGCAGCTGGTCTGCTACCTGCAGCCACTCCGCCCGGCTGTTGGTGGCGGCGGTCCAGGCGTTGGTCTTTCCCTGTTTGTCCAGCCGGGCGTAGTGGGGGTGCCAGGTGAAGGCCTCGAGGCCCCAGGTGCGGAAGGTGCTGGAGGACGTGATCTGGCCGTTGGACACCAACCGGGACTTCATGCCCATCGGCTCTGAGCAACCTGAAGTGTTGGAATACACTGTGGAGGTCAGAGCGGGGCGAGAGACAAAAAGGAAGAGACGGAAAAAAGAGGGAAAGAAAGAATGATGGACAGGAAGCGGCTCAGACCAGCCATTAATGTGAAGCAGCCACAAACAGAGATGAGGAGGAGGCAGTGGACAGACTCATACTGGTGAACATGAGGCCAGATGTGCAGAAGTATAGTGCATTCTCCAGCATACCTGAGCTCCCAATTTTTACATATTTTCACTATAATCTCACATGGAATCTTTGAAGGCTGTAACAGACTTGTTAATGAGCATGTGTGCACGAGAAGCAGCAGAGCAGGCAGGATGAACAGAGGGTCAAAGATGCACACAAAACATCATGTCGCTGTTTATGCAACATCCTCTCAGTTCAGAATATTATTTTACACTTGAGTTGGTTCACTGGAATGACTCGAGTTTGAAATACAGGCCGATGATCTTAAGGGAACAAACAGTCTTCTACACAATGGTAATGAGTAACTTGCATTGAAGTGTGCTGCCGCCGATCTTCATGTCACAGGCAGGAGAAATAAATGCCAGTTAAAGACGACTGTTGGATAACAAAGTTTCCAACCTGTCTATAGAAAGAACATCATTATACTGAACACCAAGTGTGTGCGGATGTCCGAGCGTTGCGTGTTTAATGCATGTTTTTTTGTGGGGGTTTTGTGTTTACCGTTGAGCTCACACCCCACCAGCTCCATGCGCATGGTGCAAGCTTTGCGACACACCACAGGGATGATGCGGATGTACTGGGCAATGATTGGGGGATCGAACAGGTTCGTCTTGGTGCTGTCGTTGTCCACGTTTCCAACAAACACCTGCTGAGAAAGGAGGAGTTAGCTCAATGTGTCACATGCGGCTAATTAGTTTTGTGACCAAGTGATGCTCATCATTCATATGTCAACTTATTCTTTGTTGCTTTGGATTCTTAAGCAAACTAAACCTCCTTTTACAAAGTAACTTCTGTCTTTTCAGAACTCACATTGGAAAAAGGGTCCCGTCAAATGTATGGCACGTTTCCACCGGGTGGTACAGTACGGGTCGGTACCCTTTTATTTGTGTCTCCACTGCCAAAAGTTGAGAATAGTACCAAAAATCCGAACCGTATCGTACCACTTTTTGGGTACCCTTCCGTTGGGGTACCTGGCACAGTTGTTTGGTACTAAAGGGTGGAGCTAGACTCACTGCAGAGCGTTGATTGGTTGAAGGAGTGTCGTCATTTGCCGCAAGGGGAAAGACAACACACATATTTTTCCGCTGTGTTTTTCCTTGCAGCATGTAGCCTTTGCTGAAACAAAGATTGTCGTCTCCTTGTGACAAACAGCCACATATCGAGAAGCAAGAACAGGATCGGCTGTATGTCCTCCATTGTTGTTTGCGGTTAGCTTTCAGTTTTCGCGCGATCAAATGACGTGAATCTACTTTCCGTCATATACCACGCCTATCAAGTGACGTTATCACTACTTTCTGGAATACACCACGCCTATCAAGTAAGGGTACCGTTGGCGGTGGAAACGCTCGCCAAATCATGGTTAACAGACCCGACCCGTACCGTACCATACCGCTCGGTGGAAACGCACCATTAGTCACAGTTCCGTCTAGTGGTAGACTTATTAGCATTACGTGTATTGAGGTTGATGCATCTTTACTTGCACATCATGTGTAGTGTCGATGCTCCTGCTCACATTGTCCCGCCGCTGTCCGTTGGTTCTATACATGGTGTACGTCCTGCCGTCCAGGCTGTAGGCCACCTTGAAGGACCTAATGAACTCAGCTGTTCCAATACGACTGGCGCCCTGCATCACGATGCCGGTAAAGCGCATCTTTCTTAGCATGTTGATCTGTAATCAACGAGAGAGAGAGAGAGAGCGCATTTGAGTTGGTCAGTGCTTCCATTACAGGAGAAGAGGGATCACAAATATTGAAAAAAGAACACACATGCTGAGCAAAAGCTTCTTCATGTGTTTAATTCAGAGTCAGGCATCGCGTTACCCACTAATGAGTCCTTAATGGGTATTGAGTAACTGAAAAACAACTGGGTCTAGATTGAGTATTCATCCAAACCGTCACAATCAATACATGTAAGACATCTGTCTAAATGTCTATCACTCCATGAGTCACCTCCATCCATGGGTTCTTGTCGTGGGCAGCGGCGCTCCAGGCGTTAACCAGCCCCTTGTTGTGAAGGCGGCCCAGCTCGGGTCCCCAGCGCTGCAGGCCCAGCATGCTGTAACGGACCGATGACGCCGAGATCTGGGACTCGGCGATGCCCCCTCCCTCCATGCCGAGCAGCGAAATACAGCCTGTGGAGGAAACGAGGAAATAAGTGTTCGGTCTCCCACTGTGGCCCTAATGCTAATTAGACACGCAGTAACCTTTAAAAAAAAACTGATTAAATAAAAGGTGCTTTATGCTACTGCATGTGAATTTAGACAACATAGAAGAAAGAGTGTGCAATGAGAATATTTTCTCTTAATTAGCTCAATTTAGTATTGATAGTATTGGTTTCTCATTTGGTACATGGGGTCCTTTGATCCTTCTGAAATGCAGCAGTGTGGCCGCATTACCAGTCCTGTCATCATTCACGTGTTTCTTCCAGTCCAATTCCTTTAGTGTTCGCCCAACATTTGTAGGGGAAACACTACATTATTTTTATACTGACTACAATGAAATAAGTTTTTATTTTTTAGACCAAAGCAACGTGGGGGATTAAGATGGCAGTAATTAGTCACATGACTCGTCCATCCGTCTATCTACGAGCACCACGAGTGACACTCACGTAGCTGGCAACGTTTGCCCACATAAGGGGACGGGCAGTTGCATTTGAAATCTCCCTCCAGGTCCCTGCAGGTGCCGCCGTTCCCACAGGGCTGGCTGTCGCAGTCGTTGACATCTACGGAGAGATAAATCACAGCGTCAGCCTGAAGTCCTGAACACAAAACAAACAGTTTGCTGGTCCAGAGTCAGCAGCCAGTCTGAAAGCAGACCACCATTAGTTAGAAGCGTGAGTAAAGATCACATGGCATTTCTCCGTCTGCCCCGCACTGAGGTTAGTTGAAGCCATGCCAACAGGACTGGAGCTGTAGTAAAGAAGAGGCTTTGTGGTGGGGGTAGGGGGGGGTGTTTATTTTCAATCAGCCGCACCAGGAGATCATGTGATGTGGAGTGATTAATGTACATAAGCGCTGCTTTAAGAAGAGTAAAGTGCCATGTCAGGGCAATGTAAGTGCATGTTTCATTTTCTTGTAACTCTTCGCGTTGCCCCTTGATGGCGCCCTCGCCAACGCCATCTGTCCAGCTCAAAGTGTCAGACGAGCCAGAGAGGAGGAAGACGAATGGAGTATTTTTTATCACTCGCCCACCAGAACAGTCAGTGTGACTAAAGCAGCTTTGGACGCTCTGTATTGACCGCGTCGGCATTAGGAACAAGGCACAGATTTGGCTGCTTGTGTAGATGAATTCCCACCAAAAGAACGACGTCAACCAGACTGAAGATAGAATCCTCAGCGGCCATCATCATGGAACGAAAGCACGCGCAAACAACCCCGACGCACCAATGTTGTGTTTTTATCCAAATAAAGCGCGCGTGTGCGCGCACGCACACACACACACACACACACACGGCAGCATCTCTGTACCCACATGCTCACTCCACAAATAGCTCCGTGTCCAAACCATCATTTTCACACAGCACGAGGGATCAATGTCAAAGTCACTCATCACAAACTCTGGACAGCGAGGGTCCAGTCATGACCCTCCCGGCTCGTATAATAAATCCCATAAAAACAATAAAATGATCAAAGAGCTTATTTTATAGCTTGATGTCTTGAAACAAACTTTGGCAAGAGAGCTGACAGCGTTTCCTGTCTTTACATAGTTGTAGTTACCCTTGACTTCTGTGGAAATATCTGAAATAAAATGGATTATAGTTACTTGCTACGGTTGTATTTACCACATCATATACTAATAAAAACAACCCGTTATCACATTATAAGCAGTAAAAAAAATCAGTTCTTATCCAAATGCAATGGAGAATGCACTACGCATCCCAAATATGTGACTGAATTCCTATTTAATGGGATATTGGAAAATGTGTATGAAAGACCCAAATATTCCACAAGACGTAGCGTTGTTTTTCTCTCCAGGTTTTCCCCAAATAATTTCACTACTGACGAGGTGAGATTTGGGTGTTGAAATGAACATCAACCTTTCACCTGTTTGCCATACAATTTACAATGGGACCAATGTACAATTTTTTTTCCTAACCAATGACAACATGAAAAAGAAAATGGCATATTTTGAAATAACCACTGTTGCCGTTGCCAAGCTACCAAAGCACCATGGCCACCAGATAAAACCACAACGGCATGATTAAATGCATTTAAAGGGGCCCAAAAGGTCTCCAGATGTGTAATTTGTTGCACACCAGTGGCACCCAAAATAGCTTTGAACTGATCCCTGCCAGAGTCCCTCTCTGCTGGAGGGATCAGCACGGAGATGAGAATCTGATGTGGTCAAGTACATTCACAGAGCACATCCTTTAAAGCTGCGTTTAAGCTTGTGGTCTTCAGGAGAGGAGTCAGACAGGAATATACAGAACTCTATGAGTGAATACCAGAATGCTGATTGACCACATTTTCAAATAATGAGTTAACGATTCATCTTCTACTTTTTACGGTAAGATTATCTCACACAGACACATAAGTAAAAGTGGAGCAAACACCAACACACACCCATGGCTAACTTCCAGAGACCAAATAACTGCTTTAATCCATTATGAAAATCTGGGATTTAGAGGCTGTTACTAAGAAAAAAAACTCCTCTTTCCCTCTCTGTTTCCATCCATCTGCTTTGGCTTGCTGTTATGACATCGCTCTCACTCTCCGTCTTTCTGCCCAACACACAGACAGGCGCACACACACACACACACACACACACACACACACACACACACACACACACACACACACAACGACAGACACACACCATCTCAGCGACCCATAAAGGCTTTTAGGCCGATCTGACAGGGCAGTCAGAAGTGCTGCAGTCAGACCTGAGTAGTGAGTGTGACATTGTCAGGAGGGCAGACTTAATTCCCTGTTCCGCCTCCACGTGCACTTCTCTGCCCGGCAACAGCAGCAGCGCTGACGTTGCCGGGCGCTCGGCGTGACCGCCACTTTCTGTTGGCTGGACTGGCACGATGGGGGGGGGGGGGGTGAATCACCCACGTATGTGTATGCTAAACCGTCTGTATATGAGATCATGGGCTGTGTGGTTAGCGTGGGTTGTGCGGCGCACACATGACTAATCTATTGGGTGTTTTTTTTGCTCCCTTGATCAGTTTCTCCCTTTTAGCCCTTTAATAAGAAATCTATTCTACAGAGAAATACTTTTGAACTATATATTAATAGTTCTCCATTAACAGCAGTGATGGTCCATCCTCCTGCGTTTCTCTATTTAGAGTTTGTGTGAGAACGTTTTCTTCTCCATCTCTACAGTGACAACATTGCAGTGACATTTCAGAACTTTTTAAATCAACGCCAATAAGTCAGCCTCAATGTGCCTTTACGTGTATGAAGAGTGTGTGAGGACGCGAGTTACATTTTACGACGCCTTCCCGACTTCACCACACTGACTGCACTTCTACGTCTCCACAAACCAGAGCCGCTGGCTGCCACGGGCCTCATTCCTCTCCCCCACACGCACAAATTAAGGAGCACTTAAAGTGTCACAACACAGTCATCAGTAGTTGTGAATGGAGGGGCACCTCCCTGACCCATTGGCCCTTGGTGGGGTTCTTATAAACAAACATGGTCTAATAAATTCCCCTCATCATCATCCCTGAGGCACTATCTAATTAGTGTAAATGCGTTCTCTGCAGAGGGCTCTTATTCTGGCAGCCAAGCCCACTGCCCCTGCCAGAGGACTCTATGGACTTTGATGAGCTGTGATTTGCAGTTCTCGGGGGTGAAACAAAAACTCAAACATTGGAGCGTAAATATCGGCTGGAGAATTCTGGATCAAAATAGACTTATGTAGAGACAAATTAACAGGTTCAGAATGCATTAAGTCACTGATGAGGGAGTTAAGAGAGAATCATTTTTGTGTCTGGGTGAACGATAAAAGGACACTATATCTAAAACTAACAACCTCACTGCTGGTTTTGCTACTGGCCTTGACTCAAACAAGGAGAGATTGTGTTGAGCTATGTAGTTTCTGTGTGTGTGTGTGTGTCCACATGCAGCCAAGAGAACAGAAAGCACCTGGATCCAAGAAGGAAAATGGACCAGAGGGGGGAGAAAAAAAATAACACAATTACATGCAAATCTTTACAACTTCTACAGTTACCTGGTCTGGAACTTAAATCGGCCCTTTGGACACCTAGGATGAAAAAGGCATACATGATCAAACAAAACAAAAGGCACCCTGGCCTTTCCCAAATGTCTCACTCTATTCCCGCCAAGTTACATCTTGGTGCACACTTGGCCACTGTTATTCTTCCGCCTTCTCATGCAAACAGGAGCCATCTGTCTCTGTGTGTGGGGCTGGAGGCAGTTGGAGCAGCGCAGCACATGTTCCCTCGCGAATGAACCGACCTGTTCGGAGTGACGTGTGAACGGAGCTCACATAAGGAGCACAGCTGTCCAGTGGCCAGTCTCTCACGACAGCCGTCTCCGTGTTAATGGGTCAGGTTGGACAGATTAGCAGAGACCTCATCAGACTTAGCCAATTATTTGCATAGGAATGTGCACACATGCGGTGTGAAAGAGTGTGGCTAGCGTATCAGCAACACAGAGATTTGGTTTTCTGCTAAAGTTGGAGCGAGTAGTTTTCATAAAACGACCAAGACTGTCTTAATGACAAGATTAATAAATGACCCCAATGGATGATTTGATGATAATAAAAAAAAAGTTATGAGCTGCTTCGTCGTGTTCGTTTATAGTCAGAACCCAATAATTACACTTACAAGAGTGCCGTAATGATCTGGAAAATGGTTTGACAAAATGAAAAGGTTTTAAATGGCCAAAACAAGAGACTTTCATTGATGATCATGTGCAAATTTAACTATGCAGGAAAGGCAGAAGATGTGATGAGGATGGAGAAGAGACTCACTGTTCTGGCAGTGGACTCCGTCGAAGCCCGACTGGCACTTGCAGACGTACTCGCTGAAGACGTCACCTCGGCGGGTCTGGCCCGTCAGCTCGCAGATGGCATCGTTCCTGCACGGGTTGGGGTTGCACGGCCCTTTTGGACGAGGAGAAAGAGAAGTTTACGCGGGGTCGTATGCAGGAATCGGCCCCTGATAGAATGGTGGGGGAAACTGCTCGCTCCCATTTTAGCTTAAACCAGATCACCAATAGGTCATTATTAAACACTCATTTGGACCTCAGAAGATCGGCCTACCGGTCTCCGTCTCGTTGCAGATGTCTCCAGTGAAGCCGTCGGGGCAGATACAGATGTAGGGAGTTCCGGCCCCCGTCACACAGGTTCCCCCATTAATGCAGACATTCACCTTGCAGTAATCGCCTGCAGCAGGATTTTGTCAAGTTAGAAAGAGACATTAATCTAGTCTCAAGAACACATAATGTATTATTATTGGGTCCCAACCCATATTGTACCAATTGCAATCAAAGACACATGCTGGGTGTTTGTCTTTGGCGAAAAGACTTATGACTCATGTGGCGAAAAGACTTATGACTCATGAGATGTTTGATAGGCGAGTAACGATCATAGTGACTTGTAACAAAAATAAAAGCAAAAAACTAAGTAAACTCAGGCCCATATGTTGTCCTCAGTAAAACCACTTAGAATATATTTTAGGCTTTGAATAAAGAGTGAAAAGTGCCCGCCGCGCTCTCGTGCTGCGCTGCTGAATGGGGAGTAAAGCGCTGGCTGCAGGTTTGATGTGACGGTCTGAACAGCTGAGTAAGCCATCGCTACGCCGTAAACACAACACAGACACTGGATGAACCCGACAATACGACTGCTCTGTGGCCACGAGGGAGCACGAGTCAGCTCCCAGCGGACGGGGAGGAATCCAGACGAAGAGCAAGTGAGAAATGAATTTATTATAGATGAAATTTGACACCAGTGACAGTAGAAGACGGGGGATCAAACATCAAGCCTCTACCAACTCAGCCACCGACCGCCCAGTTTTCTTAATATAGACGGCGTTTAGGAATCGAAGGTTTCAATTACCGCCCTTTTTGAAACTAAAATAGGGAGGAAGTGAATAATTGGGCGCCTTTTAACACCCGTGAAGACAGGAAGTAAACACTTTTCATTTGGATAATTGTTAAGGAGATTGAGGTTGGACCCCAAGTGTGAAATTGGTGGTTTAAGGCTAAAAAGGCTAAAAGGACCTCTGACCCAGTTCTTTTGTGTGTGTGCTCTGACAGGGTACACCTTCTCACCTCAAGCTAAGTGGACTCATGAGTCGATAAATATTTTTTTAGACATCTACAGGAAAAGAAAAGTGCCGTTTAGTCCCGCTGAGGGTATAATTCACAGACACCACAAGGCCCACGGGATGAATAGGGCATTTTGAGGAGACTTCCTGTGCCTCGCTCTGTTCTCTCCAACTTTGAACCACACAAACACAAAACTTTTACCATTTTTCAAAACACTCACAACACAGCATGACAGCTCTCTAGGAAGCATATTCAAAGTCTGTAACTAGCTGGCCTTCATAGGAAAATAAACGAGATGAACATCAGTGTTTGCCCTGGATTTAAGGCGTCAGGGAGAGGGATGAATAGGATAAATAACATGAGGCTATTTAGTATAGACCTGTTATACAGTAGAGGTAACTTTAAACTACTTTTGTTTAAAGTTTGTGATCTCCCGCTGTATAGAAAATAAAATTGAACAAAATGAACTGGCCCCTTATGATGATGGTGGGGGGGGGACTGAACATACAGTAGTTTGTAGGTTGGACTTAATGTGGACCCTCTGCGTTTATTATTCATTAGCAATCAAGGAGGTGAAGGGCAGATGTTCACCGCACGAGGGAGAATAACCACATCCGGTTTGGACTGAACTCCCCATGGACGTCCAGTGTTATCTGTGCTGTATCCAGTGTCCCGGCCTTCACCACCGACGCATCCTTATCCAATGTTTGGGATGGAATGCAGCGTCCCTTCCTACGCAGGCGGCTCCCTTCAGGAAACCCTCCCGGCGCGGCGTAATGCCAATGTTCAATAAATTACCTTCCCACAATATTTCCGTGGAACAATTTGAATGATGGAGGTAAATAAAATGAACCAGTAGGAAATAAGGGAGATGCACCACTTAATTTAGAAGTCTCTTTAATCGTTGCTGGTGGTGTGAAGGTCCTTAAGCCGGGAGATTTATTGAGGAAATTAAATTAGTGACACATTAGTCAAGGTGGTCAGCCAGCAGACAGTTGCCAAACCAGACAAAAGTGTCCTTGAAAAAAACCCAGTGTCTACAAAAACCACGTCCATAAAATGACATGTGAAAAAACACATTTCCCTTATCCAGCTCGAGTGATCTGTGTTGGTTTTATGTGCACTGGGATTTTGTTTCTGGTCTCACTGAATTAGGAAAATCCCTTTTTTTCTAAATGTAACATTATGTCCACTATCAGTCTCTCAGCTTTCATTTCCACTGCTTTTTACTCAAGGAATTGTCACGTGAAAACTGTGTAGAGAAACAGAAATGTTGCTGTTGAGCCTTTAAAACGCCACTTTTTAATGCTGTAATCACACCTACATTGTGTTTTGGAGCCCACAGAAATCCCGGGGCTGTACATCTAACCTTGACAAATGGCGAGAGAACACTAGATAAGTGAGAAATATTTTTATTAATTTGGTATATCAGCGTTTGGCCGAAGAGGGTTGTCGCTGAAGCGGTGCCTCTATATTACAAGAACTACAATGGAAACAGAACCTCAGCTTGTGTTGGGGTAATTCAAATAATGTCCTGTCTTAGTGGTCAGAGTTTATGACCTTTTGAACTGACACGAAGCGTTTTGGGATAAACAGATGTTCAGGATGATTTGTGAAGCAGGATCTGGATATTTTCCCAAAGGAAGGTTTTATTGCTGTGTAAGTGTAAACAAAGTGTCCTCTTCCATCTCCTTCAATCATGTGTGACAATAGCATCTCTCTCTTCGATGTGGAGGGGACTCTGTCTGCCAGAAACGTAAACATTCAGTTGTTTAACGTCTTTGTCCTTACCTAGCATGTTGATTGGTAAACTGAAGCCATGTTTTTTTGTAGCAATATGCCTTCTTCGAAGCTTTGAGTAGCCTTGATGAATGTGTTTCAACTCTGTTCCATGCTTGCAAGCATTTAATAAATGTCCTCAGGATTTTAATGTCATCAATATTTTATCAAACAAGGGCATTGTTCCATATACATAAAAAGATGAATTTCAAAAGCAATACATCAGTTGTTTTCATGATGTTGTTTTATATTATGTGAGAACACGGATATATAAAAGGGCTAAGAGAACTAAAGGAAGCACCATCTGTGGATGAAGCCACAGACATCCATTTGCAGCATTTAACAATGCAGTAAAATCATTTCAACTCACATCAAAACTAAAGCAGCTCTTAAAGTACCCAACATGGTGCCCCACTTTGTCCTCACCACAGTGACAGATTACAAAAGTATGTGGAGTTGTGTTTGGCAGGACGGGCCGTTTCCACAGGGCATTGTGCTTTTCTCCTTATGAGTCAACGTCTGACTTTCCCACGAGACCTCAGCCCAAATACCAGGCAAAATAAAAAGTCAAGTTAGAGCCACACTCGCAAAATGGATGAGTGCCTAATGAGCAGCGTCAAAAACATGGTGCTTGTGGATCCTGTAAAACCGTGAGCCTCAGAAGGGAGGACGCAGTGGTTTTCTTCAGGGGTCCATTGGCTAGCAGGAGAGACCAGATGAATGTGGATGAAGACGTGAGAGTCGTCTTAGGACATAAGGGTGGGGTGGACTCTTTGAGGACCGTTACTGCTGCCTGTATTAGAGGAGCAGCGGCTGGTTTTGGACAAAAAAATATAACTTGACATACGAGAGGAGACCAGCGTCCATCAGTATGATGCAAGAGCAAAGGCTCTTCTTGGGTCCCAGATTATTTAGCTGGGGATCACTCGGTGCAACGGCCATGGGCGGAAACCTCTTCATCTGAATTGCTCTTATCAAACATGACGTAGAATAAATAAGCAGTATACAAAACAGGATAACACGCTCAGACAGTTTCCTTGTTTGCCTTGAAGGATTTCTTCTCCCTCATGGGTGGCTGTGCACGGCACAGCTGATAAATGAACACGTGTGTGCAGAGACGTCAGGGCTCCTATCTTGTGAGTCTTAAGGCCTGAGAACGGTAAACATTCTGCCCTCTGTGCTCTCACGCTGCAGCGTAGAGAACGGCAGGCAAGTGTGGGAACTCTGTGTTCCAGGAAGAAAAAGGAGAAAAGCCTGCTTTACACGCACACACACGCACACGCACAAAAAACTGTTATGGATTTGCTGGGACATAATAAGACTCACAACTCAACAGTGCTCATTTTGGTCTGAAGGCGGATCACTACTGAGTGCTACGAACATTGAGAGGGGAACCCGAACACGTAATGCAGGAAGGGGATCATTAGGAGGCCTACCAGACTCCCTGAATAGTCTTTGTTATCAACATTAAGATTAGCACAACTCCAGCTGCAAGTGAGCTTTCCGTTATCTGCAACTGCTCCTCCAGAGCAACACAGCCATCTGTTGCGGCTTCAAAAAACAACAACAAAAAACAACACAAAAAAACAGCAGCCAGCCGCTCAAGATCAACCAAACAACAAGCTTTTCTCTTGCCACTGTACCTGAAATAAATGGAGTAACAACAACAACTGTCTAAACTGAATGTTGTGCGTGTGAACACATCCGGTTAGTGCCTCAGAGCGGAAAAAAAAAAAGATGTTATGTAAACATTTCTGGCTCTCGCAGATCCGATTCTTTCCTTGGCTCATATGAAATATTAAACACAGCAGATTGGAAATTGGGCTGACGGACACTAATAAAGGGTCCCAAATTAGAAGGCACTCCATACTGCAATGAAACATTGATTAAGGAAGCCATTCAAAATTCTAATGGAGGAGAAATTGCCACGTCAAAGGTCGTGTCCTGGGGGATTCAGTGCGAAGAGTAATGATGAAGTTAAAGAGGCTTGAGCGGAAGTCTTAATAATCAGATGGAACAAAAAAAACCTCCAAAATTTACTGGCACAAGAACTTAAGGGCTGTGGCGGACACTCACATTATTTTCATTATAAATTCATCACTTTATTTTCTTCAATGAAATAATAAAAGTCTAATTATAATTGTACAACATCCCTTTTCCAAATACCTTGCTGCATCCAACAATCTGTGTGTCATACAAAACACAACACATCAAATCCTCACATCTAAGACTCTCTTAAACTGCAGTAAGATCCATAGTAATCAATTCTGTAAAGTGGAGTGAGCCACAGCACCGGTTCAGTAACGAGGGAAGCCTGATTGCTCAGAAGAAGAAGAAAAGGGAAAGGCAAGAGCAACTTATACCTTAAAAGGTATAATTCATCTAACACGTGACTCTAAATATTGTGGAGAGGTGAACATCCGTCACGGGAAATTAAATTCCTGTTTATTTTGGACCAATAAATGCCTGCCATCTCTTACCCAACAACCACAAATAAACGTGCATCAATTTCAACCTGGCTACAAAACCCACACATACACACATTCATTGCATGCCATTGGCCCAGCGTCCGGCTATATTTAGCCTTGCTCACTCGGTTGCCCTAAGTGGTGTTGTTGTGAGAAAAGACTGCCTCAGCCTCGTCTCGGAACACCATTTCCCACTTTGCACTCCTCAGCTACAAATAGAGGAGTTACCTGCTGAATTGAGTCAAATCAGGTAAAACACAGATGGAAGTTCGCTGGCACGCGGATGCTGGCCACTGCATCGGGAAAAGTGACTCAGCGCTCAGTAGGTTCACAGAAACCACACCTCGTCTCCTCCACTGTACCGACCCCGGGGCTCCAGGAGCAAACATGTTGGGATCTGTGCACTCGTCCTCATAGCGTTTCACTTTCAATTTCAAACAATAAAGACGGGAAACAGAAAGTGGATTAAACAGGTCTATAGAAGTGATGCACAGCAGCCTCTCACGCAAGTCTTATTATATAACTGTAATAGTGTAACTATGTTATATCTACAGGAAGAAGAAGTAAATTACAGTCCTAATCAAAGTGAAGAAGAACAGCTTTTGTTATTTAATTCTGTAACTTGGTTTAAAGTGAAATACCCGTGTTAATCTTCTTCTAAAAATGGATTGAAGTCACATGTTTGTCAACATAGTGGATTAAACACAAGCACTGGAAAACATGTGTTACTACTATGAAATTGAATACGTACCATCCTGTCAACTATAACTATAATATTTAACAATGGCTATGTTTATTCAATTAATTGATTGTCTGATGTTTGTGTTTATTGATTTTTGCGCTCTTAAATTGTTGCTTGTTTTTGTGTGTGGACTCCAGGAAGTCTATACTCCGTGCTTGTTGGTGCTGAAAGGGGTCCGAAATTTTAAAAAGGAATAGAACAAATTATAAAGATCACATCTAATATAATATGGTCAACCATGTGCGTTATTAAACTATTTTCTACACTTTCGTGCAGTGAATATCTTAAGGAATAAAAAGATCACCTCGCACCTGGTTGCAAGCATTAATCCACAAGGCATACAATGTTTACTGACGACTCAACTCTAAAAGTCCAAAGTCTATAAGAAAGTTGCAATCTGTCATTCACACAACACAAATCCAAGCCATAAAATCTGCTCTTTGTCAATGTGCAACTAAAAAAAAAAAAAAAAAAAAGCTCTAAATGAAACAGGAGGAGAACTTCCACATTTAGAAAAGACTTCAGCATTACAATATGGATAACACTGAAATGTTAGCCCTGGTCTGCGAGCAGAAATGGCGGCGGGAGAATGAGCCCATTTCTACCCTTTGTACATTGGCCTAAATGTGTTTGATGCATGGAAATGCAAACAAAGCCATCTGCCGGTGGCATGAGCGTGACACTGGACGAGTAGAATAGCCAGCCTATATGGCTCGTGCTCTTTGAAAAATGGGGGGCACACGGTTTAAAAAATAGAAGCCCTGAGGTTTTATTTCTTTAACCATACATTCAGACACAAAAATAATGTCTGGCCTCGCATTACAAAAACCTGTATTATAGATTGCAAATTGATATAACGTATATTTGTTTTGATGTACTTTGCGAATTAAGTCATCTCTCGATATTCAACCGTCTAATGTTGCAGTTTCAGAGTGAAACAAGCGCTCTCATTGCCGCACCTGAACCTAAACAGCTACAGTGCCCACTTTCTCCGTTACACCGGGGGTGAAATGACCGGGACACCACCGGACACGCGCCGAGCGGACAGACACACAGCAAACGAACGACTACGTTCCCGCGGAGTTTGTTTTCTAAAAGGACAAAGCACTCGGATTAAAGACTACAATTACTACTACAACTTTAACGTAACGTGCAACGCAAATGCAGTTAGTTTTGAACTGTAAACAAACACCAAAGAAGCAACTTACCGTTCACCCCGAACACCAGACAAGCTGAGAAAAGTTGCAGCCAGAGGACAAGACGAGTCTGCTCCTTCATGGCTGCCAGTTGTTGTCAGTGAACGCTTGTCTTGTTGTTCGTTAGTTAGCGTTAGTTAGCGTTAGTTAGCGGTGGCTGGTCAGGCTCGTTACTCTGTCGCTCCCGTGTGTGGCTCGCGCTCGTTGTGCTGCTCAAAGACACTCAGTGGAGCAGGAGCACGTGCGCCCGGGCTCTCGGCCAATCACCGTCCGCTTTTTAAAGTATAACTCCGCCCCAAACAGCTCCCGCTGTTTGTGACAACAACGCACACACGCGCACACGCACGGAGGGTAGTAAATCACCCTGGAAACAAAGAGAGCGTTCTTGGCCTATGTGCTGCATGTCATTGAATATCTTCCTTAGGATCTCTGATATAAAAACAGCGAGGACAACTTGAGGGCGTTTAATCACATTTAAACATTTAATCTGGGACTTAATTTAATGTTTCCATGGCGTCGCTTTCGTGTGTGCAGGCCCAATGTTCTCTGAAAATGTCAACAAGAAACCACTACTGACATGTAAAACATAAAGTACTTGGTTCTTAATCGAGCCATTTAACTTAACTATTTCATTTCAACTAACAATAACAATAAGGTTCCAAAACAATAAGCAATGGCAAAACTAAGGACCCGATAGTGAGATTTGCCATACAAAACATGACAAGGTCATAAAACAATAACAATTTAACTTGTGTAACGTTTACAGTACAGGACTCTTATAAAAGGTAAATACCTGAGAAGTATGAGGGTTGCAGGATTATTAACTATCGGCGACTCTCTCTCTTCTTATGACATGGTCACACATATACAACTGATTTAGTTTGTTGCTATGGAATAGAAAGTCCACACATTAAAATATGTGCATTTTTATGTTCAGAATCTCATTAAGACTGACTTTGCATGTGTTTAATCTCAAATTAAATAAAATCAAACCAACAAGACCCGTTAGATCAACGTCTCTCATCTATAACGTGTTGCTGTGTTCTTTGTGTCTTCTCTTATAGCGCTGAGAAAATTCCCATGATGGCGCCAGGCATGAAATCCTCCTCTGAAATGCAGATTAACGCCAGTGTTTCATTGTGTAAAGCCAAAAAAAGGTTCTTCTGTGGGCGTTTCTGGAGCCGACATCCAGCCGTGGGTCACAGTAGATGTTATAGTCTTTGTGCGCGTGGGCGTGAGGCGAGAAATCGTTTTTAATGGGTGTGACTTTTGAAAGAGACGTCCAAGACCTTCTGTCTTTGGCCTCATTCTGAGAGCGGACTGCTAAATATAACAACAGTCACGTGAATGTCAACTTCAGAGGTTATAACACCTGTCCAATTCCTATTTGTTGAAGTGTCTTTTCTCCATCTCATCTTCCCATTTCATTATATACTCACGCGAACACGCCGGTGTAAAATACACCATTCTGTACCCTAGTAACACATCATAAAGCAGCTTAAAGTGGTCTCATGACATTTGCAAGTGAATATAATGGAGGACTCTGCGACCTCAACTTACTTGATGAGATGAGGAATATAAATGGAAGGAAGTGAAAGTGCACATGCCTCTTTGGGGGACATCTGGGAAACCTGTCTTCTTGCTTAGGTCCTTTAAAAGCCCCTGAATGCATATGTGGAACGTTCTTTCAGGTATTTTCCATCAAGGGAAAATAAGGATATGCTAGGGAATGTTTGTGCATATAATTATTTAAGGAAAATTAGTAATTTAGAGCTTGAAATGAATAAGCTCCTCTTGTTGAACTTTTAGTCCAATTCTTAAAATACTTTTTGAAGCAGGTTTATTCCAATTTGCATGACATGGAAAATTAAGTCGTCAGCAAATCAAACTGGATTACCAGAAAGGCAAAGCAGGGGCAAGTTGCTGTCATTTTTGAGCAATTTCAGTATGATAATGATTTATTAAGCGTTGCCAGTTGATCTTGAAATGCAGCTATAAGAGAGTTTTCCCATCCAGCATCAGCTAAAAATGCCAAAGCTTCCATCTCGTTGAAGTGCTCCCCTGCAAATATATTTAAACCCCTCTTAGGTTTCTTTTTCTTCCCCTCAAAAAAGAAAAAAAAGAATGTCAGCATAGTCTCTAAAACAGGCAGAGAATTGCTTCGGTCATGGAACCATAAGAACAGTCATGTGCTCTGTGGGCCGCGGTGAGACTGCACATTGGCAGCGTCCTCTGATGTTCCCCTTCTATCAGACAAAGCCTCACCTCATGACCGAGCCAGAGGACGAGGTTCATGATGGCAGACGCAGCTTCGATGTGACAGAAGCCTGTTTGATCCTAATCCTCCAAGTGGAGCGCGGCATAATCCTGTACATCATTTTTCACACAACCTGCTTTCTCTGGAGGGGAATGGTGCTCGAGGAAAGGGTTGGGTAATTCATAAATCTATGTATGAATTTTCACTTCTGTCTCCTGAACAGAAACAAGATCAAGTCCTCTTTCACTTCTGCTTTGCACATCTGGAAGCACATAGAAGATTCACATTTATAGACAATATCACAGAGAAAATCCACGGAGGGAGTTTTTGTCCCTGTGACGTTACTTCTTTGGAGGAAAAACCAAAGTCACAGTTGAGCTGAGCCCTCGGTTTCTGACGTTGACTGTTCACACAGCTGTGTGCAGCTGTTCTGTGTTTCCAGAGTCCAGACAACATGAACCAAAGTGTGGGCTCCTTGGTTTATTGTGGACATGTTATACTTTATAGTGAAGGTTATACTGGATAGATTCAATGATAAAAACACAATAAAATATACATTTTCTTTAGGTTTTTCATTTAGTGTGTTTAAATATGAAAAAGCGTCAATATTACCTAAAATAAACATTGAGTTGCTGTGGCTTCATTCATTTGAAATACAAATGGTTTTATTTGTTAAATGACATGTAATGAAAATATAGAAATATTAGAGTAAAATATGCACTTTTACAAACCTACAGCAACACAAACCACTCACACACGCCACCATGCGTGTGATTCCAAACACATTCTCAAAATAATTGAATTAATCAAATTGTGGTTTAAATTTTGATGCGTAATGGGTTTGTAAAGGTTATTACTTACAATGTCCTATTTTTTCTTAAATACAATTTCACAATATTATTTAAAAAAACGTTATAATACAACCTATAATACCTTTCAGAATGATCCCACACTAAAAGAACGATTTCAAAAGCGTGTCCCATTAGTGGACGGCGCCCTCTAGTGGTTCAGTCTCTTATTGAAAGAGTGTCTCATCCGCTTGGAACTGAAGTGACATTAATTACGGCTCTCAGTCCCATTTTGTTTTATGTCCGGTTATAAATAAGCAGAACCATATTGTAGTTGTATACGCCACATATTCTGTATTTCTGATATACCTCCGTGTAATGATTGAGTATTTGGTAATACGTTTATTTAATTTCAACACACCGCAAACCACTGTAATATCTGTAATATATTGACTATTAGCTTGTGAGATTATATCAGGGCATTGTATCTCTGCCAGTTATGTGCGTAACATTTGCGTGCCGTTGTGAAATGTCAGCTTACAATGGTGGCATACATGAACCTGCCATTTAAACCACAGCATGTTGTTACTGTAAATTAGACGGTAACTTTTTGTGTAATAGGAAGTGAACTAACCCCGCTGCCTGTCATGCTGCCTTCACTTACTGCCGGATTTCAAGTGTAACAATCGACGAGTGCGGAAGCCCAAAAAGCCAGAAGTCGGTGTCTGAATAAATACACACGGTATTATAAATTAATTGTAACGGAAATTAACAAACACAAATCATGTAGAGAACACTCTAACATATGTTTGTTTTAAGTTGGCTACCGTCATGTTTAAATCTCGGAGCTTTATAAGAGGCATTGAACGCGTCATGAGGTTCCTGCTGGTCAGTCACTCCTCTGCTGTAAACAGACGGTGAGCTCAACTCCAGTTGGATCCGACCAGAACCTGAGCGAACTACCCGAAAAAAGCGATGGTGAGACCAGAAATGCTCCGCGTGTACTTTAAAAACGGTTTCACGTACTTTACGTGTAGTTCCGCGTAGTGTTTGTGTTTGTGTTTGCTGAAGCTTCCAGCGTCACTTCGGCACTTCTGGGTCAGTTTTAACGCTACCTGAGGGACAAAACGCATTCTTCAACAGCCACAGCTGGCCGTTTGTTCCACCATATTCTACACTATTCAACTTTATTGGAAGTTCCAGTTTACTCGTTCATGCGTTATTAATAATTTAAATGTGTCACATTCTCGAATGACATTCTGGTTTCGTTTGTTTTTGTTTGTTTTGTTTGATTTCCTCCCAGAGGGCCTGAAACCACCACCTTTTTTTTTTACAAAAAAGAAGAAGTTTTAACTGTTTGTTTTTCAGCACTGAGCCAGCATCGTCAGAGAAAAACGGAGGGACCGAGCAATGTATTTCCATCAAAGTCAGACAAGGTGGGGGCAAACTTCTCAAAGCAATAGAGGGCATCACTAGCTAATTAAAACCTCCATGGTAGTTGTCCAGAATAATGGATTAATCCCTTTCCAATGCTCAATCTTGATATCAATGCTCTGGAATTTAAGCACCCAATACTCAGTAGTTGGAAAGTAATAAAGTTAAATAATTAAATCACTAATTAAGTGCAATTTTGAATTACCTTTACTTGAAGTATCAGTTAGGAAGTTGAATTGATGGATATATTTCATTATGTTGTACTTTCACAACATTTGAAAGTATGACCTTTACACAAAACAGATTTTCTTATTGCTGGTTTTGCGGAATTATAGGATCAGGCCCTCTTTCCATACTCTTCAAATGCATTATATTTGGTACCACTACTTATTCGGGCATGCCTTTTTGTATGCCTTTGTATGCAGCATCAGAGATTAGGCTCTGCAAACAGACTCCAGAACATCATGACAAAGTAAAACTTTCTTAAAGATACTTCAATATCTTACATGAGGGCTAGAGAGCAACTAAAGCACACATGCTGAGGAATATATACATATAGTCCTAGTCCAAGTTAACTGCCTCCCTAACATGCTGTGCGTGCAGGTCCTCTCCTGTGGCGCCAATGTCCGCCCTCGAAGACGGGGACATGGGCACCTTCGGCCCGGAGCTGCCGGCCATGTTCGACGGCGTGAAGCTGGCGGCGGTGGCCACCGTCCTCTACGTCATCGTCCGCTGTCTGAACCTGAACAGCACCACGGCGCCGCCGGAGGTCGTCCAACAGGTCACGGCGCTCAGCCGATACCTCTTCAAGTCCTGCCCGTTGCTGACCAAAGAGTGAGTGCTGATTGTCACGTGGTCCCGACTTCAAGGACGCGCCATGCACCTCAAACTAGAACGTCAGGTGACCTGTTTTGGGTCTTGATCACATGCAATGTGATATTGTTTGGATATTGTCTCATTATTTGGACATTTGGACAAATCATTGTACTTGGTCAGCAAGTAAGAGATCGGGCAGTTCTCTCTAGAGCCAGCGTTTGGTTTGTCCGTTGTGGGCTCCTGTAGAAACATGCAACGAGATCTTATATCATTTTAAAGTGATGCTGAAAATGAGCAACCTGGACTGCCGGCTCCTGTTGATCTGTCTGCCGCCTCCTTTAACCGGAGCGGTATTTACGTGTGCGATTAACATCTTGAAGTCAACAGCTGTGATCACGTGTCTCCTCAGATACATTCCTCCCTTGCTGTGGGGCAAGAGTGGACACATCCAGACGGCCCTGTATGGCAAGATGGGGCGTGTCAACAGTCCCACCCTCCACGGGTTCCGCAAGTTCCTCACGATGCCGGACGGGGCCACAGCGACCTTTGACCTCTTTGAGGCTCTCGGTGATCACAGCACAGGAGGTGAGTGGCAGATGCTGGTCTATGCGGTGGAGCACCAACGCAGCCGGCTTTGGATCTTCTCTAAGATTTCATCAATTTCAACTCTATCGCCGGTCATTTTGTTTCCATGTATTTTTACGTGCGTGTTCTGATGGCACCGATGTCATACGGTAACGTCTGCAAAGGCTGGACGACCACTAATGAATCCGCAGAGAGCAAATACCATGCGCTCCAACCGGGGATTAAATCAGCGGACGCACGCCGTCCCCTTCTACGCCCACACATGACTCCACTTTGTATGTTTGTGTTCCCTCCTGTTTGTCCATGTGTGTGTGTGTGTGTCAGATGATGTTACCATGGTAATCTGTCCTGGGATCGGTAACCATAGCGAGCAGAACTACATTCGTACCTTCGTGGATTACTGCCAGCGGCACGGTTACCGCTGCGCCGTCCTCAACCACCTGGGAGCCCCGCCCAACGTGGAGCTCACCTCGCCGCGCATGTTCACCTACGGTAACCACGGAAACGCCACACAGTAGATCATTAAGGAGGGGCTGAGGCATCACGGGGAAGATCCCTTCATTGTGTGCCTGGTGTGGCCTCTTTAGGGACTTTGGACGTTTAGAGCTAGTGCTGCTTGCTGATATTGAAGTGTCTCCTCTCCCTCAGGTTGTACGTGGGAGTACGCCGCCATGGTGGGCCACATCAAACAGGCCTTTCCTCAGACCCTGCTGGTGGTGGTGGGCTTCAGCCTGGGGGGAAACATCGCCTGCAAGTTCCTGGGCGAGAGCCCCTCCAACCAGGACCGAGTGCTCTGCTGTGTCACCGTCTGCCAGGGTTACAGCGCCCTCAGGTAGGCGGACGGAAGGATAAACACAGCCCGGCCTAGATATCAATCAGGGTGCATAGATTGGGAAACTGGGGAGGTGCACATGTGTCACAACTAATCAATATACATTTTACGATAACAAAGGAGCCGGTTGGTTGGTTGTCCTACCTTAATGTGCAAATACGTACGTATGCGTTTGTTTGCAGAGCCCAGGAAACATTCCTCCAGTGGGATCAGTGCAGGAGGCTCTACAACTTTGTGCTGGCGGACCGAATGAAGAAGCTCATCCTGTCACACAGGTGCAGAAACACATTCAAAGCACCTGACATCGTTGGTCGGGGGGCACCACACAAAAGTGTTTTTTTTAGCTCGGCTTTGTCTAAATACTGAACGCTTTTGTTATTGTCTTGTTCCACAGGAGCAGTTTACTCGGCCTGAAAAGCAGCAACATCGGGGACGTTGAACTAAGCAAATTGTACGCAGCCACGTCTCTGATGCAGATCGACGACAGCATCATGAGGTGGGGGGGCGGGATGGATATGAGGCTTTTATTATGCTAAATAAAGCTTTGACCATAGTAATAATAATACGTTATCACATGATTTGCCCTGCAGGAAATTCCACGGCCACAGTTCCTTGAAAGAGTACTACGAGAAGGAGAGCTGCTTGAACTACATCCACAAAGTGAGTACATGTAGTATTCCTACTGTAGTACAGCGTTGACCTGTGTGACCTGTGTTCTCAGAGGTGACGGGAATAGTTTGACACTTTGCGCAAACTGCGGAGTTAAAAAACTGAGGCCAATTAGCTTAGCTTAGCATAGAATCTAAGAGTTCAGCGTTTAAAAAATGAATACATGAATCACACTGAATGTCGTTCATTTGACCTTCACACAAAACTATCTTTACAGTTGGAGGTAACGTTGTGTTTACAGATTATACTGCTACAGAGGTCACCTGCACTGCATCTACTACCGCTTCTAATACTTTTACTGGTACTACTGCTTGTGTAACCGAAGTGCTTCTGTCTCCAGGTGTCCGTTCCTCTGTTCCTGGTGAACTCCTCAGACGACCCCCTCATTCATCAGTCTCTACTGGAGATCCCACGCGCACTCGCCGGTTCGTCTTCACCTCTCGCTGTGAAACCCATCAATGCACTGGTGTCGTTGGCTTGGTGTGGTTGTGATGCAGTGCTGTTGGAAATGACTGTAGATAATAATATACTGACTAAAAGTACCTCCTACAGCCCCACTTCAAACCCCGCTGAACAATCATGTTTGAGCAGCTTTAAAAACGGCCCTGGTAAACCAAATGGGTCGCACGTAAATGTAACATGAAACAATCCAGTTCAAAAAATCTCCTCTACACGCATAAGTATGCGGCAAAGTCCAAGAGAATGACTGCAGAGGGCAAACATTGTCTTCCTGTGGTTGAGTAAAAAAGCCCCAGAGTCTTAAGTGTTGATGAAGTCTCTGCTCAACAACACGCCCGGTGAATGTGCCGGCCCTGACTGTCTTGTTGAATTTTTCAGGGCCATGTGATACGGCTGGGCTGTTGGATTATATATAGCTCTGTGCGTGCGTGCGTGCATGTGTGTGTGTGTGTGTGTGTGTGTGTGTGTGGCCCTGTCTTTCCTCAGGTCACATGCACTGGCCCCTATGTGTTTAAATCAGTGTGAGTAATGACCCAAACCCTGACAAGTGAAATTCTAGACTCGTCTTCAATTTCAAGGGAATCGGAACATGTGACCAGTTTTTTTCTTTTCTTTTTTTTTTTTTTTTACTTTAGACTCTTACTTTCTGTGTAGACGTCGCACACACTCAAAACCCACTGAAAATAAGGATCCGGCTGCAGGATTTCTGCTCCCACCCCCTGTTGGACATGTGTGTGTGTCCCATGAGAGAGTGTGTAGGTGTGTGTAGAGGGACAGAACGCAAAGGGACGATGGCATATGTATGTGTGTGTTTTGGAAAAGGAGGTCCTTTGATTAAAGGCACTCCTTTTCGTACTGTATGAGACTCTGAGAGAAAGGAACCCATATTCACAAGTCAAGGGTGAAGGCGCTTGACTTGAAAAAAATGAAGTGCAAAAAGCTAATTGAATGCCTCCTGAACCCCAAATATATTTGCAGCTGGCTTTTAGTGTTTTGAAGTTCCTTTATTGGAAGTTCCTTCATTTGATGAATCTGCCGGCACCATACGGGGTGTGAGCCATACCTCACATAGACACTGCTGATTTCTAACGTTTATCTCACCGCTCCCTCTGTTTGCAGAAAAAATGCCCAACGTGATGTTCGTACTGACGCAGCACGGAGGTCACCTGGGCTTCTTCGAGGGGGCCATGCTGCTCCCCCAGCCCCTCACCTGGATGGACAAGGCCATCGTGGAGTACGCCGACGCCCTGTGCCGCTGGGAGAAGAACCGGCCGGCCTGCCGGAGGAGCGGCCGCCGGGACGCCGGCTCCTGCCTGCAGAGAACCGGGGTGACAGTCAGCGAGCAGAAGAGAGCGAACGTGACCTCTGACCTGCATGCAGTAAGGGGAGAGAAGTCCGTTTTTCTATAGAAACAAGTATGGAAAATGTCCTCGATCCCCATACAAGTGAACGTCACCTCACGCACAAACAACCCGACGAGAACGGCTCAAATCTAATGAACTGTAATATTAACTCTGTGAAGGACACATTGTGAAGCCTTACACCTTTAACCATAATATACTTTAAAATATACTGCTCACTTATATTTCGAAGCATATTATCACCTATTTAAAAAGTCTGTCGGGATTCATCTTAAAAAGTTCACCACCAGAAGTGCCTGAATATTAATATGAACCTTGTGCTTCTCTTGAGTCATTGAGCTACCTAGTAAGGAGCATAGGACGTGATTCATGGTTTACACTGTGTACAGTCAAACTGGAAATCCAATTAATATTGATGTAATATGATCTTGTATGTTTTCTTTAAGAGAAGTTTGACTTTTTATTGCAGGAAAAGCGTGTTAAATGACACTGGTTTCTATTGTTGAGGCCTGACTGGATTTGATTTGATTGTTTTTTTGGGGGGGGGTTTTGTCTTTGCTATTCCCTCGTGAGCAGTGGACCAACAGCAGTCATTGTACCTGTTGACCTTCTCAAAACGACCACGGTCAGGACGGAGTTGGGTCAAACTGTTTACAACAAAAAGCAGAGAAGAGAGATAAAACGGGACTCAACAAGTAGGCGTACTGTATCAGACTCGATTTATGCACTTGCCAAGTGAATGGACCAAAGCACTCTTCACTTTTCAATTAACTAGTATCTCAACGTTGTACTTTTTTAAAATGATTTTGACCACATGTGACTCCTTAAAACAGGCGCATGGCTTTGGCTCAAACACAATGGAAGTCTTGTATTAGACTCACCTCTCATATTAACGTTGAACAAGGGCTAATTAATGCGTTTCACGTTTCGTAAGTTGTTTTTCGGGGGTGAGCAGGGTTTGTTTTTAAGCTGCTTATTCCTGCATACCGGATGGGTGGAAAAACAAACCAACTTAAATATAGGGAAGAGAGGAGAAAAGACACGTGACGACTATCGCACAAAACGCACCACTATTGCGTCTTATGGTACGGGATATTCTTATCAGAGCTGTACTGATAAAGAGCTGGAATTGTTAGGAAATCGGATTAAGAAATCTGGTTTATTCCAGACCTTTGGTGGGAATGTTTGATGTATTAGTCAGCTTCCTGTGAGTCACAGCCTGTGTCCTGTAACAACACAAACTCACTCAACCCGCGTTCCTGGAAGTTTTATTGCGCAACATGTCAACCATCGGATTTAATACAGGATTGGTTGTGTCCTTCCTGGAAGCTGAAAAGAACGTGCACCACGGGTTGTGTGCGTTGGGTCCAGACTGAAACGGACCGTTTTTCTTGCACTTTAATGGCTTCACAGTTTTTTCTTTATTAGCATTTGGGTGTTACATTTATGATCTTAATGTGTTTTATTCTCATGTGTTGCAAAGTCATGGCTGATTAGTCATATTTGATCTCATTTATGAATAAATATTTTTCACAAAGATTTGTTTCTTGGTCTGTTTATTTTATTCTACCAGCCCTAGAATCAGTCAGTCAACACGTTGGTCCAGACAGAAATATCTTAACAACTTTAGACTAAAAACCTGCATAACTGATTTTATGGGCATCCTGATTCAAGCATGTGATTCAACGAGCCAATTTGATTTGTCTCCTCTCTTTGTGCCGCTTTCTGCGGCGGAGGATTTAAAGAGACTGGCACTGAAACGGAGAGGAGAGGTTCCCTCCGAGGAAGATGATCAGGAACCATTTCTCTTTAAACTTAAACTAAAGGTGGTAAACATTTCTACAGCTAGCAAGCCACCCTTAAGTTTAGTACTAATTAGTGTTTACACACTAAACTAAGATTGCTAATAACATTGCAAATTGATTCAAAGACCACAGCTTATATTTATATACAGTTTATTGCACATTTGACTTTTTTTGGTGCCAGGTGGCACAACGATATTCATATTGAAGAACAATCTAAAAACACACGAGACAGGCAGTTGTTGGAACATCGGCCTTGTACTTTTAAGGAGAGACGGGGGTCACTGCCAGTGTTGAAACCAGCTGTGCGGTTGAACTACGGTCCAAACTAAGCACAAACTAAGCAGGCGAGGGATAGAAAACGTAATGTTTCTTAACATTATCACTCGTGAATTGACATTTAAAGACTTTAACGTGTGTGTGTGTGTGTGTGTGTGTGTGTGTGTGTGACCGGTCTAATTGTCCAACTGGTGCGTTAGCATTCGTTGCCCATTGACTACACATCACATAGTTTGACAATAACTAGGATAATGATTATGAAAATGAACCCTTCGAAGCTTTGAAAACTAGAAAAACTACCGGTGTGTCCAGCCCCATGAAGAGAAGAGATGAATGAACGTCGGCCTGCACTTTGTTCGACCCTCGTGGACACAACATGCACTCGAGACTTTCATTCAGAGCTTTTGGGGCTTTTGGATCTCCACAGTCTGTGGGGTTTGTAATATGCAATAACCCTTCAGGGCGGGTGCGTTTCAGTCGAACAGCTTGGCCGACGTGGCCTTGCCGTCGTACTTTGAGCCTTTTCCATCGAACTCGGAGGGAAGGATGTCGGCGTCAAACTCCTTGTAGTAGTTCTCCAGCTCGTCTCCGTGGACGAACACCTGCAGCGAGGACAATTGCGAGAAAAAAATTGTAAGAATGTCTCAGTGGACCATTTGACAAAACGTGTGTGTTTGTGTGTGTGTGACTCACTCTCTCCAGCAGCTTGCCCTTCATGAGCGGTTTGACCACATTGTATGTGGTGGTGAAGTACCAGGGCTGGTGGATGAAGTGCACAGCTTTGAAACGAGCAGGGAATGAATCCTGGAAGAACAAGCGGTGATTTAATAAACACCCACGAGGGGAGAGACAGTCGACCACACGCAGCTCCACCCGCCGTCGAGGTAAAAGTCTTTCTACTTCATTTTAGAAAAAAACAATAACGTTCCAAAACGCTCTCTTCTCAACGTGGCTTTTTATTCGCAGCTTTCATCTCCTGAACGCGTGCCCTTCCCACCTGCAACATGTCAACCATCTTCTTGAGCTCCGTGGGTTTGATTCCCGACGCCTGCTGCATGGTGAAGCCCTTGAAGTTCTCGATGATGCAGAAGCCGTTGATCTGAGTCTCCTCGTTCTCCAGCAGCTTCTCCAGGATCACGCAGTACGCACGCAGGATCTGAACGCACACACACATCAATTTATGTATTTTGATCCTTTAATATTCACGGTACTACGTAAAGAAATGAAAAAAGAGCCCTGGTGCGGGATCACGCAGGTGTTTTTATTTTTAATTTTATTTGTTTGGTTGTTTCTTTACTTTGTTCATTAGAATTCGTACCTCGTCAAATGTGATCTCCTCGTAGTCCCAGTTCTCGATGTTGAAGAGCAGAACCACGCGGCCGTACTTGTCTCTGCTGGGCAGGATGCCGGGGTATCCGGCCTCGATGGTGCTGCGGACGGCCTCGGGGGTCAGATTCTCAAAGAGCTCGGGGTACTCCTTCCTGAAGCGCACATAGCCTGGGGGGGGGGGTTTGATTTATTAGTGTACACATGTAAATCCATCATTATGTTATAATATGTTTTTATGTCTGAAGCATTACTCCCCTACATACATTAAACACCACAACTCATATTACTCATACACGTTTATCATTGCCATTTTCGGCATTCGACCTGTTCCTGACGTACCCTTCATCAGTTCGAAGGCTCTGGGCACGTCGTACTTCCTGGCGCGGATGAAGCGGACCAGCAGGCCGTCGGGTTTCTCCCCAAACGTGTCCAGCACCCCTTTGGCCAGATCGTCACCGCCATCTGCCTTCTCCTTGATTATTCCTCTCAGCTCCTTCACAGCCGACACCTTCTTCTCATCCGTCTCGTTCAGCTCGTCCTTGGCCTGCAGGCGGAACCAGACCAGCCGACTTTGCTTATAGACAGTTTAGTGACACCACCATCAAAACAGGTTGGTCTATTATTCTCTGAACTCGTGTTTGAATCACGAGGGAAGCTCGTAAACGTCACCTAGCTGCCTCCTGATGATAAACATTCTGAACAGCTTAACTTATGTACAGTCCTGGTCCTGTAGTTTAAAGTAGCAGTGTGTGTGATATAGCGCCATCTACAGGTGAGGTTGGAGATCGCAACCAGCCGAATGCCCCGCCGCCCGCCCCTCCCTTTCTAGTAGAGGGAAACTACGATAATTGAAAACAGTTCTGAATATAATATCGCATTTGTGTCAATATCCCCTTAACGGTGAGACGCTGTGTACCTTCTGCTTGGTGTGGTCCGGTAGGCTGGCGCACGGTCCGAACACCGGGCCGTGGTCCTTGACGGTGAGGCGCTCCAGCTTGGACCGGAGGGCCTGCTCCTCCTCCGACACCATGCGGTAAGTTCCACTCTGAAAGCACAGCGCCGGCGTGATAAAATCTATGAACGTAGGAGGAGTTTGACTATGTATGTGTGTGTGTGGGGGGGGGGGGGATATTCTACTAACCTGTCAAATCCTAAACAAATGTGTAACTGATTCAACCGACAAACACGCAGATGGAAAAAAGGCAAACGAGTCTTTGAGCAGCAGTGCAGTTTGCATTTTGATCATATCACCTATTGATTATTCACACTAGGTGTGCATTGAATGTCTCTTTTGTGTTGCTTTGGATGTCTGATATGATTGTATGAACACACCAGTGTTGCAGCAGCAATAATCAATAGGCCTGTGTTTCATTAATCTGCCCCACAACCCACGAGTCCAGTAAAGCCTGTAAATACGCCGTAAGGACCAAAAGTAGAGATTAGCTGCTAATGCTACTTTTGTCTTGAGAGAGCTGCGGTTGAGTAAAAGGTGATTGGTGAACAATCACAGGCCTTTAGAACCTCTAGAGCTCAGAAATACATGTAAAGTTTTAATATCGACTCAACACTTACAACCACAGCCATCTCTTCTGTTCTTTAGATCAGCGTCTCACCGTCTGGAGGGAAAATAAAAGGGCAGTAAATAAGAAAAGGAAACAAACAATGGACGCACTGTATTCCACTTTAATCCCCCTTCCACCCGCTCTGCGTTTTAAACTCTGCATAGTATCCTGCTTTTCTAATACCAATGAATTAATCTATTGAATTATCTTTTCTCAAGTAAAAATAAAGAATACAACTTGGCTCTTTCTAAGATCTGCAGCAGAACATGTAAAATGTTTGTGGATTTTAGAATGTGAAGCTCTTAAGATACTAAACACACTGAACTTGCACTTTATATAACACAACTAATACTAACCATCAGATGGATTCATGAGGGAAGTATAGTAACTAAGAGCAGGAATGCAGCTCTAAACCTCGTCACACTTGGTCACATGATGCAACTGCTGACTCTTTATTATATTTAAATCCCAAATACCTCAAGTGCAATTCAAACGCAGCCCCATATCCCCATTTACACACTTGAAACCGCTTTGGAAAGGAAGCCCGAGTCGCCGCAGAGACGGGGAGCTGTACGCCGTCTGAGGAGCAGAAGAGAGGCGAAGCAGCAGATGGAGCAGAGGACTCTTACCTGAGGCAGATGTGAAGAGTCCCGGGACGTCGGTGGTGTGGAGCCGCTGCAACGGGACCTCTAATTTGTAGCGTCGGGATTAGTGACGTCACACCAGATTACATCCCACTTTTTTTATTTTTCAATCAGCACTAAAGGGCCGGAGGGGCGGGAGGAAGTGATGGCGAGGGAGAGGCCGGCCAATGATGGAGGGGCTCCCCGCGATGAAGAGGCGCATGAGGTCATCCGTGAGTAGGTAAGAGGTGGTGTAAGATGGAGGAGGGATTTGATGGAATTCCAAGGAGACTTGAGTGTAAAGTGACCATTGTGAGAGCTGATTTCCAGTTTAATTTCTACAACGTGATCGCTGCAGTGGGAGGAGGAGGCCTGCGTCACATGTTCAGAGATGTGATGTTGTTTTGGGAGCTCTGGCTCTAATATTTCTCAATGGAACGAGCGGGCGGGAGGAATTACTTTTCCAATTAGTCTTTGATTTATTCTAATTTATTTTTAACTCTGCATGCAAAGGACTGGGATCAATAATGAGATTGATTGAAAATTACAACTGAAGAGTAAGAAAGATATTTTCAAAACAAACATATACAAACAATAAAGGAAATATTAACCGTATAAGAAATACAAATATATTATATATGCACACTACATATTAAGCAATAGTATCTATTTGGCAAATACTGTATGCATCACATTATTAACACGGTTTTAAACCGGTTTTATATTTCGTACTCACATTCAGAAATCAGAAATCACATGAGATCTTTGCTCTAAAACTATAGATCCATCATCCCGATTGAAGAGGAAAAGCTTCAAAATCTACTTTAAATATGTTTTCATAATCACATTTACACACACACCCACAGCCAAGCCACAAGGATTTTAGATTTCGACGTGGCAGATTCACATCAGTAAACATGGACCCTAAACGATGCACAATTCACTGCGATCAGATTAGTTGTCGTACCCGATGAGAGTAATGCAAAGCTTTATATAATGTGTTCAGTTCTGTGAGCACTTCATCTAATCGGACACCCGAAAAATCTCCAGATTAATCTCAAGTAATTGAGGTGTGAGTGAGTGAAAACAAATCAACTAAGAGCCCCCATGCAGCAAACACAGCAGGGGGGCGTAGTCGTGGTAATTTCGGTATTTTGCTGTCGAGTGAAATCATTCCGTCAAAACCTCTTTGACATCAGTGGGTGGATGAAATGTATGTTTATGTTAAAAAACACCTTCGTACATCGATTTCCTAAAGAATCCTCACTCGTCTTGAGCTGCACTAATCCTGTCATTAGATACCATTCAAAGTTCTGTGTAAATACCCACATCACCTCTATGAAGCATTCTGTTAGATCCACAGTTCAATATTGCAATACTACAGCAGTAATGTATGATCCACTGAAGCAGTCTCACTCAAATACATTTATACAAGTGTATACATATTTTAAGTTGTTTTTCCTTTCTGTACTATTTTAGTAGGTTAATTGCATCACGATGAGAACAGCCATGTGGCGAGCCTCCCAAACGCCAACGCCTTCAGCAAGACATTACTTCAGCAGGTAATGACTGAAATAACTAAAAAGTTACATTTATTTAAAAATATGTCCTTTGGGACACATTGCCGTCCGTCTTCTTGCCTCTGACGTCAGCAGCACTCGTTCTGCTCCTGATGCAACAGTGAAGGAGCAGTCTAATAATCTGCTAAATCAGCCCTGAGCCCAACAAAGCCATTTGGGGAACAAAATTAGATGGATTGTGAAAAACAATGTTCCATTGTGTTCCCTCCCTACAGCCTGAGCTGTGGGGCGAGTTCAGGCTTTGCATGTGTGTGAGTTGATGACTTAAAAGATATTTAAGAGCCCCGGTGCATAAACAGATGTACAGCTCCACCTGCAGCTTGTTCCTATGCTTGGATAAGGTGATAGAAATGATAAACATAACGCCGACGTCTTTATACCTTTACGGCGCGACGTAGAAGCTGAGCGGCGTTCAGCTCAGAGATCCACGTGAGTGTTTCAGTCACTGGGATTTAACTGGGAATGCTGGGAGAGAAACCACGATTAAAAGTGACCCCAGAGCAAATCTTCACCTTTGCTGCAGTGGACCCACAACAAGACAAAGTCACTTTCATTTGAACCAGAAGCAGTTTTATTAGGACATTTTAGAGCAGCTTACAGGAAAAGATAATGAAATACCATCATTACAATATAAAACCTTTGAGGCTCCGTGTTCGGAGGCAGCTGCAACAGGTTGAACTAGTTTTTAAAAATGTGTTTCCCTTCTAAAAGCGTCACCTGGTTTGATAACTGACTCAAATGAAACTGCAGTTTGTGTTTTCCCAAAGTGTTCTGTACATTTAATGTAAGAGCAGAACTGCTTACTATTCATTTAATAACTTAATCACCTCCAGTTTAAAGAGACAACATATCTGTAACGATGAACTGTGCAGTTCGCAGCTCTGCAATCACAGCAAAGAAGTTGCCCTGGACCATGTTTAACAACGTGATGGTGGACGTGCAGACAATACAGACCAGTGACTTAAATCACTTGGTTTTGCAGTCAAACTCTTCACATTCATTATCTAGAGTTTCTGTGGTGACTGAAAATCCCCATGTGATGTCACGGGGCGTTGGGCGCACTGTCCTCTCATTGGCTGTCGCCGACGACGCTGTTCGGCCAGTACTCGTCCTGCATGTAGTGGTTGGAGGCGGCGAAGCTGGGCTCTAGCGGCGCTCCATCGTCCCTCAGCTGGCTCTGCAGCTCCCGCTCCCACTCGCCTTCCACCAGCTTGTAGAGGTCGAGGGCGGCCAGCGCGTCTTCCACTGAACAGTGACCTCTGTGCCCCACCTGGCCAGGTGAAGAGGACGAGGAAAGTCACTCTCAGATACGCTTCAATTTAAACTGATTTAATCAACCCCCATTTACCCGGAATGTTTAATTCCTTGATATCTGATTCATGAGATTTTACGTAACAGCTCACCTGTATCCTCCTGCTCAGCAGTCTGCCGGCGAGGATTTTGAGGGAAGAGCGGCGACTTTTGGGGAAACTCGCCAACCGGCGGAGGTGGGGCGTCGTGCATGTGTCCCTGGTCATGTGACCCGGGTGCAGCATGTCCAACGCCTCGAAGTCGTTGTAGATGGAGTGGCCGACGACAACTTTTCCCTCGAGTATAGTGCGGATCTAGAGGAGAGAAGCCAGTGCAGAAGAGCACACATGAAGAGGACAATCCGGCTGCGGTTAAACTTGACAGAGCCACTATGAACTGAATGTGGAGCTTAATAAATCATTTAAAATGCACAGAATATTTCCCAGACTTGTCACCAGGCGCAGCGGGATTAGTTCTTATTTAACCTGCAGTTGATTTGAAATTCTGTCCGTTTCTCAGTATGGAGCAAAACAACAACTCAGGCATTCAGTCTCCTTACTTTAGCCTTTCCCTGAAAGGTTAGTTTTGTTTTTAAAACGTGTGCTATCCTTTCAGACATACAGCCGGTGACCTACTTAACAATGTCACATGTCATCGTAGGTGGGGTTTACAGTTCTACTTGGGTTTTGCATGAAGGAAAGGGCTAAAAATAGCTCAAGAGTTTAGTGAATAATACAAGTTCTGGCTAACTGCTCATTATTTGGTAATACGGTGCTCAAGCTAAAGCGCTTGTAATTGCATTGTTGGTGGATTACTGTTGTAACCGAATGCTTTAGTTCAGAATGAAATCAGCAGATCTCAAAGTGCAGCAGGCCTCACCTCCTCCCTGGCCTGGGCGAAGGGGACGGCGTTGAGCAGGTCTTTCCTCCGGATGCCGCTCCAGCGGGTCCTGTAGTCGGTGACGGGCCGAAGCGGTCTGACGTATTGATCGTAGAGCACGTTGCCATGGTAGTCCAAGATGCTGCAGCGGGCCAGCTCGCTGCAGCGCCCGCCGGGCCCCGTCCCGACCATCTCACAGTCCAACGCCACCACCTTGATGGAGCGGAGACACGGCGAGTTCCGTCCGCTGGCCGTGGGACTCGCCTCTGAGGAGAAACCACTGTCCATTTCCCAGCTGTCTTTCAGGGCGCCGTCTAAACTGTGGTGCTCCGAAGATTGGGGCTCAGCGAGTCCACGTTTTGATACATCGCTTCTCTGGTTTGCGGCGTTTAGAGGCGTTTGACTTCCCTGGTTAGCATTGCTGGATTTGGCTTTTTTGGCCAATTTATTTGTATCCAGATGTTCGTTCTGGTCGTCAATTGTTTTCCTCTTCGTCTTGGCAGCTTTTATGTTCTGCTGGCATTTCTTCCTGGTGCTCTCCTGGTTCTCCATGCAGTGAAGCATCGTCGACTTTTTTTGCACAAATACCAGTGGTTGCAGTTTTGTTCCTTTCTGGCGGCCCAGACATATTTAACAAATGATGGTGCTCAAGGTCATTATCTGAGGAAATAAAACCACACAAAAACATTCTGATTAGCATTGGGACAGAAATCCAGTAGGACAAAACTAAATAAGGATCTGCTTTTTTAAAATAAATTGGCTCCAATGAAGGCTTTGAACAGGTGTATTCAACTAAAATGTTGCTGAAGCAAAAGGCACAGAAGGTCATAATGTGACTGCTTAGTGTGATTAAATATAGGAAGAGAGTTGTATCAACATTTTCATTTAATATATAATAGATACACGACTAACAAATCCAATAACCCCCCCCCCCCCCCCCCCTGTCCGAACAGGACTCATTATGTAAGGTGAACCGTCGCTAGTAACAAGGGGTTTAAAAGACACTTTAAACAACGTACAACAGAATATACGACCCACCAAACTCACACAAAACGTGACTATTCGGTGGAACAGAGACGCGTAACGTTAGCAGCTATCAACACGTGGCCGAAACGTCGTTACTAAAAAAAACTCACCGTTTAAAATACGCGCGATAAGCTGGTTGTCGTAATGAAGCCGGACTTGACATTTTCCCCGAATGGTTCAGAAAAAGAGGGAATTTGTATTGCATGCGGGGTTTGTCAGTAGACTTAAAAACGGACAGAAATGTCCACGGAGTTCGCTGTTCAGTTCGGGAAAACCGGCTGACATGCGAGTTAGTTAGCGTTAGCTAGCTGAAGAAGGAGCCACGTCCTCAAACCAAAACATTACGGACGACGTAACGCGGAGATATAAACGCTTGGACTTAAAACAAAACAGCAAGGCCACAACATGACAATATGGTTTATTAAGTCATCATTACCTCCTCAGCCGGCACGTGTACAGTCTGTGAAAATGTCCGGGCGAGTATTCTCTACTCGCGATCTGATTGGCTCTTTCTCTTCTTCTGCAGTTACTCAACCGGAAGGGAACAGTCAATATCCCCGCCAACTGGTTGAATACGATATTGCACAGAAATAATCATGTTTTCCATAATATAAATGAACCTTAAGCCTAGTTTATGCTTCTGCGTTTTCAGAGCGACGCAGACGCAAGACCTCCTTGCGTCCTTGCGTGTGTCGAGACATTTTTCTAGACTAGCGACGCAAGCCTCCCGCAGCGCACCAGGCTGCGATTGGTCCGCTACCTACATCCTTTACGGAGTCTCACATTTCCTCCTTCATAGCCCGATACCGAGGGAGACCGCCGCAAACGCCGGTTTGCCGGTCGAGAGGAACAAAGTTGTGGAGGAGAATACGGGACAAATGTGTCCTTGATGAAAAGCAGCAGTGGCGATGCACGAGGCAATAACGTCTATGATAAATAAATAAATTAAATAGACGTGAGACTCTAGGTCGTCTTCAACGAAACACGTGACTCCGCTTGTTGTTCTGGCGGTGAATTGCTCTGCAACACACGCAGAACCATGAATTGAAACGAGTGCGTCGACGCAACGACGCAGAAGCAGAAGCACGAGCCGGCAGTCCTGTATTCCGTTTGGACACATTCCAATATATTTAATGCACGGTTGGACTTTAGTCTTTATTTGCATTTATTATGTAGAGAAACATTAACATCTTTCATTAGGTGTCAATACTATCAAATGTAGCCAGTTTGTCAGTCACAGCTTTTATCCTAAAATGTTTATGCAATTATTTAAACCAAAACCAATCAATAATAACGAAATTCAGTTTTCAACAATTATTAAGCTACATTAAGGACAAAACATCCAAAATATTGCAAGTTCAAAGGGGTTTAGGTTTTGGACTTTGGTTATTGAGGTTTCTTTTTAACGATAACATAGCCAACAATGAGCTAAGTATTCAATAAAATATGTCAGATTAACATAAATAGAGCTGTAACATGACAACGCTGCCCCTAAATGTAACTACTTAATGCATAAACAATTACACAAAATGTTTCTTCCAAGACCAAACAAGGTCGCTCAATTAATGTGGGTCATGAAAAAGATCAAACTGTTTATTTTGGTTTTGTGGGCCTTTTTATTTCACAATCCTTCCAAATGTACAAAAAAAAGAAAAAAGAAAAAAAAGAAAAGAAAAAGAAAATTAAGGAATTCACCAAAAGCCATTATTCCCTGTGACAACAACAAAAACCAAAGTGACATGACTGGAGACTGGTGTCCAACCGCCACCATCAGCCCGAGGCGTAGCTGACAGACCAGTGGAAATAAAAATCTCAATATTGAAAAGCTGTCCCCTCTTCCCTAAAAATGTGTTTTTGTTTTTAGACATCGAGCAGGCCCTGGCCTCCACCTCTCAGCAGCTTTCCCAGAGCAGCAGAAGACCTAAAAAGGGAGGGCCGCGTCTTTTTCGACTTGGCCTCAGAGCATTCGGTAGTTCACTAAAGAGAGTGGAATATAATTTAGTTCGTTCTTTGCATGTTTCCCACAATCATCCTCCTCATGTTGCGATTGGGATGTGGAGTTCCTGTCATGAGCTTTTATAGCTCCGTCTTGTCGTCGTCGTCCTTCTTCTTCTTCTTCTTGGTCTTCTCCTCCTCCACCACCAGGGGGTTGGTGGCCTCCCTCTTCAGGTAGGAGATGAAGTCGCTCACCTCGCGACCTCCCTGCAACACGAGTGGAGGGAGACGAGCGTCAGCGGATTTTAAAACAGAAAAAAACCCAGTGATCTCTCTGTATTTGAGGGTCACGCAGAGCTCATTCTCACCTCGTATTTCTTTGGGCTCGTCTTGCGTCCGGCTGGGGAGAAGTACAGAGTGGGGAAACTGGAAGGGGAAAAAAGGTTGAGGAGATTGATAAATTCATTTTATTCATAATTTAATCAAACCGAAAGATGACAGCCTCTTGTCAGATAAGACCCCAAACATTCTAAAATCAACACCATTTGAGGCGGATACTGTTGAATATTGTTTAACGCCACAAACCAACTGGATACACATCCCAGAGGTTTGTTTCTATATTTCGGACAAAGCTGCACATCAGCTCAACACTTCTCAATTACTTTAATTTGTGTAAAGCAATAACTTTATAACGGCCGACATATAAACAGGTAGCCACGTGTAATACGCTGATATGCAACTTTCAATCACTCCTGTTTGGTGAAATCATAGAATGAAAACAAAAGGAAACGTGAAGGATCATTTTGGGACGGCTCATTTTTCTATCAGACCAAAACTGGATCGAAGGGATGTGGTGAGCACTGTTGATACATTTGTGTGTTTTTAAATTAGGGCTGTACACAAATAAATTTTTGTTTATTTGACTTGTCAATTGACTAACTGATGGTCTTAAAAAAAATAAAAAAATAAACCTCTCGGCCGCGCCCCGGCAGCACAACGTCCCCTTGGAGAGGCCCGGAGTAAAGGTGGACTTTTTTTTTTGCTGAGTCATCGTGATTCTTCTCTATACTGTAGAGAGAACTCTATTCCACAACTCACCCGCTGACTTCATACGGAGACGGCACATCGTTCGCGGTGGCGTCCATCTTTGCGATGATGACGTTGGGATCACCGGAGAGCTTTAAGTGCAGAGGAGAGAAACCGTCAAAATGAACCCAGTGCTGCTATAACAGAACTAGCACGAAGGGCTGTCAGCGTGTTAAATAAGAAATCTTATATTATGGACCATCTCACAGAACTGAACCTGAAGACAAAACACGCTCGCCTCACCTTCTCTCCCAGCTCGTTGAACTTGGGCTCCAGGCTCTTGCAGTGTCCGCACCACGGAGCGTAGAACTCGATCAGCACGTCTTTGCTGTCGTCGTTGACGATCGAGTCGAAGTTCTCCGCCACGAGGACCTGAACACAAAGGATGGAGGTCACATGTTGACTCACTCCGGACAGATGAGCAGCTTTGAGGAGCTTTTTAATGTTGAGTCGCATCTAAACATGCGCTTCGTCAAGTTAGGATTGGTGTGGATTGTAACAGTTTTACAATTATTAAAGCTCAACACACATCATGAACACTCCTGGATGTTTCGTCTCACCTTGACGGGCCCGTCGTTATTTTCGGGGATGGGCTCAGATTTGAGGTAACGCTTCAACGTGCCATCAAAATAATCCTGCAGGAAACGCTCCAGAGCTTTACCGTCACGCCTGTTGAGGGAAGCACAAGGGGACTTGTTCAAGGAGTCCGTAGGGCCGAGGGTTTGGGATGAACTAAAGCAAGATCATTAAATCTTTGACTTTGCTTAGTAAACACACTTCAATGTACAAATTCATTCATTTACAAAGAGCTTGAGTTTTTCTTTTTTTTATAAAAAAGGGATGAGGGAGACAACCCTTCACCATTAAAAACCACACAGCGTGTGGTGATGAAATCTGGCCCAGAAAACCTTTAGATTTGCAATGGCAGCTTTTTGCTGGAATTCCACGTCAGTGTTCATTCTTTTTCTTCCTTTATTTTTTATGTGGGAAAATGCTCTACATAAAATGACTTACGAGAACTCCTCGGCCATGACGTATTTGTCTCCCTTGCCGGTGCGGATGGCCACCTGGGGCAGTTCTCCCGAGCTGCTGTCCATGCCGAACTCAGACACCTCTTGGCCGAACGCGCTCCTGCTGGCCACGGCGAAGTTCAGCTTCTTGCCCTGATCGAGGAAGCCTTTGGCCACCTTCATCACCCTGTCAAAGATCAACGTTTGGTTAGAAAGCAGAAACCAGATGTAAGCTGCGCCTCAAATCGAATGCTGCGTTTGTAGAGTAAAAGGGGCCACTGTTCCAGGTATCAGAGGACAAACTGGTTCAGCTAAACAGAATAAAGACACACACACACCTGTTCCTCCAGTAGTTTGAGCCCTTGGGGTTTTTTTCATAATCGACATCGTAATAGGCCACCAGCAGGTCTTTGCCCCTCAGTTGGTCTTTGTTGTCCTCCGTCATGTGGGGGCAAATTCCAAAGCTGTGTGGAACAGAGAAAGTAAGAATGAGTCCGTTTACGCAAAAGGAATTCAAAACAACGATAAGTTGTATGCCGTCAGGTCATGGACAACCACATAATCTAGAGATCGGTTTACAGATTACAGCAGTGCAATCAGTCGGTTGTGAGTAAGTAAAAGTAAAACTGAAAAGGGCCCCACTCTCAGTCACGCTGCTGAGGACAACTAGTGCACTTTTGTCACAGTTAACAGAGGAATCACTTTACTCAGTTTTTATAGCGCAGTTTCAGTCTACGTCTTGATAAGATATCCAGCCGCAAGGATCGGCAAAAACAGCAAATAACTAGTTACTTTTCAAAAAACGTAACATCCAAAAGACCATGACACCAGATTATAAAGTCTGTTAGTTGGACAACAAATACAACAGTTTGATACAGGTAAGCATTCCTTCGGCTGGAGTAGATTGTGTTTGCAGAATGGGTGGCCCCACCTTCTCCACCCACACACACACGCACACATCCGTTTTACTACTGACAGCAAGTCAGACTACTGCAAATGTGCTTTGCAAAACTCACACGTTGTCCTGGATGAACTTCTTTATTTTGTTGTTTGTGAATACGCCCTCGCTGTATGTGACGGAGCTTTCTTCAAACTTGTTGTTGAGTCTTGGTGGGCGGAAAAGGACGATTCCCCTGCAAACCAAAGATTAGGGAATGTCAAGGCTGTCTTGCTGCAGCTACACTGCTGACACCAAACGTGTAAAAGATGATGACGCAGTGATAAGGCAGAGAGCTACTCACGCTCCATCGATGCCGTGGCTCTGGAGGAGAGCCTCAGAGTTGGTGTGAGCAAACCGGTAGCTGTCCCTCAAGGCGCTCGCTGACTTCATGAACTCTACCTGCTCCGTGCTCTTGGCGTCAGCGAAAAACCCTGAGACGGAAAAATTAATCGTGTTCGGATCAGGGTGCAAACCCATCGTGTCTAAATTCTCAAACAGGGACTGAAATTCAAACAGTAACTTACCGACAACACTTGCGTCTTGGTCCGAAGTGTACTTCGCCAAGTCTGCGTCAGACTTGAGCTCCACAGAAGCTGGTCCAGCCTGCTTCTTAAGGAAACCAACAATACCATCTGCAGGAAGAAAATAGGAATGCAGAAGATCAGTACACAGAGAAGACAACATAGAGGTGGAAAACAAAGGGCAAGTGCAAGAGTGTGCATGTGCAAGAGGGTTGAAGATCTAATAATCATATTCAAATACCTGCAGTTCTAGGACCATCATAGGGACCGGTTTCCTCTCCATCCCTGAAGATCTTCAGGGTCGGGTAGCCACTGACGCCATATTTGCTGCATATGTTGGTGCTGGATGTGCAGTCCACCTAACGAGAAAAGGGGAATCATTCACCTTCTGAAGAGAGACCAAGAGCACAGAGAGCTCCACTAAATGGGAAGCAGTTAAGGAAAATGCATCATGCAGTACCTTGACCAGAGCAACCAGGCCTTTCAGACGTGTGGCGGCTACCTCGTACTCGGGTGCAAGCCGCTTACAATGGCCGCACCTAATGGACAGAAGAAACGGATCAGTCAGGCAGGAGAAGAAGTTGCACCAAAGCTGTACTCAAGTTACAACTTGGGCGAGGACCCTGGGGGAGATAGAGTGATTTCACAGTGAGGAATTTGATACCTCGTTCAATTGGGTTGCTAAGATTTTTAAGTTTCAAGAACTAATTTAGCTGATTTACAGTGTTGGGGGACCAAATGACTGATAATTGTTTTGATTCTTTGATCCATAAAATGTCTGCAAATAATTGAGTGTGCAAGAATTGGTCCATATAATCTGCAACTAAGAAAACTAGGGAATATTCGCAAATGATTAACTAGAAGAACTACTATAAGTTAACGTTCCCGTTCTAGAGATGACAAGTTTTAATTTTAACGTTCTAACAAACATTAATCGGACTAATTTCTACTTTAACTTCAAGTTTGGCAGATTGGAACGCGTCACAGTACTTCTGGACCAATCAGAGGACGACACCAAAACTTCGCTGTCCAATCAGAACATTACAACAGTGAAAGAACACACCCCGAACTTCCTCGTAGCCTTGTTAGCACGGTTTTCATTGTAAATTATTCCCACTTGTTAAAATATGACTACGGTCCTTATTTTAAAGGTTTAATAGTTAATCAAATGTCTGTTGTCTCTTTTAGAATCACTATTCATCTTAAAGCACACGTTAGAATAGAGCTAATTGCTGTTAACGTTGAATTGAGTGGGACGTTCACGCCTCTAGCTAACATGCTAGCGATCGGTCCTTAGCTTTAACAAACAGTCTATTTCACATCACAGATTCGATTAATATCAGAAGACAAACAGCGACGCAGCTCGCATTTTAAACGGTGAATTAACGTGAAGGGCTTCCTACTCGAGATGCATTCACGCCGTTGTAAGCAGCTACGTTAACGTCAGACCAAAAGAAAGAAATAGGAGCTAACGTTAGCCATAACTAGCTCATTAACGGGTGCGAACAGTCAAAAAGCTCAAATGCTAATTACGAAGCGTGAACAAACTCACCAAGGGGCAAAGAATTCCACAAGAGCGAGTCCGTGGTCTCCGATCCTGGCATTGAAGTCATCATCCGTGTAGTCAAGCACGTCACTGGCCCAGGCGAAGCCGGTGAGAGCGGCCAAGAAGATCACCTTAAACATCTTTTTTTTTAGCTTCAAGTTTTATTAAATTTGGGTTAGAAAAATGTAAAAGTTTGAATTGCAAATCCGTGGCAGCCCTCCTCCTCGGCGTCGTGAAGGATGGGAGCTCCTCGGACTGGGCCAAACGCAGACTACTCGACAGAGAAAGGGCTGAGGAGGATGCAGGCGGTAAGAGCTGAGAGTGTGGGGACCTCTCCTAGCCACAGTGTGGCAGCCTCCCATTGGCCCACCCGTCGCGTCAATCTGCCCCGACCAGCCAATGAGAAGCTCGTGGGAGAGACAGTGTCGTCTCAGAGCCCAATTGCAATTGGACAGCGTGAAAACTCCTGTATTCCACGCAGAGGGAGGTGGATGCGTGACGTCACGACTGCTAACCACTGTTAATGTGTGAATTTGGTCAGAAATTAAAACTTGGTTTGTGGAAGTTAATGGACATTGTAGGATTATGGGGGGGGTATCAATGATTCAATTAAACTGGAAGCAAGATGGAAACGAAAGTTCAGAACCCTATCAATTTATTAATTTTATTGGGGAAATGTCACATGTAAAGCCAGGTTTTTGAGGTGAAATGATGCACACTAAGTAACGTGCTCATGAAGTTATTATGCCCAAGACATTTTTTTAAAGAAATGTAATTAAAGCAAATGTACCCTGTAAATACCGATAGCTTCATTCATTTAATTATTCCAAAACATGACGATAAAAGTTAAAAATTGATTATGATTCCTCTCAAATTCCATGTAAACCATTACCCAACTTTATTTTATACATGCAGGAAAAACTGTGGATTTCCAATGTTGGTCTTGAGGCTGCAACTTGCAATCTCCTGTTCAATCTGTTGATTATTTTCCAGATAAATCCTAATATATTGTGATCTGATATGAGTTCACCTAACCACCATCTCCCTTCATTCAGTTCTGTTTTGAGATCTTCCTTAGTGCACACCGCCAGCAGAACTGTTAACCACTTGTATCAGCTCTTAAGTTCTGGCGTATAAATCTTCCGTGTTCGTTAACTAAGTACAACATGTGCTCAGGTGTCAGAGCAAAGGTCAAACACGATGATCAGCATGTGGATCTGCAGGTCTCGAAAGTCTTTGTGCCACGTATACCTGGTGTGGAATAACTAATCCCCCTGGATTAAGTGTGCTGAGTTCATTATGATTTATCAAAAATAAAATAAAAACGTCTTTGTCAATTGCAGTTGTAAAATCAGCAACAATCAAATACCCACTGAACCAAAGGTAAGGAAACACAAACGCTCTCCTCGTGTTGCAGACAAGAGCACGTTTGTCCGATTAAAGGCAGGAATCAGTTGATTTTTGCACAATTTAAGTACACATTCAAAGAGTCTTGCATTGGGCCTTTTATTTCTTCAGGCCCTTTCTTTTAGAGGGCTTTGTTATCAAAATCTAGTAAATAGCAATATTATTTTTGTTTATGTTCTGATCCTAAGGGGCAAATACCTGGATAAATGGAGATGGACTGGTTATGTAGTTTGTCGGACTATAAATGTCTGGTGCTGGACATTTTCCTTTTTTATAAAGCTGCAGGTATAATATCATGGCAGCAGAGGGAGCTCTCTGACAGCACAGAGTAGAATCCCTGGAAAACAAAACACTGTTATTGGTCAGGTATGACATCCTTTGTGTGGCCATCATCACTTTTGCATGGGAATCATGTTTCTGCTCTTCGGACTCCAGGTGTACTGGAAATATGCACCAACAATATTGTAAATGTCAAAGTAATTCGAAGTCACCACATCAAAAATGATCTTGCCATCTTTACAGAGGACCTTTAGAAGTGAAACGCAATCTTGAGTTTTAAATCACCTTTTTGCTGCTGTTCAAAGAGCCGTCTGAGCTTTTCAGTTTTCTAGATAGTATCCCATTGATACAATATAATAAACCAGATGCCAAGAATCACTCATATGAGATAAAGAAAGAGCGACAACTCAGATTAGTTTGTGCTGAACTTAAGACAATGCTCATCACAACTAAATACTGAAATATGACCTTTTAGTAAAGTCTTTATATCATATTGTGCATCTGTTACGATCCAATTTCACACTCTGAACTGTAAACCACATTACAGCATCACGTATGCACTGATGGATCCAAATGACTCTCCACTGTGCACATCTGAAAACAGTTTGTCAGTCATTGTAAACTCCTCCTGAGCTTCCTGAGCAGAACCGTTCCTTTTAGAGACACCGCGGGAAAAAAAATCCCTCATCCGTGAGGCTCGGGCTTGCAGCTGCGCAGACTGTGAGCGGGCTGAGGTATCAATCCTCTCCAGCAGAGCGGGGCTTCTTGCAGCCAGCGTTTACAGTAAACTCACAGCTGAGACGGAAAGGATTTCAGGGGACAAACAAGGTCAGCGGGGCTGCGAACGGCACTGCACTCCTCAGCAATTTAGGAAACATCTGTACTGTCTCAAGGACACCAACGCTCTCCCTATCACCTTGACAGAATCGTTATTTTCTACAGCAGTGTTATGTCATCATTATTCTACCAGCGTTTTATCCCGGAAGCCTGTTCTATATGCGAGTCTGGTTCTGCTGTCTTCTTCTGCTCTGCAGAGATTTGTTTTCTTTGCGGGTCCACAAAGCCGCTCTCCTCCCAAATCCTCGCCCCAGTTGCCACGGCAACCTGCTTGCTCCTCAGCCCTATCTGGGACGAGGAGGAGGAGGAGAGAAGAGTTCTGCAGCGTTGCTCTCGTGACAGGTGAGGGAGCCAGACGGAGGGAGGCTGAATACAGGCCATCAGGAAGAAACAGATTCCTCACAACACACAAACACCCGACGTCACCACAGAACACTGGACGCCTTGTTGTCCCACAACACCGGAGACCATAAAAATGTATTCTTTCATTCGATGGGACAAAGCTCTTGTTAGATTCTCCCCGCAGTGCAGAAAACACACAAGCGTCTCTGCAGACGCTTTGAGACCAAAGAAGGACACATATTTGAGTTGGTATTCACTGTCGCGTGCAGACGGCATGTCAGCGTGTTATTGCATGCTGCAGTCGGGGGTTCACAGTTAGTTCTTATAGTTACTAATATTGGAGCTTCAAGAACAGGTCTGGCAAGATTCTATATTTTAGATATTGTCAAAACATCTGATGAAAATCTACAAAACTAACAAAGATTAATTCTGTTTGGCAATTTTCTTCCAGTTCCACCAGCGCGTCTTTGACACAATAGTTCCTACTGAAGAACTCTGAAAAAAAGATGTAATTCAATTCAAGAAAATAAGTAGCAGGGTTATAGATCTACAGATGTTTAATCTGCTTGAATCATTGGCTTGTTAAATGCTTAAGAAATGTCATTCAGTTTCTCCAGTGAGGGTTTTCATTTTGTTGATATTATTATAGTTATGATAATAACTTCCTAAATAAAGGCATTCAATTGTCCCATTTTGAAGGCCGGAGACGTTTGCATGCTTGCTTGGCTGAAAAAATAAATCAATTATGAAATCGTTAACTGGACTAATCGATAATTGTTGCAGTGCTAAAGGCCGAATGATTTTTTTCCAAATCCGGGACTCAGTAAAGTTGTAGACTTTGTTCCAGTAGGTATGTTCATGTTGATGAAGGAACAAGTCCCCCAGTGCAGCCTTGTTGGTCGTTGATGTGTCTGTCGGGAGAACGATGGACCACAGAAGAGACGAATGACTTTGGTTCATTGTTGGTTTTGGTCTGTTTGTGTGATTTTGTGATTGCAAACAAGCTTGTAGAAAATCACCTGCTTTGCTCTTTGGTGAATCTACCAGATGTTTACACAAGAGTACCAGCCTTTTCGGCATAGTACAGATTTATTATGCTTTTAACTGTCACATGACACTGGCAGCCAGGCTGATCGCAATCACGCTTGGTTACCATGGTTACCTAAAGCTCAGGATTCATGCTACGGCAAAATCCTCCTGGATACCAAAGAAGGACATCTGGTTAATGTGGAAACAGGAAAATAAAAGAAAAAGGAGACTCACAGAGGAGCAACTGTTAAATAGATGATTTCTTTAATAAAAGACATTACAGTATGACGTTCACGATGAGCTAGATGGTATTGCTTCAGTAGCTTACAGTACTTAACCCGGCCCGGCCCGTGTGTGTGTGTGTGTGTGTGCTGTAATAACATTCCATTTTTGACCAGTGTGTCAGCAGACATACAAACGCTCTGGAGAACACAAGTCTCCTCAGCGTCACGCTGCTAATCTACATTCAAATCCACTGGAAATTGTAAAGAGAAGCTAGAGAGTTGAGCGCAAATGGATGGACGACACAAGCACTAGATAGTAGGAATGAAGCAATCACCACACAGGAATGAGGGGAAGAGACAGTCTGAGGATAGGACATGCAGGAAGGGGCTCGAGGCGAGGGTCAAGTTGGGTTCGGGGGGCTGAGGAGTGCTTTGGGAGTAGAGCCAAAGAAACCGTTTGACCATGTTGTGTCCTTTGTTAACGTTCGCTGACATTTTAGAGCACCGTTTGAGATTAAAGCCGTTCAAATGCAACTTAACCACAATAAAGCCAAAGGGAGTATTCTGGGTCTCTGGTTCGGTTTAGCCAGATAGACTGATGCATACAAGATATGTAGAGTATGGTTTATAGAGGTATACAGTGGGGCAGGGAGGACGGATTAGGTAAGTAGTGGTAATAAAGGAGGCAATGAAATAGATATTTATAATATCTATGGGCACAGAGCGGGGAGTTTATGCACGCATATGTGCCCAGAGGGTTGAGGGGTCAGTGTCTACTTGAATTGCTTAAGGGGTGGGGGCACCTTGATGTCCTGGCCTTTCTCCAGTCTCTTCTCACACTCGATCAGGTAGTTGACGCCATCGACCACTGTCTGCACCAGATGGACCTGAGACACGGGGCACATCACATATCAGCACCGTTATTCATTTAGCACCGTATACTGGAGTTGTGAAGTCTGAGGCGACTTCACCGCGTTTCACACCAAACTAGACTGAGGGGAGAGTTCTGCAGCCCGGCTGTAAACTATCATGAAAACATCTTCCATGTTTTTCCAGGATTCTGTCTCTGCTCGCGTCAACTTTGCTTATTCCTGCATGTATGAACTGGTTGACTCCCCCTGATGGAGTGCTCCTCTCCAGAGGGGTCATCAGTCTGGAGGACGAAGAGCTAAGCAGCTGCGAGCAGCCCACGCTCTCGTCCAAACAGAAGTGGGTTCTGGAGTCAGACGGCCGCAGCGCTTCGTGTATTCAGAGTGATTCAAGGCTATTTTGGGAATGATTCCTCTTCAGCATTTCCAACATATGTTAGGATTTTAAGAATATTTTTGTGTAGCTCATAAACCTATGAAATCCTGGATATATTTTTGCACAGAAGGAATGAGGAGTCTGCATTTACCGTAACTTTAAGATTTTCATTCGTTCACTGCATTCCACACAGAAACAGGCAGTCTCCATGTGATGAGAATAAACACGCTCACTACAATAGGGAACAGCCCTGTTGTAGTGTCATGTCTGTCATGTGTGAGAGCATTAAAAAGAACAGAACAACAAAGAACATGTGCCAGTCTGGACAACAACTCTCCTCTCTTCCCAGAGACGTTATGAAGGCAACACCCGTCTCTCTCTTTAGCGTCATAGATGAGTTGCTATTTGAGCTCAACAAAACCAAACTTGTCGACACAGTGATGCAATAATTGTCCAGATTGAGTCCGATGCGTCTCCACACAGCCATGCTGGACAGATTGTCTCGTTTTGTGCGTTTTCTTACCTCAGACAATCCTAGGCGGTCCAGATTGGAGATGTCGAAGATTCCGCCCACGGCGGCGGTGTCCACGCCGCCAGTCCCTCGTTTCTGCAGACGCAGGTTGTCCAGGATCTTATTGAGGCGGGGATCCTGGGGGGTGTAGGAGAGAAGAGTTATTCTTTGCAGCTTAAAAAGCACTTTAATCACTATATCACTCAATGTACAATGTCAATTTTTAAGATCACAACCACGAACACGACCAGTACGAGTTTGGAAACTCTAATTCGCTGGAGAAACAGTTGCACAACATAATTTTCAAAGTTTAGGAAAACCGAGAGCAAAACACTCAACAAGATCACAACTCTTTGCTGTTCTGCTCCAAAATGGTGGAACGAGCTCTCTTCACACCTCTTCAGACTCTACCGCGACTAAAAAGACTAATAAATTGTAGCACTTAAATTGTACTTTGCTGGCTCTTATCTATAGAAAGTTGTAAATCTGCATATTTGATGAAATTGCACTTTCCTGTTTCTTGTTCTTCTGAGTTTGTATCCTTGTGGTTGAAATGCACTTATTGTAAGTCGCTTTGGATAAAAGTGTCAGCTTAATGTCATGTTATGTAATGTAATGCAATGTAACATACTCCGTCATCCACGTGTATATATATCCGTACCTTGCTCAGCAGGGGCAGCTTGACGTGGACCCCGGCCCGGAGCCCTGTGCCCAGGTTGGAGGGACAGGTGAGGATGTAACCGAGCCTCTCGTTCCACATAAACTCCCAGCCTTTCTCCTGGATCAGATGCTCCACCTTAGAGACAGAGAGAGAATCAGTGGCAACACAGCGAGTGTGTGTGTTTTCATACAATCTGGGTGCGTTGGATGGATATATGGTATTTTTGTTAGTTTCAGAGCTGATAAGCTTTTTTCTTTTTCTGTTAATCTCTCATCTTAAACAGCTAACACACACATAGACAAACACAGCTTTACCTCCTTGAGGCCTTTGCAGAACCTCTCAAAGACTCTCTTCATGTTCCCGCCCTTCTCCATGGAAATGACCCTGGTGTGATCCTCCTCATTGACCCAGACAAGGAACGTCTTCTCGTTGTTGTGCCTGCACCCAGAGCGGTTGTATCGGTGTTAACAGTATCCATTGTTGTGTGTGAGGGTTATTTGCCCCCTCATAGCTGGGCGGGAACCCACCGAGGGGTAATTGAATCTGATGCACTCATGTTGTATTACTGAGTATGATGCTGGTTTCTGCAGAAGGTCAATGAGTGTTGGGTTTCTAGGACTGGTCTGGAAGGGCTTTTACATCCTTGTAATGTTGTCATTCGGCCGGTTTCCAACAGATTGCAGATTAAAGCGGTTTGATGGAAAACGACAAACATGTACGGATCAGGGGTAACAGAGAATAAATATATGACAGGCAATACATGCATAAGCCACTTTCCATAGAATGATGGAGCTCCATGGAAAGGGATGTCAAAAACTGGACAAACTGGAGTACATCGACATTGGCTGAACACAAGTATTTTTGGTCCGCACTGACCTTTTTAAAATTGTGAGAGATTTAATAAGGTAACGGATACGGCAGGTTGAGTAGAGGAAGAGAGAGCGGTTTGAAGGGAATACAGCCGTGATCCTTGAATGACAGCGGAAAAGAGCAAGAGGAGTAAAACTAAAAAAAGGACTGTAAGGAGTTGGAGGGTGATAGGCGAAAATGAGAGAAAGTGGAGCGTGACATGAGGGATGTGAAAAAAATGAAAGGGGAGAGGAGAAAAATGGAGCCAGAAAGAAGAGAAGCTGGAGGGGGGAAGGGAAGGTGAATTATTAAGAGGAGGGGGGGCTCATATGGCTGGCAGACGGACAGACGAGGGAGGCTGCCGATGGATTCTGGCTCGCTTACACTTTCCATCTGGCTATTCCTGGGTACCCAAACTCATGGCTGAGGGAGCATTGTCAGCATCGCTAATACACCTTTGCCACGGCTCGGCCACGAGGGAAGTGGCTCTACTGGTGCAACCAGGCAATGAAAAGAGCATAAAGGCCCAAAAAACAGGCATAACAAAACAAAAGAATTTGAATTTGAAAAGATATCACTTACCAGATTCCACGGGCATCAGGCCAATCACGTGCCATGCCTGCGCACGTCAGGAGGGGGGACACAGGTTTGTCGAACAAGAAGTGGTCCTATCAAGAGAACAGACAACTTATACTCAAGTGGCACCAATGGCAGAATTACATTGGACATTTTCATCACCGGGAGACAGAAACAACAGTGTGGACTGAACACCCTTTTCTGATGACAATCTTCAGCTTCTTTTTTTGTAATCAGTTTCTTGTGAAATAAAACAAAAACTGCAACTGTCCACTTAGCAAATAGTGACTGAATAATGTGCGCATCTCCCTCCAGCATCACTCACGTCGATGAGCTGCTGCTGCTCCTGGTCCGTCATCTGAGTGAGGCTGTAGTACTTCCCCTGCAGGTCGTCCTTCAGGCCGGCGAGGGCGTCCACCACCACCCTCTCCACCTCCCTGCGCTCCGCCCGGGTGCAGGCGGGGGGCAGGCTCAACCCTCGGATGCTGCGGCCCGTTCTCACCCTGGACGACAGCACGTAACGCGGGTCGAAGTTGGCCGAGTGGATCTGAAAGAGAAGCGGGAGGGGCGACGTTTCTAAAAATATTCAGCACGTCACTGAGGTGAGTTCTGAGGCGCGGGGGGCCCTCGGGAGGACTACCTTGCTGGCGTCCAGGTCGGTGGGGTGCTTCATAGTGCGGGGGTCGTAGCCGTTGTGCCTTTCTTTGATGACGGGGTCCAGCAGGTCCCCAAATACCTGGAAGGGACACAGAAGGCATGAAGACATGTTCCGTACTAACGGGATTTAACTCTTTTTACATTTCTCTGATTATTTCTACATTCGGCAAACATATGCGTATCAAAACGTTCTCTCTAATTAAATCTCATCTTCCTCGACGAGGTCACAAGAGATCTGTGTTATTCTATAGTCCAGTATTTAAATCTATACATTTCACAAGAAGGATTATCACATCCCTTTGTTTATTAACCAGTAGCAGTAAAAACCACATATGATCAAATTAAGAAAAAACACCCACACATGTTAAAGGGAGATCCGATATTGCAACACATTGTATGACGACGAACATTAGCGAAAATATTTTTTAAATGACCCTCCCTCGGCTCTGGCGCAACGCTCCTTCCTGTGAAACAGCACAAGGAGGACGGGAGGCTTCATTCCTTTAGCTGCAGCACCGATCCTTTCTGAGGACTGTTTTCACCTCTGATGGACGGTAAAAGGAAGCAGCGTTGAAGCCCGGGGAGGAGGGAGGGGGTTACGTGTTCCCCCTGCTACGCGATACACCCAGAGAGTGCAGTGTTCGAACAGTAATAACAGACTGACCTCGTAGGACTCCTCGTCTCCCGCCACCATGCCGACGGTCTTGATGAAGGGGTGCCCCGGGTTGTCCACGCCCGTCTGGATGGCCAGGTCCAGCGTGTACCCGTTGGGAGTAGCCTTATCGCACAGCTTGGCGTAGATGGCGGGTGTCAGGTGACTGGCCATGCAGTTGTTGTGTTTGCGTAGGTCAGGGTACTCCGCACTGCACAAATACAATCTCAAGATAATATATTGCCACATTGGTCTCGGAGAGTGAGAAAAGGCTGTTTTAGCTGCGTGGGTAGTTAACTAACTGGAGTTGTGCCCTTGTTGCAGGTGCAGAACGACTTATTTACTCAAGGACACTTCCGAGTGGCACGTACGCGGTTACTATGGTTTCAACCTGCTTCCTTATGGCCATGGCCCCCCCCACTGCAAGACGTGCCTCCGGATTTTATTACATAAGAGGATAAAGTGGTGATCACCTGGATGTTATAAATACCAGCAACATTATATTTTGAAGACGGCTGATTCTTATGGTTTAAGGCAGAACAATGCTAAATTGATAGGAGGAAAAGCCACTGTCCACAAGATGTTAAAAACGCCAACATTTAATGCTGATGGAGAAGAAAACCTTTAGATGTATGATAAGAAGAGCAATGACTAACTCAATCCCAATAGAAAATTAATTATTAAGACTGGCTTTCATCCAAACTAAATGGTTTCCTATGGCCAAGAATGAATTTGGGTTTGGCTTGACAAAGAATACAAATGCAGCTAATGAGTTCCTGTTTCCTCTGTCCTCCGTCTGGCAGAAGATAAGGTGTAAGACTGCGTTCATAACTCCAGTTGCACAACGTGCTGCTGAAGGTTTGGTTAAACATAAATGACCTTTATAGAACAAAGGTTGGATATTAGCACCATGCAGCAGCCAGACACTGGTCGCTTTCATTTCTGTTCTAATCCATTGATGTCTTTCATTACACCTCCAAAGCCAGAAAAACACAAATGTGTACCATCCACACTGAATGTGCTCCATTGATGTGCACAATGTGTGTTGTGCTATTTAAATTGCAGGATCTAATAACGCCAAAGAGCTGCTTGTTCAGGGTCCCAAATCGATGGATTTATTGCTGTCTTTCCACCAATGTGGCTGCAGTTATTAATCAAAAATGTACCTTCTTTTAGTCCTTTTACAACTTATGCTTTTTACATTCTGATTCACCTCACACGTCTTCATATTTTCCTTAACATTGCACTGCTTTTTAAATATTAACAATATTTATTAGGGCGTATCCTGCTGGTACGATGTGAGATTAAGATTATGGCTGCTATTTATGTCAATAAAGCTCGATAAGAAAAAGGCACCAACGGCTGCTGGAGCGACCGAGGCGACCTGCTCAGACAAAGGCGACGCCTCTGCAGCGTCACGTTTACCCCGGTCCTCCTTCACACATGTGAAGGACGTGTTACGATTTTAAAAACACAATTCATACGGTTTCCCCGACCCCAAAAACCGTCTATATGTGTTATTTGGGTTGTAAACTTGCTTTAACTGTTTTTGACCCAGCAAGGTTAGCGTTACTTAATGTTAGATTTTTACACCCGGGCCCATGCGCCCCGTTAAAACACAATTACGCTTAATTTGCGTCAATTATTCGACCGTATTATTTCCCCAGAACTTCTTAATGAATTCCCGTAATGACTCAGTGTGTGTGTTATCTTTAATATTAACATATATTGGTATCGTATAATGGAAGCCATGTACCTGGCGGGGTAGCTCCTGCGTACCGGCGCTCCGCCGCTGACGCGTTCCCGCTGGAACAGCATTCCGGCCGTTAGGGAGCCCCCGACGAACGACAGCACCCCAATTCTCTGCTTGGAGGACAACATTCTCGAGAAGCTGCTCGCCATTTTTCTTGTAGGTGTCCGTAGAGGTGTTGTTGAAAAAAAATAAAGAAATAAAGTCTTATTTCCAGTGTCGCAGGGAGGGGAGTGACAGGTGGATGGAGGAGTGAAGCGCCTCTGTTGGAATGACAGAGGAGGAGAACCGTTAAACCCGAGTGACGTCAAGACGCACGGTGAAACACAGGACGTGACCGGAAAGAAAGGTTTAGCTTCAAAGTAAAAGACCAACACGATTTCAATTAGTGACCTGTTCATTGAGCATTTCCTTGTTCGGCTACATCATTTCATTTATTTGCCAGCCATTGTTACCCGGGACTATACAGCTTCACGTGATCATCCTATGAAGAATGAGGAACTGCTATAGATCAAGTTTGCTTCAACTTGAGCAGCAGCACGATTAAGATATTTACTCGTGGATACTTCAGTAAAAAATACTTCATTGATGTTCTATATAATAGTAACAATCGCCTTCTCGCCCTGCAGGTCTCCGTGGATCGGACCCTGGTCCTGACTCCTGCCCCGCGGACACCTACCGCTTCGAACACCATTGACATTCCTATTGCTGTAAACATTAATGAGCATCACTACATTTTGGGGTAGTTTTTCCAGTGCCGATGTCAGGGTTTCGGGACAGAGGATGTCGCATGTGTACAGATTGTAAAGCCCTCTGAGGCGTGTAATTTGCGATTTCGGCCTATACAAAATAAAATGAATGTGTAAAATGTACAAAGATAAAGAAACCTAAATAAAAATGATATTTACAATAGATCATTCATATAATTTAATAGTCTAGTGATTACTCGGGATTTTACTCTGAAATGTCCTTTGTACCGGAAGTTACGTATCTCATTGTATCTATCTTTCCAGTTGCCAGATTACTTATGCGAATCCCCAAGGACGTCAGTGCGTTAGGGACTGGGTTACAAGGACAAGAGGGATTTATTTTGAACCATTGTTCTTCTCATATTTATTTGTATTCTTTTAAAAGTTGGCGCGCAAGGCAGACACGAACATCACAGTTTGATTTGGCCCCACGTCCCTTTTGAGTAGCCCCAACATTGGTTTCACTGCGCAGCATGACAGGAAGCTGGCTGATCTGGCTGGCTGATTTGAATTTCTCCGGGCGCACTTCTTTCAACTAATTGCTCCCAGAGATTGAACTTGATTGACTTCAAATCCGGTCATTATGAACTTGAGAATGTGGCAGTGGAAAGTCAAACGATCTAAAGGTTATCACACTACGTGTTCAAAGAAAATCAGAAAGACATTGATTATGCTTAACTGTGACGATTGTAAGAATCCGTCAAAAGGCGGCGCTTCATTGGATCTCGATCCTTCACCGTGAAGCGATAAACTGATTTTAGTCGACTACACACGGTCAGATCCCTTGAGACTCAAGCCCTGAAGACATCAGCAGGCCAAATCGGAGTTAAAGTCCCCTTCTGTTAACAGGAAGTGAAAGTCTCAATACCATGGCCTGCTTCTCGTAGTACCTTTGACTTGCATGCAGAGGGTTATTGCATGAGGACTTGCATGTCAATATGAACTGATTGTCATTCCACTTACTGGCAACAGTGACTGTACTGTGAAGGATTCATGGGCACGCCATCGGAAAAAAAAATGCTTTGTGACGGCAACATTAATGATTCATTTGAATGAATTGTGCAAGTGCGCTATAACATATGTGCTATGTGCAGTTGGAGACCTGAGACCTCGACAGCTTCTCCATCAGTCTCTCAAACGGTTTCATAACTCAGGGCCTGAGCTCCTTCTGGAGGATCATTCAGTAATCTGGGGATGAAAGAGGAAATAGTGGGCGTAGTCAGATCAAAGTCTGCATACAAAAATATGGATTTGAACCGGAGCTGTAATGACTAATGATCTTGTGAGTAATACCACACAAAATTCAAAAGAACTCCTGCCAGAAACAACAAGCAGTTCTGTTGAAATACGTGAAATCTAATTCCTGTTCAGAGCATTATCATGAAGCTTATCGCCAGCCATTAAAACATAATCATTATATAACGGCCTGCTAGAAGCACAAAAGGTTTATACCTCTCGAGAACCGACCTTTGAACACAAGTATGAATAAGGACTCTTAGTATTTGCTGGTAGCTGATAAACGTCACACAGAACTGCATTACATGTTTTACCTGATTCGTCACATATTAAAAAACAAGTACATATTAAAGCCTTTAGGGTGAAATTAAAAAAGCATTTTCATTAACTTAAGAAAACTGATATTTATTTACAATTGGGTAACATAAGATATTTACAATCTGAATCAAACATTAGGCTCTTACCTTCCACTTAAAAACAGGATTATGTCAAAAACAAATTAATAAATAAAAATGAATAGTATTCATTATCAACATTGATCTACCAGCTATCCATCAATCTATCAACTTGATCTCAAATTAGCTTATTAGAATTTTGAAAAACAACACGTCTGCGAAGGCCGTTCGAGTGGTGCTCGAACTCGAGCCACGAATGAACGACATCTTTCCGATCTGCCATCAAACGAGGCTGAGAGAAGGATCTTCTCTCTTGAGGCTCAGGGAAGCAGCCTCTTCCTGCTGTAGGTCTTCTCCCCCGTGTTAGAACGCCTGATTGGCCGTCTGAAGGGAGAGCGCTCCACCCCGTCGGCCTCCATCTTCCTCCCTGACGACGCCTCGTCTGTAGTTTAGGAGAGAGGGAGGAGGAAGTCAGGTTTTATTGTATTGATCATGTTACAAAATACACAATATGGCCGAGAATACATCGTTAAACACCAAGACGAAATGTGACTAGTAACAGTGATGTCGATCTAAAGAAATAGAATTGGCAACTCTTTAGAATAAAAATAAAAAGTAAAACAGAAAATGACAGGATCCGTTTTGGTGAAGCAAAAGACATTTGTTTGGTTGAATGGCCATATTATTTAATCCTTCAAAGAATTATTAATCATTGTTCAATTTGGTTATTCATTTCTAATCAATATTTCAGTTTCCACCTCATGAGGTAGAGCCACGTTTTGTCCATAGTCACCGGTCAGTTTAATGGACCTAGAAATAAAAATTGGTAGTTGCATCCAAATAATGACCTCATTGATTCCTAATTTAATTATTTGTTCTATTAAAGACTCATTTATAAAATGACACGTAATAGTGAAAGGTCTGGCTATTACTGAGGCCACATAAATATTCAACTTTAAAACCAGAATCATATTGCCATACAATATAGAAAGGGAGTATGTGTTTCTCAATTGATTGTAATGAATTAAATATGCAGTAGTACAGTAGACATTTACAGATATTACTGTTCCACCACATAATCACAAAGCATTAAGGAAAATACTTTCGTGCCGGTCTAATATCTGTTACAGAATAATATGAACGTCTATTTGTGAGATTCAAATCCTTCCGTCGGTTTGCTCAAAATGTGGTTCATAGACGACAATAGTCAAAAATAAAAACACCAGCATTATGAATCTCACCTTTAACATTTGGCGTTCTCTTACTCGAGGAGCCCGTTTTGCCCTCGAACAACAGCGGAGAGTGAGTGAGGGCCAAGATGCCGCTTGCCGTCACAGACTTCCTCACCTTTGAGCTGGGAGTCGCCGCTGCTGTCAGAATGCACAAAACACCTGTGATGAAATTACACTTTTTTTCCTGAAATTCTATGCAGTCATCATCTTATCACAACTTCTGACAATCTGAAGGTACACATAAGACTCCAAAAGCTTTTTAAAGCGCCTTAGCTTACTTGACTGGACGCTTCCAGCGGCCCAGTAGGCGTCTCCTCTCGTCTGCTGAGCCAGCTTCTCTGTCCAGTACGAGTCCTCCAACGGTGTGAGTGGCGATGCGCTCTCTACAGGTGGGGACGACTGTTTGGAGCCCAGAGAAACCACCGCGGCTTTGTTGTTGGAGAGCTCGTCCACGTCCTCGGCGTCCTGCAGACGGCTAACTCCGAGCTCAGCTTCCTCCAGCAGCTCCGCCAGCAGAGGCTCCCCCTTCGGGCCGCGGTCCTTGCCCCCGCCCGCGGCAATCTGAGCTCTCTTCCTGCGAGGCCAGCTGCTGAAGTTGTCCGGGGTCACTTTCCCCGCGCTCTGCGGGGACGGCGTGAGGGGAACGATGTCCGCGGTTGCCAGCGGAGATGTCGTTCCCGCGGGATGGCGGGTGGGGGTGTAAGACTGGCAGATGTAGGTTTGGAATCCTCCGCCTTTTCTGGGCGTGCTCTTGGCTGGGGTGACGTGAGCACAGATGGAAGGCGAGACACATCCTGGGTCTCTGTGCTTGGAAAACAACGCCAAGGGGCTTTCCAGCTGAGACGGTTTCACACAGAGTAAAGGGCTCCGCGCCCCCGATTGGGGGCCTGCGTCCGAGGCCAAATCGCCCCCGCTCGTGGAATTGGTGCGTTTGATTCTGAGCTTGGGGAGTCCCGAAGTCTGCATTTCTAGTTCGACTTGGTAAGACAGAGGGTTCGGAGTGGAGGGGCCGTTGTCCCGACTCGGCCTCGTCGGGCCCCTAGGGGTGGAAAACCGAGGGGGTTCGTTTCCGTACCCCAAACGAGCCGCCGCCTCCCTCTGCCGGCGGTCCGGAGTCTGCCGGAAGCCGTAGGTCCGGCTGGGTGTGCCTGGGGGGGGCACGAGCGATTGAGGAGAGGCTGCGTTGGGCAAGAAGTCACTCGACTTCGAGGGCTTCCGCGAGAAGCTTATGTTCATTCTGATGCCTCCACTTAACTGGGTCTTAACAACGGCGGCATCTACGATGTCCATACTGTCATCGTCCGTGGACGCGGCGTAAAAACACAAAGAGTCATGTTGCTGTGAGTCTGCGGGGGAAATGGAGTCAGAGGTTTCAGGAGGTCCGGCTGGAGCTTCCTCCTTTGCAGCCGACTGCGTGTTCTCCTGCACAAGGTCACCGATGTCATCAGAGTCTGTGTCCAGTTTGGAAGGAACATTCTCACTAGACTTTGATCGTAAGTCGTGTCCGGAGGCGTCGGCAGCTCGACCCGACAGTGTCCTCGTCTCGGAGTTCGCCGAAGCGGCCGACGTTTCTGAAATAGCGTCACGTCCCTCTTGTGTGAACAGCGGCTTACACAGGGAAGCTGCGTTTGAACCTTTGGCCGGAGTTCGTCCAAAGCGAGTGGTCATGTTGTGAGTGGGACTGGGCGTCCTGGATAGAGTTCCATTGTTGGGGGAGATCTGGTGAACTGAAGGTGGTGTGCATTGTGGAGGAGGCATTCCCAGTAGACTGGAAGAGTCTTCTTTAGTAGGCGTTTTCTCCCTGATGGGATGCTTTTCAGAGGACATCAAAATAACATTTTCAGAAACACGCACTAGGCTGACTTGACAAGACTTTTCCGGGGTCTTGAAAATGTCTCTTTTAGTTTTAGTCCCTTTGACAGGAGTGATGCGCTGGTCGGCTGATTTCAACAAGCTCGGCGAAGTGCGGGTCGAGGTCCGAGGAGACTCCGGCACTTTGAAAGTGCCACGGCGCTCTGCCAATCCGCATTTTCGAGGGGATGGAGACCACGTGACACTCTTCTTTGGAGTCTTTGAAATGGGGCTACTGAGAAGATGTGGTCCAGAAGAGGTGGGGCAATCGAGCGAGGCCTTGACCGGAGTCCGGAGGATGCCCTTCAGAGGACTCCTCCCAGGGCTCTCCTTCGTAGGTGTCTCCACCACAAGGGTCTTTCTTGCTGGAGATCTGGAACGATCCATGCTGAGTTGCCGAGAGCTACCTGCTTCAGGGCTCTGTGCAACGGAGGAGACACTCATCCTCGATGGAGGCGGGGTTTTGGGGGAAATCGGGGTTCGAGGGGTCTTGGGTGGTGTGATACCATGCGTGGTTCTCCCACGTTTGCTTGGTGATCTTGTTGGAGTTTTGTTTGGACTCTGAAAAAAACACACACAAAAAAAAAGAAATCACACCTGCAAAAAACTAACTAGGCTGGACCACTTGAGGGCAGCAGAAACTAGCTACTTTTAATAATTATTCAACATAAATGGAATGCGCATTTTTACATTTTAAATTGTACAAGCAGTGCCACACATCTACTGTGGTAACACTTATTAGCAGATGTTGAAAACCTTTCAGTTGCAGAGTGTTGGGTGTTGTTAAAAACATTGCAATACCAGTAACAAGTTTTCGATATGGGTATAAAACAGATCGAACGAAAGTTCTATTGGACTGGAAAAGTTTTGATGGTCCTTGGCAATACACACACACACACACACACACACAATAACTTACCTCAAATACACTGGAGTCTGTGGACAACCGTGACCTGGTGAGCCTGGTTCCACACGACTGGTCAGACTGACCACTGGAGGACTCAGCGGCCCCAAAAAGAAGACTCATGGGAGATCGTACAGTTTTTTTCACATTAGCGGCACTGAGCTGGGACGCAGAGAGAGCCCGGTCCAGGTTGCGGGAGCGAGGCTGAGAACTTGAGTAGAAGACATTTGAGTGTCTTCGAGCCAAAGTCTTTATTCTCGGGCTTCTTCTTAGGTCTGATATAAAAAAATATAACAAAAGCACAGGAAGACATGTGTTAAGTCAGTCATGGGTAGAGAAAACAATAAATGTAAAATACTTCTGCCGTGTTTAAATCAACAATTATTTTCTTTCATTTGAAAAGACTACATACTTGTGTACTTAAGAAAAAAATCCCAATTCTAATATTTACATTCAAGTCTATTTATTGCGTGTTTTAAAAACAACAAAAGTGAAATACCATCTGCAGGTTTTACTGGTGACTCTTCCACAATGCATTCCTCAGTTGGGACAGAGCTCCTAAAACAAAAAATTAATAATTAACAATTAATAAGCAATTCAATTTATTAAGACTTAAATACACTTGGTTACGTAGGAAATTTTTAAAAAGCAGGCCTCAGTAAAGTGTTGATGAATACATACCGTCCCCTCTTCTGTCTATGAAGCAGACGACTGGACACCTGCTTGTGGTGCGGCGTTTCACACACTTTCCTTGTTAGAAGTTTGTGTCCCTCTAAAAAGCAAGAACTTGAAATCAATGAGCTGTAAGTTTAGAGGGGATAAACTACGGTCAATAGAAATACACCAAGCTTCTGCCTTACAGCCAATAACATGGTTAAAATGGCCTGAAAAAACAAAAGTAAAAGGTTCTCCTCGCCTATAGGTTGGCTTTTGTTCCTTAATTTACAACAGTTTTCTTCCAATTAACTCTCAATAATAAAATTATACCTTCAGATTCCGGAATTCGCTTGCGTTTCAAGCCTTCAAGCGCGGACACAGACTGGCTCCTCGGGAGCTTGGCTTTCTTTGCGGTGGAAACGACCTCTTCGTTAAACAGGTTTCTTCTCACCTTTGTCACCTCTGTGGACAATCAGAAAAAGAACTGGATTTAGAACCAGCCAACATGGCAGTGCCCAGTACTGAATGTCGAAGGTGATTAATTATTACAACGTACAGAGGAATCTGATGGATAACACAGGAGTTTTCTGGACTTTTTCTGCCATGATTTGACGATGTTTTAGATTTAAGCCGATCAAACCTTTTTTATTCAAAAGATTTCAGGTTGAGTGGCACTGGTTGAGTTTACGTTAGAAGGGAAAAGAACATACCTTGTGTTTCTTGTTTTTGAGGTTTAGGTTGTGGTTCTCCTGGTTTCTCCAAATCAACAGACCCCTTTGATTTGGACTAAGCAAAACACAAATAATCAGGTCGAGATATACAGTATGATCAGTCAGCTAAAATGACAGAGTTTCTGCAAATGTCCTCTTCGGTCTCTTGTTTGGGTGATGGTCTTCAAACAGGACAACTCAGTAAGCAATTAAGAAACAGTGAGGCATTTAAATGTCTACACTAAGGTGGTTAAAACCCAATTCAAGGCGTTTTGAAAATACAGTAATTAACCAGCTGTGGGAAACTTACGGCTCTCGTGGTCTTTTTAGGGATCTCTATTTGGCGAAGACTCTGTGATGATTCAGTCATGCTGCGGTGACGAGTCAGCATCCCACTCCTAAAAGAGAGAAATAAAAAAATAAAAAAAATGTTACAATGACATACTGTATATATTCCAGTGACATTCAAGGAACAACATCATTATCGTCATTCAAATGTTTCCGCTTTTAAATTTCCATTCCAGGGCTTTCCTGATTTTGTCAAAGAGTCAAACCAGCCAACATTCAGCCGCCCCTCACCTCCTCTGGCCTGCGGAGCGATTTCGCAGATCCTGCAGACGGCCGCTGCCATCCGAAAGCATGCTGAGTGTGGACAGGGGGCCCGAGGAGGCCGAGGGAGACACGCTGTCCTTGGCCACTGACTCGTCGCTGAAGAAGTCAGAAGGCAGAACAGCCACTAGAGCCTCGGGGAGCTGGGTGCCCAGACTGTGGTAGATGTCTGCGAGCACCCTGGGGACAGCGGTGAGGAAGCTGCCGTGACACAGAAACACTAATGTTAGATCCCCAAAAATATGGACAATATAGAGCTAACTTAAAAAAAACTTTTCCCGTTACACATCAATGCTGTGGTGCATTAGGTTGGTGTTCAAACTTGCCCCTTTCCATCGTTCAAGATTTTAAACACTAAAGTTAAGAGTACAGGATACTCTAGATGATTATCATCATTGACTTCAGCTTATATTTAGTCTTTTATAATAATCTTTCTTTGTTTCCGAACAAATCCTTTACATACATTTTGATGGATTTATTATGCTGTTGATCAAGTTGGCTATGGCAACAAAAGAATCCCTTCCCTGCAGCCAATCACACACTTACCCAGGGAGAACTTCGTCTCCAAGGAACATTGCAAGGCAAACTGGGTCTTTAGTTAGGGAGATAATCCTGAGCATTTCAGCCACCTTTAAAGACATAAACTTCACAAGTCAAAATAGTTTCAGGCATTTAATAAAAATATATTAAATGTCGGAACAATACAATCGGATATTTTGTGACACTAACGTGGGCAATTTATTAAATAAAGAGTTGATTGTCAGACAAATAATAATAAGTCAAATAGAAAGAGCAGAATCAATTGGCCATCAGTGCGGTTATAAAAGAAGAAGTGATAAATAACATAACATTTATGTAACAATATATCCAGAGTGACTCTTCTACCAGTTGCATTGCATAAAAAAGGTGACTCAAAAGGCAAGCATCTTACCTCCTCTGCCATCTGATCCACATCCAGTGAGTCAGACTGCCCAGTGGGGAAAAGTCTGCAAAGCTCCAGCCTCAGCAACGCCTGAAGTTTGCACCTAAAAATGATTGATTACATTTTTTTTTTTAAAGATAGCAGATACATGAGGATAAGCACATGTTTATCCACTAGGAACAACCACAAACAGACCGGGTTTCCTACCGGAGAGAGCCAGTACAGAAAACACAAAAAGTATAAAGCACTCACTCTTTGACTTTGATATCGATGTCAGCGGCCGCGCCATAGAGTTGCCGGATGTATTTGCTGGACTTGAGAAGGTGCTGCTGGACAAGCAGGGAGGATTTTATCTGCAATGGAGGGATTTCATTTCAGATATGCAGCTTAATAACAATCCAACAATATGAACCATAAGGCCCCTCCACAAAGAAAACCAAAAGGGTCAAGTCGTCATCTCGAAGTACATTTAATGCTTCGCCGTGACCTCACCTGCAGGTCAGATTCTGTCCCGAGGAAGGTTTTCACTGCGAACATGAGCTGTCGGACTCCAGCGAGGAGGGACGAGTCTCTCTCTGCCGCCGTCTTCTCATAACAGCACTTTAGATGGGACAGCAGCTCTGCCTCGCTGGCAAAACCTGAGCAAAGGGAGAAGAAGCGTCACAGCGACCTGTGACTTTATGGAAACCTTGACTATGACAGTTAGGGGAATATGCCTCTCCGCTTCAGTGGGCGATCATTCACGGATTGTTCTAACAGGGAGGCTCACTGATGGCATTGGCTCCTCCAGGTTTGTTCCGGTCACTTGACCGTCTCTTCCCCGGTCTGTCTGGCGCCGTGCCCTCGGCGCCGAGCTGCTCCGCCTCGGCCTGGTCCTTTTGGGCTTTGACATTCAGTCGCGCCACATTCAGCATCTGCAGGGAGCGGCTCATGGTCTTCATCTTCTGTTTCACAGGTGTGCGCTGTGCACCACCTGTAGGTGAGAAATGGGAAATGATAAGATCAACAATTTGTGGGACATCGCCTCATGACAAAGGCGTAACAACAACATAATGAAGACCCCCCCCCCCAAACCCTCAGTTTATTCAGGATAATGAGTAAGTCCCAATGCTCTAAATCTAACTTTTGACTGATTTTTTAATTTTGCATAGGTGTTAAAAAGATGAATGGGATGAAGAGATGTCCGTGCTCACGTTTCTTGCCCCTCTTGGCCTCTTCGCCCCGGGATGTTTGATACAACTCCGCCAGACCACTGATCAGCTCCTGTTGTAGGACAGACTGCTCCGCCTCTTCTCTCTGCTCTGGAACAGCATCCAGCAACCTGTTCAACAAAGTATGCAGAACAACAATATGTTACTTTTTTTATGGCTAAGATTGAGTTTTTGAATTTTCTTTGATCACAACACAATCTCACCTCATTGACTCCATTAAATGTGAAGTCACTCCTGACTGGTCTGACTGAGGAAACCAACTCTCCAACACGCCTGTGGTCAGCGGACAATGGGTGACTTCCTGCTGAGCCCACTCAGGTACCTGACCGTCTTTTAGTTGAGATGATGAATAGAAAACACCAATTAACAGCAAGCAATACAACATACCGTGGAAATGGGCAAATTACTGTTACCATTTTACGCATTTAAAAAAGTGCTAATGTCTCGAATATTTGCAATTTAAACTTTTCAAAGATTAGACACTTAATGATAGAATAAATAAACACAGCCATCTACCATTAAATTATGAAATAAATAGATAAGAATATTATATCCCCCTGTTCAAACACAGTAAATGCAACAAATGACCTGTGTACTTTGGACAGCTAAAAGTCAATCCCAACCTTTTGCTAACTATTTTTAGTGACATAATTAACGAGTTTTTTTTTAAATACTGATGAATATATGCAGAAATGTTTTTAATTATAGATTATATGTATCCTCACCATCAACAGCGTCCTCATCCTCATCCTCCGCCATGATGTCATACACCACTCCCAGAACACTGCTCACGATATCTGGCAGTTGAGCCGAGGTTTCTGCCGTGGCAACGGCAATGTCGGTCATCGGGAACTGGGCGTGCTGAGTGACCTCCGACTGGAGGATGGTGAGCAGAGCTGTTGAGTGTGACACGGGTGAGAAGACAGCCGAGCACACCAGGCCGCTGTCGTTCACGTCCGAAAGCTGGGAGAACGAGCACAAGGTGGGAAAAGGCAAGTTAAGGTTTACCAAGTTTGTTTTATTTTAAGAACAAAATTAGGTAAAATTTATTTTTTTTATAAATAAAAACGTTAATCACGTTAATCATGAGCAGTAACTTACTGTATTACCCTTTCAGATTGGTTTCCATTGGCATATTGAAGAGTTTATATAGTAAATTTAAATCTTAAACACAACTGTTGTTGCTCTAGAAACAACATTTAGACTTTTCATAAAAATACATTTATTTCTGATATGGTTCTTGAAAACCAGGAAATCTATAGGTAATGTTCGCACCTTCTTAGTGTATTAATACAAAGCCACACAATCATCAATATATTAGACATTATCGCACATCACAGACTTTCCTCATAATATTCAGGTCTAACACGCCCCATTGTGTCTCACCATGTGCAGAGCATGTGATGACAGCTCCATCAGGAGATGCTGGAAGGCAGCAGCTGCTCCCTGGTCATCAATGCTGGAGCACTGGAGCACCCATGACTCTGTTGGTGTCTGTGTCAGTGAAGAGTCATCCCAGTCCTGCAGCACTCCTTTCAGGCACACTTCCACCGACTCTGGGAGAAGCCTCTGTCTGCGAGACACTGGCTCAACTGTGACTCCACAGCTCTGTGTCCTGTCACCTGGGAGTGGGGGGTGGAGAATGACACAACAGACTTACAATATATTAATGTAAAAAGCTCCCGATTTCAGCGCCTGTCACATATCAATTCTGCTGTTTTTTGGTTCATGTTCAGATTTAGATTGAAAATATAGATCACATCAGTTGTTTTAACAGCTGCAGTTATAACAGATGATAAGAGTTCACAGCAATGACGGGAAATGTGTCACACTCAACTGCTCTGCTCACCATCTTCCAGTCTGAGGTCACTCAGAACGACGAGTTACCGACCACCGGCATTGCCGTTAACTCTCATTATCTCTCATCATCCCGACCACCGTTACCAACCTTGCTCCCAGCGCAGAACACCGCCTATGGCAGGAAAAGCCAAGGAGTGCTGCCTTTCAGAAGACAGCAGGTATCCAATGCCGGACCTGAACGTAAACGTCTCCCTCCTGAAGCTTGCGTCTGGATTCTGACTGGAGCAGAGGTTCAGCAGTGCAACCACGGGGATCACCCTGCCGCCCAGCCGAGCTAGGATCTCAGACAGCTTGTCAAGGCTGAGGTGGTCCTCACAACTCATGATCTGCAGAGAGACAGAATGTCAAAGTTGCTCGCAGTCGGTGGAAATTTTAACTTTCTTTAACAGCCTCTTGGGATTTGTGTGGTTCCATAATTCACAATGGCTGAATAAAGATCATGACATAATTTTACGAAATGTCTTGATCATGCAGGTCAAGCAACGCTGTTAATAAGGAAATGATTAGTTATTAACTTTGTTACATGGTTACATAAATTAAGCATTTCGATTTTGTTTTCTTATATGAATACTCTTGACTCCTACACTCTACTCACCTTAACCTGTGATCTGCTGTCAATCCAGTGCAGCACCACCTGTCGCTGAGTCAGCATGTCGTGAAGGCCCCTGGGAATGATGTGCTCCGTCACATCTGTCGGCAGCTCACTCTTTCCCAAAGAAAGATAGTCCACAAGTTGCGTCCTTGAACGTGGACACTCCGACACGATAAACACCACATTCCTGCCGTTGTTTGAAACATCCTCCTCCTGTGAAACGCTGGGCTTTCCAGCTCGGCTCGGCTTACGGGGCCTCAGGGACAGTTTGTTGGGAGATGTGATGTCTGGTCTGTCCCACTGGAAGTCCAGCAGGGTCTCTTTGAGGGCATTTTGAACAGATGCAGAATGGTTGTGCTGCTGTTTCTGATGGGTCGGGAACGGTTTATCCTTCAGGTCAAACTTGGCTTCAAACTCTATTTCAAAGTCCTCGAACGCTTTGTGGCGAAGCTCTTTAAAGTCTGATCCCCTCGATAGGACGCTAGCATTGCGACCAGTTTGGGATTGAAAGAATTTATAACCCCATCGAACTTTGTCAAATCCATACTTGTAGCCAAAATGCAGCAGTGTTTGTAATATTCCTCTTTTAAGTAGTCGATTCTTGACTTCCAGTTGATCTCCCGAATCGCGATCTCCATAATCCGCATCGATAACAAAAACCAAGTTGTGTAGCGACATAACGTAAACTGCAGTGTCCCCGACTGTCTTCAGAGACTTTAACTCAACGGTATGCTATGAACACAGGTCAGCCTTGGTCAATTGTATTCGGTACGTTGTACAGCATTGTGTGTAGGCATAGGGAGGGCCTTCACAGCTGCTAGAGAAGGACTCTTCATGTTCCCAGCTAGCGTGCTAACGCCAGCTAGCTAGCGTAGCTACCAAAACTCATGTTTACGTGATACAAAATTAGCTTTGACTAGTGTGACATAAGTGGAGAGCTCACCATTTTTCGAAACATGGCACCACATGTAGTAAAGAAACACGCCCAAACTTATTTAGGTATCAACACGTTTTAAAGTTTCCATATTACGTTAAATCCCTACCTAAACTCGTCTGTATTCGCCATTTCCTCGCTGTCGTTTGTCCTTAACCGTTCGCGCTCCTTGAAAAGAAGCCCGCCTCCTCGCTGTGATTGGTCACCCACTGCAACAACAAAAAGCTAATTGGTCTGAAGTAAAGCGTCATCTTTTGGGCTATTGGTCAGGAATATTTTGTTAACTTCCCATTGGGCAAATGCTCTGTCAATCAAACCTCCAAAATAGCTACACGTATCACTTACATTTAAGTTTTAAATCCTGAGCCTGTTGGTAATACGTTATGTAAAGTTACATTGCTCTATGTAATAAATGCTCGCTACTGTTTAGCATTGTTCTAAACATACTGGTCTATCGACCAGGACCACTTCTCCCTTTCTTACCTTTAGTAAGAAGAAGAAGTTTACATTTGCTTTTTAAAAGTACCCTTCAGGAATGGATAGATTTACACTTTTCATAAAAGTAGAAGACGATACATTTCCAACTTGAAATCTCAGATTGGAATATATATTAGGACATATTTTAGGGCTAGGAAAACCTAGGAAACAGAAATCTAGATGAGGCATGTAACATATCTCTCTAAAGGCAACACTATAAAATAAGACACAACTTTATGTACGCCAAGGGAAATGGTTCAGCAGCAGTTGTAGTAAAGTAAGAAAGAATAAAGATTTATTTAAACATCAATAAATATGCCATGTCCACTTTATCTCAGTGGGTTACGTTCTGTAACAACCTCTTTTCTACAGCACCAGGGGGAGATGAAGAGCTTAGAAAAAGCTTGGAAATGGAGAGCGATACATTTAAAAGGAGCGTACTCAATAGACTCTGCTTTCGTGTGTCTCCATCAAGGTGATGAAGACCCCAGGATACTGGTCCAGGATGCTTTTAGGCCTGCTGACTTCACGTCCAGCACAAAGGGCTCATTTAGCACGGACGTCTCTGAGGCGCTCACACAAGTTATTCTGTTTGTTACAGTAATGAGGAGTTGTCCAAACTGTTTATCCCATTGGGTAGTTGACAGTTATTTTTAAGCAGAATTCTGTTCCACTCTGATGGTAACATTGTGAAGGCTAGCGCAGCTAGCTAGAAATGTGACCGCTCTGATCCGTGATGGGCAGAATACTTATCTTAACATTCACTGGTCAAAAACCTCGCTATGCCATTTAAGCTGGATTTTGGTGAACAAAAACATATTAAAACAGAATACCAACCATGACAAGACAGTGTTAAATTATCTTTAAGAGGTGGGAGTGCTAATCACACATGCACTGCTACAATTGTCATCAGATTCATCAAAATGAAGTTCTGAGGAAGAAGAAACACAGCAGAATAATGTCCCATAATGTCCTCCAGACTGTGGAATCACTGAGCAGATGCTTCTAGTTTGGCACAGAGGCAATTATGGTACCAGATATTATTCATGCTGATATGTGCGCAAGTGCACATCACCAGAGTAGCTTTGTCAAGATGTAAATGAGTCACTTCTTTGAGTCACTGAAGTGGGAAAGTCAAATTGACAGCCTGTTCTGACCTTATTGACCCTAAAATCACTCCTGGCTTGTGTTTGCATTACAAACAAAAACAGGCTGGGTTTTTGGGGACATTTCGAAAAATGCGTGCTTTACAAATGTTGAAATCTGATGCCAAATAAAATCTAAATATGTTGGACACAAAATATAATATAATATAATACAAATTATGAGAGCCGGAGCCAATCAGACTATTATAACGTAATCAAATGAACAAAATCCCTTTTGATAATATACAGATTTCAACACACATTTCTGTCATAGGACCAGGATATCCTTTTCACAAAAACTGAAACACATCCAGTTTGTTTTATGCTACGTGACTTTTCGTACATGCATCCGCTGTCTGTATCTTGAAGCCTAGTTTAAATAGAGTAGTAGGTGATTCTTAATAAAAAACAATCCCAGTTGTTTTAATCGTAAACAACGTCTGTGATGGTAATATATCTTTGTGAGGGATTATAATGTTTGTTTTTTTGTCCAAAGCTGGCAGTTCCTCTTTTGCATCATCAGGTTTAAAGTCAGACATCGAGTAATCGGACACTGCAATCTCAGAATTGACGAAACAATGACAGAAAGATCGATAGTCCGTCACTTCGACGGACTGGAACCATTGGAGACAGTGAAGGACGAAATGAAAACAGCACTGGGAAGCTGTTTGTCTGGGGAAAATGACAAAAATGCTTCTATTTAACAGACGAAGGCCCTTTTATGCTGCTCTGGATGTTAACAAAGACAGCATGGACATCGCAGGGTCCCATGAACCCTCTTTGAACTCCTCTTCACTGGTTTCCTGTTGATTTTAAGATTTGATTTACTGCTTATTGGACTCAGCTGAGGTCTGGTTTCTTTCTCACCTTTTGAGAGGTGATGGGTTGACCTTTATTGAGCTGGAGTGTAATCACAGCTCACATCTCACAGCTGTGAAAAAACAAAAGCAAAGGGGGAAAAACTTATTTTTAGTGGGCTTTTGATTTATCATCACTCATCATTCTGGCCAAATTTGGGGTATAATCAGTCCCCATGCAACATAAATACACAGGTAGCTGGAGAAAGTAGGCGCAGTGTGTGGGTCTGAACCGGATCAATCCATCAACCACGCACACGACGAACTGTGGCATAATTCCAGTGAGTTGCCACACATAAACACAGGCAGTGGACGTGGCCAAGTATGACAGCTCTACAAGCACTGGACAAACACTGTTTGTTTTTGTGTGAGAGATGGAAGAGACATTATGGCATCAGCTGGTCTTTGGTTACGAAAGTAACGGTTGTTGGTTTAAGAAAAGGCAGTTGTGCTTTGTTTGGGTCAGGGGTTGTAGCGAGGGTTTGCTTTGATTGCTCTTTGCACACATTAATAAGCGTGACATTTAGTGGGAAAAAAAGGCTAAAACAAAGGCCATTGTTGGCTGTCCTCTTTTCACAGGATTGGTCGACAATAAGTTTGCCGTCATACGTCGAGAAGGAACGTCCATTCTCTTGTTTAAAATGTGCCCCATCGCAGTCTATGTTTAGTCAAGCCACGTGCCACCCGAGCAGGTTCTGACCCAAAGCCCCCTCCGGCCTCGTCTCCGTCTGCGGCGAGCTGCTTGCCCTCACCGGGGTGGAAGTCGGGCATCACGCTCCCCTCGTCACCGAGTCGATTGGGAGACGAGGGGCACTTCTCTCATCACGTTCTGTGCTTTGCGGAGCTGACTGATGGCACCCTGACATTACTGAAAGTGCGTCACCAGCCCAGCAAGGACGCGTGGTGGACGCGACCCAGTGCTGCGTGTTTTCTGAACAATAACACAGCAAATGCTACATGACACCTCCCGCTGTCTTGAATTCCCCATTCTGTCTCCGTCATACGTCAGCTGATAAGAGCGCAGATTGTTTTCTCTGATCCGTTGTCCTGGTGTTGAGACACTTGCAGGTGATTTTTCACTCAGGTTAGATGTACTGAAGTAAATCAGAATTAGTGTCAACTCATTGCTGACTTTTGTTTTCATTTAGCAAATGCACTTCCCAAATAGACGTCACAGAATAAATGGAAATAGAGAATGACTCAAAATACTTGAAAATATTTATTAAAGTACATGTAGCGAACATTGTAATATATATGTATAAAGTTTAACAATAAAGTATAAAGTTTATGATATTGTTTTCAAGTCAAGTTGACTCGTCAGAAGTCAGAAAGAGCAATAAAATATCACATCTACAACTCCACTTGGTTATGAACAAGAATAAGAGAATAAATAAAGACATTTAGAAAGGCATTTTGATTTTCTCAGGAATTGAAGCAGGAGATTTCAGCTGGGAAAGGAGAGCTCAGCAAACACAACGATACTCTACTGCTTCAGTGACTGCCAGGTCACTTCCGTCGCTCGGTCAAAGAATTTACAGTGTGGTTCATCAAAATATCAATTCAACAGTCCTTTCTATGGTGGCAGCTCAAGTAGAAAAATCTGGATTGAACCAATAATATGGACACAACTTTAAAATGGAAAAATATCAACCGACTTTCATCATTCAAGCTCTCCTCATTGACGTGTACCGTAGAAAAGGAATACATTTGAAGAGTGTGTTGGACGCAGCGGCATCTGATACTTTCCCCACTCATCGCATCTATACAGCAGTACAACCGGCCCGTGCGTCTTCAAGCTACGCCCCGTACGTCGACATGTTAGTATTAAATGCAAATGACAGCAGCAGCTCACACACACAGGCAGGCAGGCCGGCCTGGTTCAGCTCAGGCGGGTTGGGAGCGGCGTCGAAAGCGAAGCCGGGAGCGCGGGTGGCGGCGGACGGGCCTGTCCTACGACCCTCACTGGGTGGAGTCGGAGTCGCTGGAGTCCAGGCTGGCCTGCGTAGGCGCGGGGTTGCAGCCGTGCTGGGCGGCTGGCGGGCAGTGGAGGGCCTGCGTGCTCCGCCGCAAGTTCTCCAGGGACTGCAGGAAGGACCGGCGCGCCCTCTCCTCCTCCAGCGGCGAGGAACCCTCCTCCTCCACCTCCGCGATCTCAGCGAAGGTCACCGGCTGCGTTTTGAAGCGGGCCTCGCGAGGTCGGCGGGAGCGGCTCTTGCCCCTCGCTGGGCCTTTGGGGACGGGCAGCTGCTGGGGGAACTCCTCCATGGCCGAGGCCATGAGGTGGGCCGGCAGGACGTGGAAGCCGGAGGCCTCCATGACCATCTGACGCACAGCAGCCATTGTTAGGACAGGAGCCCAAGCGAAGAATCAAATGCAATGCAACACCAAGCGAGGACGCGGCTGGGGGACGACAGGCCGACGTCTTTCTTGCTCTTTATGGTGCTCTGTCCTACTCAAAGAGAAGTGTCTGTCTTAGTTCGTCCAAAGCCAAGCAAACAGACCCTTAAACACCTCCAGGTCCAGGCGCACTGGAGAGGGACAGTCTCACAGGTCACCTCTCGGGTCAGCGCCTCGATGTGAGCGCTTCTGTTTCAACAGGTCTCTTCTCTCTCTGCCCGCGTCACGTTCTGTGCGTTTGTGTGGATCTCAGTCGGCTGAAGTTAATGCAACGACAGCTTCAACACTCCCTTTTATAGCAGCTCCCGACTCACTCAGTGTCTCCCTCTCTCTCTCTCTCTCTACTCCCTGTTTGCCAGGTCCCTCCCTCCCCCCTCCCACCCTGTCCGTCACGGTGCAGGCCTTCAGAGCAAGACATCCAGTCAGTCACCAAAATAAACATATGGTGAGAGAATATCTGTTTGCGTGGGGGTTTTGGCGAGGAGGCTTTGACGTATTTTTCAGGTGTGAGGGAGAATCAGAAACGGTGATGGAGACGTAAAATTGATTACACTTACATGCAAATACATGTTTCAAGAACATAGAAAATGGGCCGGAGAACAGAAGGCAAAATAACTACCTTTGTAAAGCTGAGTCAGTGACACAGGTGTTGACTCACCTCCGTGGCTCTTGGTGTCTGTGGGTTGTGGTGTTTCTGTTTGCATGGCATTATATTGTTCATTTTATTCTGAATTGACTCGGACGTGAGTGATGGAGGGAAACATGGGCATCCGTGTGTGACATAAACAAGTCAGGGCGTTATTAACGGCCCCCCGTGCTGGTACAACCACTGCGTACGTCCACACATAAGCCAGTAGTTAGCTGAACGTATGATAGCAAGGAGACAAATTCACCGGGCTTGGATATATTTGGGACTGGGAGACAGAAACCGGAGCAAACCCAGAACGTGCAGTTCAGCTCAGAAGCGCGACATTGTGGCTTAACAGCCATTCATTGTGACCACTTTTAACATTCTAATGATGTCCTGGCAGCCTAAGCGACTCATTGCAACGAGACATTTGGCATCCGTCAGCACATTCACGGACGACCACAAAGCACCTTGCCCTCACGGCTGTGGAAGCGTCCCAGCGTGCCAAATAAAGGCTGTGAATACATCATGACTGCTTGCACTTCTCTAATCAGCTTTGCAGTGATACTTTCTCACACTTAAGTCCTAATGAATACATTGAATATAAGTCTGTGACCATTATCACGTCGGTTGCGTTCATGCTGCAGCTGTGTCCCCGTGGAGATCTTCTTCTCTCATGCGTGACCTATGTGGTCATGTGATCAGTGGCAGAAATCTGTGTACGCTCACACTCACTTTCAGTTTCGTATCTGAAGGAAAAAGGGTAATGAACATAGTTTTTTTTTTACAAAGCATGACTTAGCTTTAGATTTGTAAAGCCATATACGGTCCCAGTGGGCAACATGTAAACAAACATCAGAAACTCAACGGGTCGACCCGTGTGTCCCCCGTAGTTACTAATATTAACTTGTAGCATCACAGGCAGTGGCGTGTGCGTCCTAATGTGAGTCCACTGCAGTGACAGCTGTTTTGTGTTTTAAGGGATGACCTCACCGGCTTTTCTTTGCCACTTTTGCCGAGTTTTAAGGAGTGACGCAGTGGCCTAAAAAAGGCTCCTCCGGTTTCGTCATGCAAGATGACACCTCAGGAGGGTAAGTCATCCTGTTTCCTCTCTCCTATGCACACACTCACACACACACAACACACGCACTGAATACAACCCCACATTCAGTGCAAATATCTCCTTGCTCTATTCTGAGTAGATATAAGGTCACCCATGATCATGCCAGCAGCTGTTAGGCAACTGACATCACATGACATTTGGGATCCCCATATGTGTGTGTGTGGGGGGGGGGGTGGATATCAATACATGAATATTCATGGCCATGCTTGATTCTTTAATTTCATAAGAACCAAACAGTTTATTTAGCGTACTTGTTTTTTTACATGCTTGTGGGGAAAAGTGTTCTGAGCAGGAACTGTGTGTGTGTGTGTGTGTGTGTGTGTGTGTGTGTCCCTGGGGAAGCCTTGTTTTCCAAAAAGAGCCTGCCAAGACTGCATGGGTTGCACACAAGGACATGATTTGGCAAAAACAATCTAGAAAAGCATTGCACTTATCTTTCAATCCCAGCTGTTAAAAGCTTCACTTAAAATAGATGAATCCTAAATAATAGCCCGTTAGAATATTATCTCATTAGCAACAGCCGGCCTTTAACATTAAAGCACTTGTGTTTTCATCTTGTATCATTTCAAATGATTCAGTTGCCATTGGTTGGTGTTTGTGAGGAGATGTCGGTTAAATCCCTGTTTGCAGTAACTTGACCTACCAGATGGTTTGTTACAGAACAATCTTAAAGTGCAGGTGTTTAAAAAAAAAATAACGCCTTTTCCATCCAGAGAAGCCTTCAGGACCATCATTTGCTCTTCTTTCAATAAAGAAACTGGCCTTTCCACATGGTCTTGTGATTCCGTGTCTTCTTGTGTGATCTCATCATATAGCAAGTCAAGGTTTGCATTGCTTCCTGTAGCATTTCAATACAATTGGGGCATTTTTTATTTCCCTTCTGCATCACAAAAAAGTCAAAGATCAAAACTAAACACAATTCCTGTGTTTGCTCATCATGTGAAATGCACGTTGAATGGACTTGTTTTCTGGTGCCTCTCACATCTGAATACCAGATTGATCAACGTAATTGCAAGTATTTTAAAATCCATCCTGCATCCTATTCAACAGCTGATGGCATTTGGGGCGAAATACTTTCGTAAGGGAACATGGTTAGAGGCAGCTGAGAAATAATCCCCTCCCTTCCTCCCTGTGATCACCTTAACCACCCTTGGCCCACCTGACATTAGCACATCCAGCATATAGCAGCAAAAGGGAACTGCATGCGAGGAACACATAGCGCCTCTGCAGGATGCATGCTCCAGATGTGCAGCTGCACGAAACTCACTAGTTCATTCAATGTGTTTTAATATTGAACAAGTCTGTGACATCAACGAAGAGTGAAGTAGACCGGAAGAACTGTAGAGATATGCGAAGAACAAATACAAATACATTCATTACTTTATAGTTATGACAGCTCTGATTCATAGTGCCGCACAAAGAAATGCGGCACTATGTCACTGATACAAGTTATTTAAAACATAGAGGTATAAAATAGAAACGTTCTTTGTTTGCATGCAATAGTTTTCACACGGGTTTCCTGATTAACTAGATTTTAATAACTTTTTACAAGTTCCTTTTAAAGGAGCTTCAGTTTAGCTTAATAGAGCCGGTATCAGTGACATAATATGTGCATATAGATGTAACAGTCCTGGTCAGACACAAGGGCGTATGGTGTCATTAACAGGCGGTCTCGCGTTTCACCAGGTTCCACTTCATTGGTGTGTAGGTGGGGGGGGGTGTACGGAACGCCCGTGTGAGCTCACAGGGCTCAATGAGAGGGATTAGTGTAGGAGTTCACAGCATAATTGACGTGGAAGACACACCGATGTAGATGTAGGCCGTGATAAGGATTTGGCAATGGCGTGTGTCTCAATATAGAATAGATTTTTATGAGTTTGATTTAATTAAATGGCGTTGCGAGTGTTATTAACACGCAGTGAGTGACACTTAGTGTCCAGGTGACAGTATGTGCTGAACCAAATAGATAAGACAAAAAACAGAGGTGCACATTTATCTGTTATAAGGGACACTTAATGTCCTTATGATTGACTGACATAACCCTTCGTAGACATTCGTGGTCCCCAGAGAATGAACTGGTGCTACTTATGATCCCTGCGGGTAAAAGTGGGCTATTGTGATCAATGCAGCCTGTTTGACCTCAATACTGAACAAACATTATTCACTTAGACCCAAAAGAACATGACACCTAGATGTTAAAAACTGAAGGAGCCCTTTGAGATCATACTCAGAGGAGGGTCGGGGTCGCGGTGGCCTCATGCAACACAGCAATTATCTGCACCTGTGCAATCAAAATCCAACGGGACTCACTGTGCCGCACACTTCTAATCAAGGCGCACACTTACATACAAAGTCAGAGAGAACAGCAGTTACACACAGGACCACAGAGGTCAGGCTCTATCTGTGTATAGTGTGTAAGTACACTCGTGACTACCTTGTCCCTGTGAACAGAGGGTTCGTGTGTTGTAGTTATCTGGATTACATGAACACATTGCTGAAACAATCTTGGTTGTCAAAAAAAAAAATCATCACTGTTTAAATAATATATTTTAGAAAAGTTTTTCTTGTGTGTTTTGGAATTTATATATTTCCATGTATTTTCATTCTGCTTGAATACAGATTTAAAGTACGTATTATATGTAGTATTTATTAAGTTAAACAACATAAACACCTGTTGACAAAGACCAGTGAAAAAATTGAAAAAAGAATGTAAATATTGACATTAGTCTGGTTTGCAAACAGACCTCCAAGTGTCTGAAGGGGAAGAGAAAGATTCAGAAAGAAAGAAAAAAGAGTAAGAAAGAGGGAGAGAACATCGAGGCAAATCCATCATCCAGGCCCGTGGGGTCAGGAGGTGAGGTACACGCCGCAGGCCACATTCCCAAACGGGCCAATCCCCCGGTACCCACCGAGATGGGACGCCTCCGTTACCGTAGCAACCCAAATATCAGGGGACAGCCGAGAGGAGGGGAACCCAAGTTGGTGAGTAACACAACAGCCCAGGTATGAATTCCTTGAGAATTGACTGAGTAAAAACTTTAAGGAACCCTGAAATCCCTTCCAGCGCCTGCAGGAACATTAGTGTAAATCAATGGACACGCTAACTTCTTTGGGTTAGCCCCCCCCCCCACCTTTTCTGGAGACTGAGTAAGACACCAAAAGAAAAACACGGTTATTTATAAACCAAGACTTGGAGACTAGGAAGGATTCCCACGCGAGAATAGTCTGTTTATGCAGTGAGACCATGTGCATGTACACGGATGAATGACGTGTTCAGGGCCACAAATAAGCGGTGCTATTTTTGCTCCATTGCTTTGTTTATTTCATTTGGGAAGAGCGTAGATCCATCTCAGATCATGTTTACTACATTCACGTCAATGCACAAGAATTAATCAAATGCTTTGCTAATGTTGATTATGCCTGTGCATTTCTTCATAAGAGTTGTTACCACTGTGCGTGTGGACAAAAACGTGTTCAGCTTGTGAGGTGTGACCTTTGGTGCATTTAGCACCAGCTCTTATGTCATCAAGATGCCACTGATGACAAGCTCGTGTTTTCTGTTAAATCCAAAATGGCAGCATCAGGGAAAGATTGTGAGGTGAGTTTACACATTTAGGGAGACAGACATCCATTTATTGCTCCCAGAGGTCGCCATGGAGAGAGAGGCAGCGGACTGTGACCCGACCAACAACACTACTGGACCGAGCCGCATAAAAGAGCAGAGAAGATTATAAAAGACAGAGAGGAGGAGGAGGAGGAGGCATGATGAAGGAGAGAGATTGGGAGGGGTGAGAAGGGAGGAGGGGGAATGGAGATGGGAGGGTAAAGCGAATCGGTCAAGTCGTTCTCAGAGCAGCTTCCCAGCAAATCGCAGCATGACATCTGATACGATATATGATGATATATTAAACACACTCACACACACACACACACACACACACACACACACACACACACACAACTTGTGATTGGTAAACATAACACGAGCCGCCTGCACCGTGCAACCAGTATTTATGAGCACCTGCCGTTTTCCCATAATACAGCATGGCTCGTGCATGCTGGCTCGCTCCAACCCTCCAGGTGAGGCTACTTTGTTTAGCAAAAAAGTTTGGACGTGTGCCTGCATGTACATTTTTTTTTAAATCAATTTTTGTTTATCAATAAAAGTATTAGACAAATAAAAATGTGATGTTTAGAAGAAATGCTAAGGGAACTCAAAAGTTATTGCAAATAATCCTGAGGCTTTAAATCAAAAATCCAAACCTCAATTCTAAAGGATCTCAAGCAAGGTTTTGAATTGACTGGTAAAAAATTGGAACATATTGAACATTCAAGTAACAGGATAAGAGTTCAGAGGCAGTGAATCGACCACATAATCAACCACAGCTCAGAGAAAGCGCCCACTCTGATGTCCCGATGGATATTCACAATGTCCGGCGACAGAACTAAAGCTCTGTAATGAAACCCGGTCTGCTACTGTGAGACTCAGAGGCTGGAGATCCGCGGTGAACAGGAAACATTGCTGGACTGTGGCCTAATGAAGTGTGATCCACGCGGAGGCTCCCGAGGGAGCGGCTACCAGAACCCGATGAGGTTCCCGTAAACCCAAATGTTCCCGGCTCAGCACAGCAGGTGTCGGGATCCGGAACGTGAAATCAGGGGCTAACACAGGAATGCCGGGCAGCTTGTTACTTAGCTATCGTGTAGCGTGCCAAGTTCCTTTCCAAGTGGGCAAACGTCAACAACACAGCGGGAAAAAGAGATGTGGACACAGGAACACAATGTTTAAATATGAGTGACGTGATGACCACATGCAAACAGATGCATATTTCACGTTATTTAAGTCTAGCTACGTTAATGTCAATTGTTTCTATCAAGGCTTTCTGCAGCTTTAACACTGAAAACCTTGAAGCGTAAGATTTGGTTCACTTAAAAGCAGCATCAGCGTCGGGTTGATGAGAGCTGAGAGCTGAAAGACTGAACCATAAGGAAAGTATGAAGTTAAAACGCTCCACTGCAGAGTGAATAATTAGATAACCAGTGACACAGTTCATACAGGACAGTCATTGAATCATTGTTGATAAAAAACAGTTCGGGCTGCTTTGAAGATAATTGCAGTCGACTAAATATAACAGAACAATAAAAATGTATTAAATCCCTTTAAATAATGTGGGAACGATAAAGGCTACAGGTGTACAGATGACCATTTAACAATTTGCCAAAAAATATGCCGCAAACAAAAACGCACTAACCCTGATGGCTTGAAAGGCCAAAGCTTTCGTTCATCCCAGACGCGTTGCGCGTTCAGCACTGTGTCTAAATGTCCTGATCTCCGCCCCTCGGGGCTCCTCACTAACGAGCCAGTAGTAGTCCTGCACAGCATGGCACAACTCTCTCGTGCACTGTACCAACAAACGGCCTGGGAGCGAATACACAACCTGCTGCATTTACTGTTCCTCATTAACTCACCCGGATGGGAATGATACACTGTATGGACACAGAAGAGGAAGAAGTGAGACAACACAGACCCACACACAGGGAAAAATAATCTTATTATTGCACAGTATGATTGTGGGAAAGGTTACGGCTCACATGCAGGACTGCGAGACATCGGCAGACCCAAGCGAGGCAAGAGTCACAAGGGGCGGCCAAAGAAGTTGTTGTCATGGTTACTGTGACCGCTGTACTCTTTAATGGGCACAGAATCGGGGCTGCAGTTCAGAGTGGGCGTTCAGTTTGAAAAGCACGCCGTGGGCTTCACCCACAGAGTCCCTGCTGACCGAGCAGTCACGACACTGTCGGCTGATCCTGGACCCGGTGGCCATTGCTTCTGCGATTATTGAGAAATAATGCTGCCCGTCAGTGTTCTCATTTAACATCTGTCACTATCAGATGCACTACAAGTACCAGTGGAAACAAAGATGCTTTTGAGGACAGTGTAGACATTACAATGAGAGTTGGATGTATCTGTGGTTATTTGAATTTAAGGTGACGGCATTTAGTCTTGTTTGAAAAAGTGACTTTTAACTGGAGTGAGAAAGTGACTCGTCTATTATTTCCAAAAAGGACAGACACTGAGCTTTCTAATGTTCATCTAAGACAAACCTAAAAGCCTGCACGCATTCCTAAAAGTGAGAGGCAGCACTTGTTGTGTCCTTTGCTTTGTGACTGCTGTTGCACAGGATTCTAAAATCTCAACGTGAAACAAGCGTTATTACAAAAAACAAGCTCATCTTTTGGGTACAGTTACAACAACGGACACATGATCCGTTTGGTCTCAGAGGTCCTGGCGAGAACCTTCCTCCGCCTCCTGTGTTTTGCCAACACGAAGGCTGTTTCATGACAAACATTCCACACCTCGTGGTCTTTTCTCTGTCCCATAGAAAAGATCAATGCCGATATAAAATAAAGAGGTGGAATTCAATTCTAAGTAAAGAAATATATTCTATACCTGATTGAAAAACATCTGTTTTACCTGGAAATTAGAACAAAATGGAAGTGGATTCAGAGAAAATATTTTTATTTCAAAACAGCAATGTGGAACATCTATTGCATCTCAGCGTCACAATATCAGAATGGAACATGAACCATGCGTCAGCAGTGACTTTCTTTACGGTCAAAGGGACACTGTGATTCATTAAGGCAATTTCATGACTTCTCAAAGTTAGTCAGAAACACTAACCAAAGACTGTAACAAAACAAAACTGTGCAGATAAAAATAAATTATACCCAGTCCTCAAACAGTCATTGTGAACACTTCTTCTGTGTGGCGCCTCTCCAAACACAGGTCTCTAATCATCATCACCGGTTACGACTTCAGTCATCACGGTTCAGGTTTTAAATAGTAAGAAGCAGTTATTCTTATTGTAAGTTGTAGTGACGCATTCACTAAATCTCTCCATCACTTGTTAAAGGTACGCTGTGCTCATACTCCAACCCTCAGGGCAAACAATGTGTGGACCGGAGCTTTGGATGCCGGTGTGTACCGGTCTCCGGGGGGAGGTTTATGATTGGTTGGTGAATCGCAGCTTGGTACCCGGCCTGTGGCCTTCTGGCTCGGGGTACATGGTTCTGAAGGTCAGGTTGATGCGTGGGCCTCGGTCATGGTACTCTTTCGCCACTTGATGCTGGTGGAGACGGATACAATTTTCTATCGTATAATCATCTAAAAGAATTCTGCATGAAGAAACCTGAAGAACCCCCTTCCTCCCTTTGAGAAACACTGGCTCAGACGCTTTGTTCAAATGAGCATTTGGCTTTCGATGGCCAAATTTTATTTAGCTGTTTTTTATCTTGGTCCATGGTCAAACAATTAGTATCGATCTATCTATATATTCTGTTTCTAATCAAATGACTACACGATTTTTTTAAAAAGGAGTTCCTAGAGCATGGTGGCATATTTTTGTTTGACAACAAACACCATTTTCTTACCATCGGACACGCAGGGTAAAAGGCAGTTATTCTCCTTTCCAAAAACAGCACTGAAACATTGTCTGTAATTCCACAGGCTAAACATTTAATTAGTTATTTATGAACCTTTTGAATTGGAGGATCAGAACAGGCAGAAATAACCTCGTATCCTTTGGTTAAATATTTAGAGCTCACTTCCAAACCTCTCTTGCTGAGTTTTATTGGAGGAGGGGGACTGTAATTGAGGTGTCGGTGGAATAATTAATGGATGGTGTGATCTTCTTTCTCTGGTAACATCTTTAAAGGAGAGATAAAACCTCTGTGGAGATACTCAGAGGTGTCGCCATAAAACACATGTGACCTTTTCCCTTTTTCTTTGTTTCTTTTATGCGGCGGCTCCACCGTCTTTGTAGATCTCGATCTTCCCCTTTCACACCCCCCCCCCCCTTTTAGTTTCCACTTACTCTTCAGCATGACCACCTAAAAGAAAAGTGACTTATTCTTTCATTTAAGTAGATGATGACGCCGTTGCACGATTAACGCACGTCCAAATAGAGCGCTGCAGTTTCTGCTGTTGTCTTCTATCTTCTCCAGAAATACTGTGCTAACATTTTTTAATCTGCACACATATCTCTCTCACACACACACACACACACACACACATACACACACACACACACACACACACACACACACAGGTGAAGTCAATGTTCCCCCAGAATTCACCTGTCTGAGGCAGATAAGGTCATCAGCTCATGATTATTTACTGTAAAGGTCCTGGGCTTAATGAGGTTATGGATCATTCATGTCAAAGAGTTAAATAGAGAGCATAGAGTGTTTTAACTATTTCTGTACTGATTTAAAAAAAGGCAGGAACCAGAATCTTAAATAAATGATCAGCTAATGTTATTCACTGGAGTATGTTATCATTTTGATAGTAATTCTATCATAATGTTAGATACCATTGCTATTACAGAGCAGTTCTAGTAATATATATATATATATATATATATATTACAGGATAAACTGGATCACATGTTAGTTTTGTTATAAACAGAAGAGGCCATAAGAAGTGAGCTCAGGTAGTAACTGCAAAATAACGGATTAATCGATTATCAAAATAATCGTTAGTTGCAGCCCTTTCTGCCCGATTCTGATCCGTTTATCATGTTTGTCTCGTGATCTGTGTTGTTTGTAATGTCTGTCGAGATGCATCCTTTTGCGCTCTATTGCAAACATACGGGTACAAATACAAGTAACCGAAACCGGTCACCGGTGTTTTAACCAGTGGACATTTTGCCTGCATGGGCCCTTGCATTTGATTGGTGTAGCTCACCTGCCAATCGTCCTGCATGGCACCGTCCATCACCAAAAGGGTGCCGTGACTGAGAGGAACCCGAATCTGCTCCACATAAGTGTAGTCGCCATTCTCCTCCTAAAAGAGTGAAGCGCACACACACAAATCAAATTCACTTCAACTCTTCTAATAACGCAACTTTTGTTCTTTCTAAATGAACAGAAGCAGCGGCCTGTCCCGCTCGGCCCCCATCTCACCGGGGGAGGCTGCTTGCGGACGCCGAACACTCTGGTGTCTCCCAGGCTGAGGGAGGCGATGGTGGGCCTGTGGCCGAGGGAGGCCTCGTCGTCGCTGTGCCAGCCGATGCTGTCGTGGCCGTCGCGGTACAGGTTGCACAGCAGCGAGTTGAAGCCACAGCCGCTCGCCTGCTCCACCGCTCCGCGCAGCGTCAACAGCGACGGATGCCACTGTGAAGAAAAATAAATGTAAATGCATTTAACAAAATAAAACATTCTAAGAGAAAATATAATGAGAAATGAGACAGCGGCAGGAAAAGTGAAGCAAAACTAAATATTCCATTGGATAAATGTGTAGAAAATGTTGTGGCTTTAATGACTTTATTCAACCTGTGTGTTTGCAGCCAGGGTGGAGCGCGCGTACGTGTAGGGCAGCTCTCCAAACCAGCAGGTCAGCCTGGGCTCCTCGTACGCATCACCTGGAACAACACAAACGAATACACAGTTACTTCAAAAGAACCAGGGGCCTCATTTATAAAACCTTGCGTAGGATTTGCGCAAGAAGTGGCGTACGGATGAAACATAGGACGTGCGTACGCAAAGAAATATTCAGACTTATAAAACCGTGCGCACGCACGTCCTACGCAGTTTTCTCTTAATAAATCACAATCAATTCTTAATGCAGCGCAGCTTTTGCGGCTTCATGTCACGCCGATAGTTGCCCACAAATGAATATTCATCGATTGCGAAATCATGACAAACACTGAGAGGAAAACGAAGAAACGTAACTTCACTCAGTGTGAAGTGGAAATGATCATTGGCGAGGTGGCAAGGAGAAGTGAACTGCTCTTCGGAGGGCACAGTGTGGACATCACTAATGCCAAAAAGGCACTCGAGTGGCAAAAGGTTGCAGAGCAACGCTGCAGCCTCACAACCTCGGACCGTGGCCGAAATAAAGAAAAAATGGTCTGACATCAAAGTGGAGGCAAAAAAGCGTTTAGCGCGCCATCGCCAAAGTGTGTCTGCCCCGGGTGGGGGAAAGGGGACATCGGAGACATCTCTCATCTCTTGATGAAAGACTGGCGGCAATGATTGGGGATCGGGGACAGGGTCTGGGCCAACATCGGCGTCAGGGGGGTTCGAGGCACGATTGGAAGCTGTGCCACATTATGTAGCACAGCACACGCCAGCACGATGTTGCACACCTTATCAGGAGTAAACAATGACCTCCCTCCAGTGCAGTTGAGGCAGCGCCGTCTGCCATTAAACAGGCCGATGGTGCGCTGCACTACAGCGCGAATCCTTCCATGTGCCACATCATCCAAGAGCGCAAGATCAGCCATCAGCGTCATTTTGTTACCGTCCGTTTGATTGCATCTGACAAGCAACAGCTGTGTTTGAGGATGAATTGCATAACATGCCGATATTATTGCAGAACATATTTTCTTTTTGAAAATGTGTTAATTTGTTTGATTTGTTTGTTTTACGCTGCAGATCGATCAAAAGGGTGTTTGTGTTATTTATAAGAGGCAGTATTGGCATTTCTTTTACAACAGTCTAGTTTTACACACTTTCACACACGTTTGCGTGTTTCTTGCATTTGCAGACGGTTCTCATTTCACCCGTTTCTGTGCGTACGCATGGGTCCGAGCTTGCGTGAAGGACCGCACATTTTTCCGTCAAGTTTGCTTTTTATAAATACCAATTATTGCGTATAGAGCAGCGTGCGCCTTCTTTTGTGCGTACGCAACGTTTATAAATGAGGCCCCAGGAGACAGATATCGGTGTGGATATTCAACAGCCTCTATCTGCAACCCGGTCTTATATAACTACTCAAACTATAATATCGGTGGGGACACAATATATACAATAGACAGCATGAAAATGTTACATTACATGTCATTTAGCAGACGCTTTTATCCAAAGCGACTTACAATAAGTGCATTTAACCATAAGGATACAAAGCCAGAAGAACAAGAAACAGGAACGTGCAATTTCATCAAATAAGACGATCTACAACTGGCTATAGATAAATTGTACTTATAATGGCTCTTAAGTGTAAAATTTGTTAGTGTTTTTAGTCAAGGTAAGTCTAGAGTCTGAAGAGGTGTGTCTTGAGTTTGCGGTGGAACATGTGAAGAATCTCTGGGTTCCTGGTGTCTTCAGAGAGCTCATTCCACCATTTTCGCACAGACAGCAAAGAGTTCTGATCTAGTCGAGTGTTTTGCTCTCAGTGAGGGAGCCTTACGTTTACCAATATGTTCTCAGGGGGAAACGGTTAACAAAACTTCAACTCATGCACAGACTCTGATAAAAATGTAGATGAAGAGAATAGAATAGAAAGGGGAAACTGGTGATGGGTTAACATCATTTTCCACTTCTTACTGTTGAACCCAAACATTACGTGGACTTGGTTAAGTCTCAGGAGGGATGTATTGAGATTACACAACTTCGTGATCGGTTTGGAAATCACCTCGGCCACTTGTTGTCTTTATCGGGCAGTTTGTCCACACCGGAGCGATCGCAGAGTAACACACAAGATGGACGAGAGCCAGCTGAGAGAAAGGCTGATTCTGAGGCAAAGTCTGGCTGCAGCCCAGCAGCCTAATGATAGGCTGCCAGGGCACAATGAGAGCTGTTCTTTCCTTTAGGTAGAAGATGATGACTGTTTTGGAAAATGAAGCCATTGCACGACTGACGCACGTGAAGGAGACGGAGCTGCAGTTTCTGCTCTTGTCTACCATCTTCTCCTAACATTTTTTTTTTTATATGTCCGCATTGTAAAAAAAAAAAAAAAGGTAGAACAATGTAAAAGAAAGTAATAATAAAATATAAAGTTTTTAAATGTATAGCAAACACATAAATATTTAGTATATGAGAAAAACATTTTTCTTTAGATCCTATGTACTAAAATGCCTATTTAATTTTTTTAATGCGGTTGATCCACATTGTCTACGGTGTTAAACAAGATTTTGAGGATTTGTGGCCTTAAAGACTTCATTTTTTTAGCATATCATTTGTAAGAGCCTTTTTTGTTATTGTTCGATTGTCAGCTCCATCCCTTAGGTGGTGGGAGGTTGTGTTTCAATTAGGCCACAAGGTCAATATAATCAGGTGCAACCTGGCACAGGTGTTGGTGGGAAGCTGAACAGTTTTTTGACCGTGGAAAGTGAGCGAGGAGCGTGACAGAGTGAACGTGACAGGGTGGAAGAGGCATGTAAATGATATGATGTAGAAGATAATTTGATGCTGTCACTAACGAACAAAATAAAGGACAATTAAAAACAAGTGGAAATGTCTGAAGTATTTAAACGCGTAAAAACACCAACCAAGGGGACCTCACTTTGATAAGCAAAAAGGGTCTCTACACCATAAACATTTCTTAAACAATCAAACTAGAACAGCAAACTCTCTGCAATGGGGGAAACATGTTCACCCTCCAGCTTACATCATGGGCTCACATTTCAAGGACCTGGTACACACCTTGTCTGTAGTTGGTCTTCTGGGACCAGGGAAGCTCTGCTAACAGCTTACTGAACATCCAATCAGCCTCTTCTGGGGGAATAAACCCGGGAAGCAATCGCAGTCTGGGCAGATGGAAACATAAAACCGCATGAACTTCTCCCAAAATAATATTAAAAAGCATAGTGAACCAGAGAAACTTAGTTGCATAATAGTCTGAAAAGCTAATTTCCATGATTATTAAGACAGACCAACTAAAGAGGGATTTGCATATCATAGTGAAATAAAGTGTTCACAGCAGTGTTTGAGTGCTATATAATCTGTTGCTTATAGGATGACTGCCATCTGCTGGACCTAAAATGTATGCAAAGATTTGTTACCACGATCAAACACACTGGTTCGGTCACTATTTATTTTCCACTTTTTGTCACTGATATTAATGGTGTTTTTTCATATAAAAAGTGCTGTCACCTGGACACTCCCGATGGTCCATGGCTGATCTCATGAATACCTGCCTGCCTATGAAAGAACAAAATAATGCATACCAGCCAACATGTGCTTATTATGCAAAGGAATAACAAGCCAATATGTCACACACCTCGAGAAAGAAAAAATTGATGACATTTCTGCTTTTCTGCATTTCTCCACCAGTGAGGATATAAATGTGCCACTTACTCGATCACTTTCACCGGAGGAACACCTCTAACTTGCTGCAATGAAGACAATACAGAAAAGAGAGTGAGCATTTCCTTATAAAACATTCTAATAGGTTGTAAAAGCTCTGAGCGACTGTCTACCTTGGTGGGCTGATGGAACTCAAATGTCTTGGGGGTGCTCTGTGGCCCACTTCCCCATGAATTAGGCTCTGGGTTAACATTTCTGGTTGGTTGGTTGTTTGCGACGGCACCTGGTAAAAAAAATAAACACATAACAAAGCTGTTGTCTACATTATCCCACTAGTTAACATGGCTAATAATCCAGCGTCCTGGGTTGTGAATAACTGTAGATATGAATAATGAGGAGCAGGCAGAGGGAGTCATATTCTACCAATACACGAATACAAACTTTGAGCGTTAAATTACCGGTTGGTCGAGGTTGTTTTGGCAGCTGTTTGGCCCAGGAGCCCTGGACTCTGGCCCGCTGACGCTTATCTGACATCACATCTGCGGAGTTGCCAACGAAGAAGAATACGCTCACATCAACATGGAAAGACATTCTGCACCAAACAAAAGAAATACACACATGTGGTCGCTAGATTTAACCTAAGAAACAGAGAAGATCTACAAAACCGAGAACTTAATATGTCAACATCAACCTGACTCAGAGCTGCAGATCTAAAAACACCTTTTGACAAGAACTTCGACAGTCTACAGCTCACATACATTAAAATACCTCACATCTTATACATTTTTGTGTCTGAAAACGTTACAACAAAAGCTAACTCTGATATGCAATGTGAGGTCTAACTTACTGATTTATTAATCAAGGTAGTGATAATTACTTCGCTTAAATCAATAAATGCTTCAATTAATCGGGTCATTTCAGTCGCGCCGGCATCACTCTTTCAGCTGGCTATTGGTTTGCTAGCTAGTGACTCTGAATCATAGCAAAGCAAGGATAGTTAGCTGTGCTAAGCTAGCTAAACCCACTTAAACAGTTTGTTTCAAGCCATAATTTAAAGGAATATACTGTTGACTAATGCCGAGTCTTTGAAATACTCACGAAAACGCAACACGAGAGCAAACAGAGAAAAGACACTTTGCTCAGTAAGGAGTGAAGACGTCTGACAGCCATGGGAAATGTGTTACAAGAAAATCAATCCGACCCGGAACTCAGATTCGTAGATAGGTTCCTTCCTGTCCCCTTTTAATGTATTCCTGACCTTTTTTAATGTACTCTAATGTAACTATATAGATTTCAAAAAACGAAAATACGGATATAGTATAAAAAATAGATTATAAAACTTCTATTCAGTATCTTGATAGCCGTATTTTTACATTTCACCCAACACCCTCACAAAGACCAAATAACGGTTTAATTTACATTTCATCTAAATATTAAATGTAGAATTATATGGTGGTGTAAGTATATGTACATGTAAGTATTAAACAAATATTTAAGAATAGTTTAACTTTAGTCACAATTGTGATTAATGAGAACGTATCCAGACAGATTATAAAATAGATCAATCCAACTGATCCCTATATTCAAAATCCATTTCTTGTCTCTATCGCTAATCTCAGGCCAAAGTGTTTCAGCTTTGCAATGAATCCAAAAGTATAATATAAACAGTACATTAGAACACAAATCTTTAAAAAGCACACAGTAAATTGTATTATATTGCATTTCAAACACATGCTTTTAACTACGCTAGCATTGCAATTCCTACTAATACCAAGAGGGAATACTTCAGATTCAGATTTCATTAGCTTTACCGAGCTGCTGACCAAGTATGATAAATAACCATCTAAAACCCCAAACCTGTTATTAAATCAGTTAAGGAACACAACAACCACTGCACTGTATGCCAGAACTTAACAGTAGAAAACACAATTTGCAATATTTTAGACATAGAAATTTTAATTAACATTTTTTGATTTCCAAGCAGATATATTTTTTTTTTAAAAGACAAACCGTACAAAAACTGAGAAGCATTCACACGACCACTTTGTTACGCACAGGTCAGCCCAAGTTGCATGGAATATTCATTCGTGCATAAACATGTGAGAGGAAGAGCAGTTCAGTTTTTTGCGACAGTCTGTAGGCATTAGGCACTTTACTTTAAACTCCAACTGAAGGGAATATTCTCGATCCCTGTGAAATCCTCTCAAAAACAACACTGGAAGAATGACTGCAAATGCACAGCAGTTGAGGTTTTTCTGTCTTTGAAGGTTTACATTTTGATTAAAAAGGAAGCACAAAATGGAGCTTTCAGAAAACATTCTGAACCAGACAACCACTCGTTTGCCTGACCTTTTCCTGCATTCATTCTCCGTAGAAAGGCACTTTTTATCAATACCAGTTAATGAGAACACTTCGGGTTTAGGAGAAGCAAAACATTTGTGCAACAACAACCCACCAGAAAGTATAATTTAAGTATTTTGTTAACACCCAAGAATATATATAAAATAAAAAGAAACCATTGCAAGACGATGGCAGTTTAGTAATGAAAGTAAACAGACGTGACAGAAAGCAGAGGTTGCCATCCTTAAACGGCTCATGGGTTTGTAAACAGAACTAGGTTGGAAGCTTGGAAGCCTTAAAAAACTGTCAGAGTGTATTCATACTAAATATAAAATAAATTATTTTACAAATATATAAAAAGATTCCCACCACCATTTTCCACTGCTTACAACAGCAGGGTTAACAAATCACTATTTTTGTCGTTTATAATCTCCATCATGAATCAGTGACTGAATGTATTCAAAGTCCTTTGTCATGAGCAGCACTTTATTTTCACTTCGGCCCCATTCCTTCTTTGGCTATTTCACCCCTGACATTTCTCATCAGGGCCGAGTTTACCTTTTCTAAACAGTCATAAATGTGCTTCCACGTGCAAACTTACTGAAGGTGCACGTCTGAGATCTACACAAAAACCACAACACAACCTCCGCTTTCCTTAAACGCTGCACCGGGGCCTGAAGAGCACGTCTTCCTAGTCGGTCTTCAAAGCGCCTCCGTTCTTCTGCTCCCGCAGCTTCTTCCGCTGCAGGTACCCAGTGCGCTGCAGGCGGTTCATCCTGGCGCCAAAGAAGATGACGAGTTTCATCGGAACCAGCTTAGTGGTCAGCCAACCCTGCGAGGAAAGAAACACAATGAAATAAGATGCAAAAGCTTTGTCAAATTCTTATATAGCTTCTAGGCTTTTTCTCCCCCTCCTCTCACCATGACAGCGTGGGGGAAGTAGCCGTTGGTCTGGTCCTGCAGCCCCACAGTGGCGAGCTCAGCCGCCACGTAGCGGTCCGGTGTGGGCTTGTCCAGGGTGGGCTTCTTGATACGAGTCATTTTAGTGACCACGAAGAAGGGCAGCACGCTCTGCAGAAAGACAAATAAATCCAGTGTGTCATTTATTCATTTCATCTGGAGGATCTAGCACTCACGAAAGGAGGGAGATTTACATGCAAAACATTCAATTTAGGATTTGACTAAATTAGCACTTCAAGAATAATCTTTTAGAATAAACAGTTACATCATGTGTCCTTTCAATCAATGGCCCTATTTTATGTACTGAAATAAAAATAATCCATAAACTATTTGCCAAACACTTGTCAGATGACTGGGGTCAGCGTGAAATCACACTGAGGGTTTGTTGAGGTGAAACTGCAGTGAACACTTTCACCACAAGGGGGCAGAGCGAACTATATAGAAGGTGCTAAAAACCGAACAAAACAAGGCTTGTGTGGAAAAAGTATAAAAAATAAATTAAAAAAAACGCATTCATGAATGCGTTTGCTCAGAATTTTGTAAATTCTTTTTATCCTGATTAAGGATAAGATTGATAAATCATACATCCCATCAGGCAAAGGTTTCTAGGAAATGTTAAATCTGTCCTGATGGACATCTTTACAGTTAACACATCCTTGTCCAAAAGAACCCCTCCTGAATAAATCCCATTGGACAAACCCCAAACCCACCTGAATGATGATGCCTTGACGCCTGTACTCCTCGTGGAGGCCACGAGAGAAGAAATCCACAAAGGCCTGCACATAGAAGGATGAGAGAAGGTAAATGTTAGTCTGGTGCCACCAAAACTGATGAATAATGAAAAAAAAGATACCGACTGAATGAAACAATTTACTTCAGCAGAGAGAATGTTTGCTTTATCATGAGTGACACAATGTAGAAATTTACAAATATACCTTTGTGGAGGAATAGGCCGTAAGCAGAGGGACGGGGTACATGCCGCTTGCGGAGGAGATGTTCAGGATTACACCTTTGGACCTGAGAAACAGACAAGGTAGATTTAATGACAATGTCATTTTCAGATTTTTTTTTCCCCAAACACTGCTGCCATAACAACGCAATCTACACCACAGGGCTTCCCTCACGATGTGAAGCGCTGATCCCAGAACAGTGCTATCAATGTAATTTTCTAGACTTTTTCTCCCTTTCTTTAAATCCACAAACAAAAAAAACAAACGCATGATTGATGCTACCGGGAACCTTTTTCCTGTACGCATTGAGCACTTACAAATACACAAAGTGATGCTCCACACACACTAGAACTGTGTGCTAGTGGCGGTGTGTGTTGCCATGGCAGCCTGTTGCTGCAGTGATGTAGTGGAGCAACGCTCCTGCCTCACACGGCACCAAATGTGCCTGCAGCGCTATTGGCCAGCAGGAGTCACATGGGAACAGAGCAGCCAATCGGGTGGGAAGAGCACTTTGTGTGAATTGAAAGCCTGTCAGCATTGCGAACAAAGGAGAGGAAAAGAGATGCAGTGATAAAAAGGGCTTGGTGAGGATCTCTAATCCCCTTTTCAGATTAATAAAATAAAAAAAAGGACCTTTACAGAAGCAGTTTCCCAAATATCGGTTTAATACTTAGATGGCTTGTGTGGCATCTCCGCCACAACCTCAATCTCAACCCAGATGTTTGACTGCAGTCATGTCGCAAAACATGGAAGCCCGTTATTTAACTCACCTCTCAGTCATTTTGGGCAGCACCAGACGAGTCATCTACAAGAAGCAACACCACAAGCCCAGTTACCGTCAGCAGTCACACAAAAACAATGAAACTCGCAAACAAGACTTGAGTGGACTGGGAAAGACTAATCCAAAAAGAAAAAGTAAGGCAGAGGAGAGAAAGCATGGGTGGTGAGTAGACAGCGTTTCTTTGAGAACAACTGAGACACTGCAGGTACCATGAAGGAAACAGCAGAAGAGGGGGGGATAAGAGGGAGAATGAACATACGGGGTGGGAGTGATGGGCACTAAAACTAGGGGTCAGATAAACCGGTTGCGTGCGACCCATTGGGCTGCGGGTACTTTGGGAATATTTTGCCCCGCCCCCCCCCCCCACCCGAGGGTGTGCAGAGACAAACTCACCTGGCACACTGAGGTGATGTTGACGTTGATCATGTTTGTGATGAACTGAAACGCGGAAAGCACAGGACACATAAGCAACCACGTACAAGATGGTGTTACAATTAAAAAAAAGGTACCAGATGATTGTAGAGTGGATGAAGGCCACGTGAGGCACGAGACAGCATTTTAATTCATCTTCATTCGAGCGGAGAGCAGCTATTTTGCGTCAGAGAACTTCCATTAACAAATAAAGAAGTGAAACACTCACGTTGTCAAGATCAGGAATTTGGAGGTAGTACTCGGGGTAGGGGTACGACACACCGACATTGTTTACTGTAGAGGACAAAAGGAAAGACATTATTCTACAGGGTCCACACAACAACAAAAAAGTGCTGGAGTAACACAACCAGCTCCCGTTCGTACCACCAGGGGGCAGCAAAAGGCAACACAAGAGGCCAGTGTTTCACCCCACATGAGACACAGCCACACCTTACAACCGGTAGAGCACAATTGGCATCATTTATATAAAAGAAAAAAGGACAACGAGTTCTTTCAGCGTTCCGCTAAAAAGTACACCGTGAACTCTCGGGTCTAAACGTCTGAAATGACACTGGCAGCTGATGTCATGATGCAACTTGAAACATTTTTAATATTTTAACATTTAATGTTTTCTGACTTTCTTCTGCGATGTGGTCTTTCTGAGAAGGAACGGACACTCGCAAAAACGCCACGCACAAAAGAGGGTTCATCCTTTGTGTTCTAGCATCCCGTCTCACAGCGAGTCAACCACACCGCAGTCCACAGGGAGCAAACACACAGCATCAAACACGAGCCCAACACATGTGTCAAGTGATGGAGTCTGTCTGGTATTGCTTGCAACACAGGTTCTTACAGCAACACGTGTCTGCTGACCAGAAAGGGTTGAATGGTAATTGGACATACAGTCCTGGAACTCTTACCCAGAACTCCAATTTCTAGACCAGCCAGGCCCGCCTCGATCTTGTTGTAGATGTCCGTCTTGCCAAAGTCCGCTGCAATGGTTCTGGTCTCGACTTTAAACTGCTCCTCTGGAAAAGGGAGAAACCGGTGTCCCATTTACTCTTTTAAAAAAAGGCCACAATGATATCTAGGCAGGGCAATGAACAAAGCACTTCAACTGTAAGAATGAGAGTCACATTGTTAGGAAAAATAAAAGTCTTATTAATGTCGCCTTCCCGCCACTCATTATCATGTCAGAAACATGGGCCTAAAACAGCAAAATCATGATTCAATAACCTGGATCCAGTCAAATGAAAGGAGCATAAAACCAGTTAGCAGAACTGAAGAGGGCACTGTGTACCAGCAAACCAGCGGAGCGAGCTTCTCCATCTCCTCCAACCCTCCCTCCACGGCGGGTTTAACGCACCTGCTGCAATTACAATTTATTGTCCCAAGACCCATTTAGCTGATAGGCAGCAGAGGGAGATTGGTAGTCTGAGTGGATATTCAAAGAAAAGAAATGGGGAATCTCAGGTATGACAATTTAAAAAAGAAAAAGGGGATGAAAAGGGTTGGGAGCCTCCCTGAGATCTGTATCCAGTTTATTGTCGGTTGTCATGACCCCTTTGAGTCCATGTCAAAGAAAATGATAAAAGCTTCGGACATCGTGGCAAAAAAAAAAAGGATTTCCAAATTGAAGGATTCATCTGGGGCTGCGATCAAATGAGATGACAAAGAAATGATATGTGGGAGAGGCTACAAGCCGAGGAGGGCAGTTTTGTCAGCCTAATCGTGAGGAAGGAGTGCCAGAATTTGGCATCTCGTTACTACCCATCAGCCCACTCTGTGGACTCTGCGCACGACAGGGGAAATTGCTCCATAGGAGTCAGAGACGGCACTTTTTGAAAAGTATCTGTTCAAATTGGGAGACGGGCCAGAAAGGGGAGGAAAAATAAAATAAAAAAAGTTCTTTCAGAAGACTGGCTCATTTGCCAAATGTGTAGACGTGAACGAGGAACGAGAGTTCTTGTTTCCAACTAATACCTCGGAGGAACAGATGGTTCCTAAAATCATCAAGAATAAAAACTACTCTCAAAGTGAGATTTGGTAAAACAAACACTCGATACGCTCTCATCACTTTTTTAAAAAATGGAAAAATTGCACACATTTGTAGCAGCGGTGAAAATACATCCACTGTGCGCTCAACATCAACCCGCTTTCTGGGATGTTCCATTTGTGCACACTTACTTAGCGACATGGCCACGTCATCCAGCTTGTCCTGGGAGCGACTGATCAACATCATGGCGAATCCTCGACGAGCCAGCTGCAAAACAAACAACAGTTAGCAACGAACGCACAAGCTGGTTTGTCCATTTCTGGGAGGTTGAAAGCAACGGTTTCAACCGATTCCTTGTAAACGTATGCATACGGGGCCAATAAAGCAGACTGTAGAGTCTAAAGGGTTAGCCTGGTTTCTTTCCCTCCAAGTCCTCAGACGCACAAAGGCTCAAATCAGCACGAGATGTTTCTGTGCACAGCAAGCCACTCAAAAAAAAGGGATTTAATTTAACAGTTAAGGTCACAGAGGGGGGGGGGGGGTTCATCATCACCACTCAAACAGGTGGCCCGTCTCTGCCTTAATACACCAGGTAGAATGTTGGCGTTCGGCTGTGTGACCACCAGCTAGCTCCACTACATGACCATCATACAGCCAGCCACACCCACCTCCAACGTGGGCTCATTATACGTATGGACTTTCCTTGTAAGTGCCGAGGAGTCTTTTCTACATTAATAGGCCCATAACAGCTTTTCCCTCCAGTGGCCTATGAGCAAATACGGTGTGTGCGTGTGCGTGTGTGCGCGCGTCACAGATTCACCATGGCAGAAATTAAATAAATAAGGGTCCTGGAGCCTCACCTCCTCCGCATAGGATTTCCCAATTCCATCCGTGGCTCCCGTCACAACTGGAGAGAGAGAGAGAGATATATATAAGGCAAGGTTGTCTTCACAACACACTATTCAGCCAGAGGTCGAGTAAGCTTCTGTTAAATGAATAAGGGAGTAATTATTAGAAAAGTCCCCAAAAAGTCAAGAATGGCTCATTTTTCTTGAGAATGAATGATGTGATTCTTTAACCCCGTCGAACGACATGACACCAGTAGCACTGGTATTTCACTGGCTATCCATCATCTACAGAAGCTCTTATTGTCTTTACGTCTCATGACAGCACTACATATAAAACAAAAAAATGTGATCTTTGTTCACGGGCTGCAACACGCCTTCACATCAGGTTTGACAGCTTCCAGGTGTCACAATGAGGTCTCAGAGGCCCAACATGGAGATCACACAAGACTTTAGTGGGGAGCAAATCCATTCTCGGCCGCACCCGGCAACACTATTCGCCTACGATTCAAGAACGCCTCTCTAAGCTCTACAAACAGAGCTTTATTTTGATGCGGGGAACACATTTATAAAAACAAAACAGGGAGTCCATTATGCAGCAGATTTACAAATACGATGCAAGATAATATAGATAGGAGCCCAATCAAAGATTCAGGGACAAAGTCTACAGAGGGGACTGAGATTGTACAGAGGCAGAGATAAGATGGTGTATATTGAAGGAGAACAAAGATCGAAGACGGTACGAGATTCACAAAGCCCTCAACACCCGCTGATACCTCTACGCTCACAGTTCCTGAAGGGGATCTTCAAGAGTCGTTTATCTGACTGCAGGTTAAATTATTATTATTATTATTATTATTTTTTTTTTAAATCAAGCCAATCTACAATTAAGACAGGGGGAGGGGGCAGAAACGACCAGAACAGCAAGGGGAAAGAATTCATACAATGACAGATATGATGGTAAAGTGGCCTCACGGTGATGGTGTGGGGGGGGGGGGGGGGGGGGGGGTAGTAGAGGGGGGGGGAAAAGAGACCGGGAGCGGATGTTCTTCCTCTGCGTACTCCTAACCCTGTCAAGCAAGCGGGGCTATTTTTAAACATTCACTGCCCATCAACCCAAGCTCCTTGACTGAGGATGGAAATGAGGACGGAATGAGGGGGGGGGGCAAACAAATACAATGGAGGGGGTGTGGTGGTGGCGGGGAGGGATACTCGAACAGTCGCGCATCATGAATATATGATCAGCCAGGCTTAATGAAAGATTAATGGACGTGGAGGACATTCTCTGGCAAAGAGCTGGGGAGCAGGAAAAAAGACAAGATGAGAGAGGGGACGCAGAGAGGAGGGAGTGATGACGAACATGGAGCGCCACAGAAGAGGAGGGTGAAGTGGGGCAGGGAGGGATCCTAGGGCCGGGCTAAAAATAGAACTGGAGCGAAGCAAGAAAACGAATGGGTGAAGGAGAAAGAGCGGAGATGGCGGAGGGGAGGAGGAGAGAAAAGAACAAGTGAGAGTGGCACAAAGTCAAAAGTGAAAACAGGGAGCAGAATCTGGTTATTTTTAGACCTTCGTGTTAAGAATGAAACAATCCTCGGCAGAAAAGCCTCAATGGGCTGTACCAAGTCCGGCAGGTGGGGGCAAACAGAGGCAGGGAGAGGCTACATTTGCTGCAAACTAAAATGGCTGAGGGTGGTTGGTGGAAGATGAGACGAGTTGCGTTTCTCAGATCCACAACAAATGCAGGCCAGAAGAACGTTGAACACGTCGCTGATGTAAATCCTATATTCATAAAATGTCAACTCTCCAAAAACTGCTTTTTCTCTGATGACAATTCATAAAGTTTTTAAGGGGAGCGAGGAAAAGTCAAACGATTTGTTTTTGATTCAAAAGCCAACACGACCGAAGTTACAAGGTCACTAGATTGCAACAGCAGGACAAACTTCCATCGTTCCATCAAGTGAGGACCGACTGATTCCTCTCGAATTCGGCCTACGGAGCCCTCGCGGAGGCCGAAGAGAGTCAGCTGAACTAGAAAGAAGAAACAAGAAGAGCCACATTCCTGTCAAATGGCACAGCAAATTACCCCAAAGGCCACTGGGGTGTCACCTTCTTGCATGACAGAGTTTCACGGGCAGAGCGTTGCACCTGGTGCGCAAGAATGTGTTAAAATGCACGTACAGCGACGCCATTTCAACCGTAACCGAAAAGGAGAAGAATGTGTTTTGCAGCTAAACACGTGTGGCCTGACGGTTTGAAAAACTCCCACCGTCTCATCCCTAAACAACGAGAACATTACTATCAGCCAAGCTTGCTGCTTTTTCAGTGGAAAACCTTGCTCACTGCAGGTTTGCATCTTTTGAAATAGTTGAGGCAGCGTAGCAGTGTGGAGAATGGGCCTTTACACGCAATTCTAACAATTTCAGACTGATGTCTAATCGTTTGTGGAGGAAGTCCAGTGAGATGAGGACACTGCTCCTTGAGTTACTTCCTTTTTGTCGCAGAGTTTCCGTCAGTTACAACGAACAAAACATATTGCAGACCAACAGATTATCGGCCACGCCTGAAATGCAGCAGAATGAAATGCCACCAACAACGGGGAACCCCTCGACCGTGAATCCACGCTGGACGACAAAGGAGACTCACACTCAGACCACAAAAAGGCAGAGTGCGTGTTGATGGAGGCCGCCGCGTGTGAGAGCTGTGTGCAATGGCGAAAGAAAAGAAACTGCATTTGGGAGATGGCGGGGTTAAGCGTGTGAATATGAATGAATGTGTTCACACGTGTGCCGGAGGGGAGGGGAGGGGGGGGATGCGCGCACTGCTCCCTCTCATTCATTCCCAGTTTCCCCTCCATTCTTCCCAGCGCCTAACTGGTCCACCGTGGCTCCAAATCCGGCCTGACGGGGGCGCATTCCACCGCAGCTCTGCCGTGCTCCGTACTGCACGTCACGTCCAGAAGTATTGACTCCCCCCAGCCTTTTCAGTCTCCCTCCCTCCTTGGTGGAGCAGCCCCTGCCTGCTCACTATTCTGAGGGTCTAAAAAAAGCAGCAGGAGGAGTAAAAATAGCAGCGCGCCTGCACTGCCTCGTCTGGGAGCAGCCTGCCGCAGCCTCTGAATACCAACAAGGCCCCCGCCCCCCAAATCACCACGACGACCAGGCTGCTGCTGCATCCTCAGCCCTACATCGAAAGCCCAGATGAGCACTGCAGGCTGGAAGAAAAATGATATGATGAGTATATAACCACCGATACTGATGTGAAGATTCTTTTCATTGAGAACACCGTGGAACCGTTTGAGGACGAGCCGCTCAGGTTAAAAACTTCACATCTTTTAATTCCCCTTCTAATAAAAATAAGGAGATGAGTTTAGTTGGAGAGAAAGACAATACTTTGTAAACTGCCTATGCTGAGACAGACTGCCCTGCCCCCCCCAACTGTCCAAACCCACATTAAAACCTCAATTAAGATTCTCCGTGAGGAGACTTCGCTCCTTGTATGCCCCGTACACGCTCATTATGTAATCTGTCGCACCCCAAACGCGCCCATCAACAAGCAGCCCATCCCACCTCAGCAATGGGGAGGGAGGGAGAGATGCAGCAGTATATCCAAATGCAGAATACGCCCCCCCCAACCAAAAACACACACTATCTGCCCACCTTCAGCATTCCAAAGCACAATGGCAGCTTTAAATAGCAGGGGAGGAAAGTCACATGGCCAATATAAACAGTCAACGATACTAAAGCTTGATCGGGCCGGGGGAGGAGAGAGGAATGAGGGGAGGGCGGGTGAGAGACCGAGAAAGAACATCTACGAAGCTGCTCAAGATAGCAGCAGCGACAACCATTATTTATTCATCCCTTGATTTTATTTCTTTGTTTTAATTTAGCCCTTTTTCTGTTGAAGTGCATCCAAATATCACGTGTACCAAGACTACATACAACTAAAGTGGACAAAAAAAAGTAACTGTCTGAAAGAGCACGTTGTTGAAAACAAAATAAAAAGGAGTTTAAAAAAAAAAAAAAAAAAAAAAAAAAAATTATATAGCAGCATCTAATAAACTCTTTTCAGGTTAAAGTGCTACGGAGGTTACACAATGACTTCTATGAGAACATGACTTCACACATACTTGGGCTTGTCCAACAAAAGACAAAATGCCTCACAAGGACGTCTCAGAGACAACTGAAATGACTGCTTTTCTGGAATGTGGGACTGAAACCGTTGAAGGAATGTGTCACTTAACAGATGGCAGCTATAAACCACCAATTCCAAATGTGCTGGTGGCCCAATATTGTGTGACAACAGCGAGCCTTCATTTTTGCACTTGACGCCTTGGTAATTTGGGGGCGTGTGTAAAATGTGGTTCAGCAGGAAAGTTGAGCAAACTTGGGTGCAGTCGAAATTCAATATCAGAGTAGAAGGCTTAAATATATGTATATATTTTTTAAAGACAATATGGAATCAATAAATTACACCAAACAATACCTTGATTTAGCCTCTAAAATGCAGTGCATTTGCTGCTTTTCTACGTCTTATTTGGCAGTAAACCTGATAATCAAGTGTCAAGATGTCACTCTGGGCTCCAAGAACTTTGACTACTAGAACAGTTAATCAGGACAATAGTTGCAGGACGAGACCATTTAACAAATAATCTGTTTAAAGAAAGTCAGTTTACTAGATGCAAACATTCCATCTAGAAATGCTCATGTTGTAGTTTAGAAAACAGCGTGTGACAACTTCAGAAAACAGTGCTTTTGAAGCTGCGGTATTTCCATTTCAGATTTGAATAGACTCCTTTGTTGCTCATTGAATAAAAGTATCTTAGCTCCAGGATAATGGAGATGGCGGTAAAGGTAAGAGGAAGATGGTGCTGCAGCCTGGAAGAGAGTACAAGATGGTCAGGGGGAGTGAGAAGAGCTTCAAATGAGGGAGAGGCAGGGAATTTTTTTTCTCTTTTTTTTATTTTACCCAGCATCCCTCGCTGCGGCACGTGCCACAGAGCGTGTTCATCACATGAAAAGCAGTGTTTTCTCTCGCTCTCTCGCCCACACAAAGCACTAGGGGGAAGCACATTCACAAGGTTGAAGACACGAGACCCTGCCTCAGTTGAAACATACCATTCACATGTGTGCATTTCCTGCCCATGAATGAAGCCAGCCTATTCATAAATTTGCCTGAAATGCATTCTCTCATAATAAGCCTTTTCTGTGACTCGCCTGCAATTTGTGTTACTAACAAACAGCACCACTAAAGTAGTCAATTCAGAAATCCAATAAAACCAAAATACTGCCAGACTTTGGAAAAAGCTTCCTTTGGTCTCATTTACTTGCAGGTACTGGACCTTGACAGATGCATGGAGTACACTGCATCATAAGAAAGAACAGACATCCACAATATAACAAAAATAACATCAAACTCTGCAGGACATAAATAAGAAATAAAAATGTTCTAAAAGAAGGGCCATTATTTGACCCCAGGTTAAAAGAAGAAACTGAGCTGCACGCATTGATTGGCTGTGGAGGGCGGCCGTGGGTGGATGGATGCACGGTGCGCTGGAAAGGCTGGGGAAGCCGCAGTGCTTCACCTCTGCCGCTAGGAGTCTCCTCTCCTAAGGGGAAGACCAGCAGAGGAACTCCAGAGAAACCCCTTCAGCAGCGATAACACACAATAACGCCGAACGAAAAAACTAAACTAAAAATTAGGCTTAGGCCAACTTCATTTCAGGGAATTCTAACAGTCTGTCTGCAACATACTCAGACCTGCCTGATCAGGAAATACCAGTTGTCTCCTGTGTTGCAACAACATCCTTAAGCACATGGAGAGGCACATGTTTTAGGGATCAGCCCAGACGTTATTTCTAGAAAAGCTGGTTCGTCAAAAAAGTACATGTTTCTAAAGGGGAAGCTAAATGACGAGCAAATATCCTCTTATATCACATGAATGGATACTAACATTAGTGGCTTCATTGTTAGTTCATATATAGTCAACGTATTTGTTAAAATGACATTAGTGCACTATTTAGTACATTCTTTCATAAGAAAGTGGATTGTTGGAGGTAGAGAAAAACACGCTTTAAAAATCAGCAGACAGCTAAAACAAAGTATTGTGCAACTGCGCAGCCAGAAAGACTGGGTCCGTGAGGGATGTGGACGAAAATACGTTAAAGAGTGAAACTCCTCCCAACCTGAGCGGGCCAGACCTGCACATCGGGTACAGCGAGGCGAGGACACCACATCCTCAGAAAACGTCTCCCCTCCTCCACCTGTTCACCTCCTGCCATGCTACTGCCGTTGGCATGTCAGACTGGTGCACAGAACTGGTTTCAGGGAGCGGCAGTTAAGTTTAAGTGTGCAAAGAAAGATGGTGCGATGGAATTCATGTGAACGGCGTTTTAAACGTTTAGTTTTCGCGAACCTTAAGTCAAGAAACTTTTCTGAAAACTGATGATTTGACAGAAAAACACTTTATACTGAATCAAAAGAAATAACTGATGAGAAACTGGGGGTGTATCACATTTCTATAAGACCAACGGATGACGAAGCGGTGAATAAGCGCATGACTCATCGGTGTCGACCGGTATGCCGTCGCATTATTCCACAAGAACCATAAAAAAAAAAAAAAAAAAACGTACACTAGTCATTCCTCAACGTACGCTACCTTTGCGTCGTGAGTGTCGTCGCTTCTTATGGCGCACAGCGCAGCAATTTAACGCTCAAGTCATTACAACACTACAATAGAGGACGATTTGGAGGGAAAGCACGTCAAGGTGCAGATAAACAGGAGTTTTTACAAGGAAAAGAGACAACGTCAAGCATTCCAATCACCCGGGTCGTCGGGTTTAGTGGTGTTGAGATGATCAACCTACCCCGATGCGAAGGTGAGCGATTGGCAAAATTGCGCAGCAAGTCTCTTCCAAACAGGAGACTGGACAAGTGGGTCAAGCCATGGCAGGGCGATTCCTGTGGGCCCAGTCTCATCCAGACTTAAATACACTTAAAAGACTCGCTTCCACCAAGTTCATTAAAGGGGGAATTCTAATTAAAGACGCTTTAATCGTCACACCGATCATTAGGGAACCCCGAATGGGACAAGAAACCGACGACCCGAGCGGAAGCGAGACAACACACTGCTTGATCAGAAAATATACAAAGTGTGTGTGGGGTTCAAATTGTGACAGACGAGTTCAATGTGACATTTTGGAAAGACGAAGCCGTGGCAACGATCTTCATGTGGGTCACGTTTTAACTGGACACAGGAGTTTGTCTCACATCATGCGGTTGGGCCAATAGGTTTGAGTGGCGCGCCGGCTGAGAGCCCTCTGAAAAGTGCGCATAGGCTGCGCAATTTGGCTCCCGGCTCACCAATGTGGGGTGCCCCCCCCCCCCTCCCCTCACACACACACACACACGCCCCCCCCCAACACTTCCAAATTTGCCGAAACTGGAGCCCCCCCCCCCCCAATCGTTTGACGCGGGAAGGGAGGGGCCAATAACCAATTGAGCTAATAAGGACCATTATCTTGCCAGTCAAACAGCTGCTTACTTGCGCTTGTTACGCAACATCAACCTCCCCTTGAATTAGACTACAAACACGCACAGAATGAAGCTTCTGTGCAGTAGAGTTTGAGCTAAAGCCCCCTCCCCATAAAATGGACGTCGAGTCCACCTGCCTACTTTTGGTGAGCTGCCCTCTTCGTGACCGCGATGTAGGATGCAAGGAAGCTGACGTGAACCCAGAACTCACCTGCCCACTTGCCCAGCCTCGGGGAGAGCAGCTGTCCGTTCCCCAGCACCCAGATCCTGAAGCCCGAGAGCACCCTGTAGAGCAGCCACAGCGCCAGCGAGGCCACGGTGAACGCGCCGACCCAGAAGAGAGGCGCCTCGGCCCTGCGGAGCGTCTCCTCAGCGTTCATCCAGTTCATGGCTGCGGCGCTCGGCGTGTGCGGTGGATGTGTGTGTGGATGCGTGCGTGTCAGTGAGTGAGTGCGTGCGTGGAGATCGCACTTTTAGGCAATGTGCTCTAATTTCCGAGCCGCAACGTGAGCGAGAGTCCCTTTATAAGGAGGTTGTAGCATCACACTCTCACACTCCCCCCCCCAACTCCCCCAACACTTGTCTAGCCTGATTTGAAGTGCACCGCCCCCCCCCCCCCCCACCCACCCCCACACCCGCACCCCCCCCCCCCCCCGTCCCTCCATCCCGCCCTCTTCGGATTCTCACTGGCTGATACGGACGTCCCTCGGCTGATCCAATCCGCCGGTTGGACGCATTTCCGCGTCGATCATCATCTCGAGCCTCCCTCATTCATTCGATTTTCTCTATGAAGGAGGGCGGGTCGAAGGGCGACCGGGGCGAGTAGCGATTGGTCCGACATTACGCCAGCTCCCATGCGAGGCCCGTCATTGGCTCTCGCCGGAGCAGGTTTCTTGGTTTCACTCAGATTACGAAACCCTGCATACCCACGCGTTCATAAAAAAAACTGCCCACACCACTTTATGAATTAAATAATGCCCTCATTGGAGAAGTGTTTGCTGCTGATCCCGCCCCTCAGAGGGCGCTTGGTGGCAGTTTATTGGCTAAAGGGGTGCCGTTCTGTGAGGTCAGCATGCTCCCACCTAGAAATGAGTCACTCTTCTATTGCAGGTATTCCGACTGCATCATATTGCTGATAACCACTAAAACACGTGGCAGCCGATGCAGTGATACGTTTCCGATTGCACATTTCCGTCCGTTACATGAATACGTCCGCATTTGCCTCATGTGGCAACACAGTTGAGTTCAGGCTCCCCAAACGGGAAAAACTACAATCCCCAATCCAACTTTCGCGTCTTCTTTATTTTACAAGACTCTCGCGATAGTAGCGCCCCCCCGACCAAGACACCGCATCGTGATATGTGACGTGTGCGTAACACAAACACTTTGACAGGCATGTGGATTTTCCCAAAGCTTTAATGAACTTGTTTAACATCTTTATGCACATAAATGAGCCAGGCAGGCTGTTTCACATCGACCTCATTTCTCCTCAGCAGGACGAACCAGAAGGAGATCCCCCCCCCCCCCACACACACACACACAAACGCAACTCTCGCTCTCATACTGAGACAAACTAAACATAAAATTGGGACACACGGATGCTCTCTGGCACAAACAAAAGCCTGTCGTGTGCTCAGCAGAGGGACCAGAGTATAAAAATGTGTCCACGCGCGGACGGCCGTCGTCCAGCTGCTCGCATTTTTTGACACAAGTGGAGAGGATCGAAGGCAACGTGACCGAGGGAGAGGAAGGAGCAGCTGTTGTTTAACAATTGCAAACCGGGTGAAATTAATTACACAAATCTCGGAGCATCTATGATGATGTTTGTATGTAAATGTATTTACAACAATGCAGTCTGTCACTAAATAATCTTAATAAATAAACTTTTTCCAGCACTGGTTGCACTTTTAATATTATATATACAAGTACAATTTAATAAACGCGTATCATCTTGCCGTCTCCCATTTGGAGCTACTTTTTTAACACAAATATTTGCCAACAATATTCAATTCACTACATTCATACACACTCACACCAACTACTATCGGACGTTTTGTGAGTCCCCCTGTCGGTAGTTTCCTCGCAGTCCGACAGCTGAAAAAGAAAGAAAATGTTGATTAGTTTCTTTATAATTCCATGTTGAAATCTCAACACAATCTTTAAACACGCAAAGCAAACAGAGAAAGTGCACATTCGGCACAACCGCCTCTAAAACAATATCGCTGCATATTGTGCTCGATTTTTTTCCTTTCAAATACTCAGGAAAAAAAAAAATGAATGGTCTATTTATTTCAGTTTGTGGCACGAAGACACACACTTCAGGCTCCACCTTTCTGTTTCAGTTTCTTTTCTTTGTGTACACAAAACGTATATTCACCCCTAGTATCGACACACACACACACACACACACACACACACACACACACACACACACACACACACACACACACACACACACACACACACACACACACACACACACATACACACACGGCACCTCCCTTAAATCCTGCAACACAAAGCCTTTTTCCATGTAAGTTTCTGCTCCCTCCTCTAACACAAAGGGATTGAAAGGATCACTCTTACACTAAACCCATGTTTCCACTCACACACCGCAAATACAATCTGCCCACGTTCGACTTGACGAATCAGCTGAGCACAAACAATTAAAGATAAAAAGTACAGATTAAAATTTTTAAAAAAGACACAACGGCGCACATGTGTGAGACTTGTTTTGTCAAGCAAAAAACCCGTCAACTATCTGATTCAAACCACTTTTCAAAATAAGAATGATGTTAATACACAGTGAACTTTTCTTGATGATATTGCAGTTCAAACACCAGGTATTTTCCAGAATTATTTTGTTTGTCGCTGTCCTCCTCCTTGGTGCGAATTTCAGCACCACAGAGGTGGACAGCGCAAAGAAAACCCCTCAAACACTTCTGGAATGGAAACAGATGACTTCTGCCCCGCATATGGAGTTTACACACATGCACCAGTATCAAACACACACATGACGAATAGATCAAAGCTCCGTTGACACATTTCTGCCCTGCTTATGTTAATGGTCTCTAACCATTAACACGCTTCAGTTCATCTCTTTATAGACGCTTATAATGATAACAATGTTATATTTGCATGTTGTAGCTTCTCAAAATTGTATGTAAATATAAAACTGATTTGGAAGCAAACAATTCCAGCTGAATGTAAATGTTCTAATTCTTTAATTTTCAGCTTTAAACTCAATTCTAAATCAATGGCAACTTTAAAATACATTTAAATAAAGTAGGAGCTGAGAAATGTTGTAATTCACAAGATCGGTTCAGTGAATCTCAAACTATATTGGAATGTGTTTCAGTAATTTTGAGCTCAAATGAAGTAGAATGTGTGTATGCATTCTAAGTCCATGTTATTGTTATTGTTATTTCTGTGTGCCATACATCATAGAACATGTAACACACGTGTGGATGTGAGTCTCCACTTTTGCAGGTAGCTTACTTTAGAGGCTGCACTCTTGTTGTCCTTTTCTCCTTTTTATCTTGAAAGAAACATGGAAAGAGACATTAGAAAACTGTGTGACGGTACATTAAACCCACTATGCACACAAACACGCGGTCGCAAACTATTAATACGCTACTGCGGGAACAGACACACACACACACACACACACACACACACACACACACACACACTTTTCAAATGTATTCATAACAAAAAAGTTTGTTTTTATACAACACAAATAGAGCAAAATAAGTTTTACATAAAATAATCTGTTTTTTTTGTTAGAAAGAAAACTAAACATTAAACATGTACAAAATAAAGTTACTGACTTCATTAATAAATTAGAATCAAATTACAAACGTTTCTTTCGGTGCTTTAGTACATGTTGTATGTTTGAATATCCTTCTCTCAAGTAGACCTTTTGAGGATGGTAATTGGACACACACATTTCCAGCCTGCAGGTGTGTGTGTCACTATTGACGTACGTACTTTATTTACTGTGAACTGTTTTTCCTTCTCAAAAAATGTTTTTACCAATTTGACTTATACATTATCGAAACGTAACTCACAGGATTCATGTGTGCGGTTGCATGTACAGTACACGTGTGTGTGTACATGTGTGTGCATGCATGTCTTTAAATTAGGGCTGTCAACATTAACGCGATTAATGCGATTAATGTGGCCTAGATGAATGCAACAAAATATTTCAACGTAGTTAACGAGCAAGTTAAGCTAGCTGCTAGGCTACTTCCATCTCAACATCTAACGTTACCCTGCGCGGCACACAGTCTGCAGAGGACCACCACTGTGTCCCTAAAAGAAAAAGGTTTTGAGATTTTTGGCACTTCAAACACAGCCGTTAAATGATGAGAGTTGAGAGCAAAGTGGACAGAGTCCCTAGTTTAACATGTTCCACCAGGTGGAATTCTGCCTCCAAATGTGTGTAGTTTTGTGTTTAATTAACAATTAAACAACAGTGTTTTTTAAATCTATTGACAGCCCTACTTTAAATGCATCTAGATATTTCAGACTTAAACAAACACACACCACCATTATATTATATTATAGACTAATTCACATCTGTGCGTAGATGCTCAAAAACAAAATCAGACCCACACAAACACAGTGAGACAGTCAGTCACACTCTTGAGATAATAAAGTTGGTAAAACACTAATTAAAACCCCATCTTTAACACAGAATATATAACAGAAAAATAACTCCTAATTATCTGAAAATAGTTTAAACTACAAAGATTTGCTAAAATGTTGGGACGTTTTTTTATTGGCGTCTATGCTGCATCAAATCTAGATGTAATGTAACTTTCTCCATTTGATTCACAGTTTTTGACACACACCACATTTCTCAAAAAGGATCATAAACCTGATGCCCCTCTTCCAAAAACATTGCACGACACTTTCTGCAAATCATCATAAGCGTGTTGATCTTTTAAACAAATTAAATGGTTTAACTGTATCAATAAAAAATAAAACTCTACTTTTTTACGTTTCAGTTTCAGTTTCAGTTTCCCCCTCCCCCAAAAAATGTTTTTTCATCAATTTCGCATCAGAACAGTTCAGAAATATTGTGTGTTTTGTTTTAATCTTGATTAAGTTCATATATCTTCACCGGAACCGGAACCACTCATACTCAAGCAAACAAAGGTCACGGCCTTTTACCTTCCCACACTGGGATTTGATGACTGTGTGCCGGGTGTGTCCCAGTCGAACCAGTTTGTCCCACTGCCTCCTCCTGCGTGTTAGTTCCCCCTCTCCTCTCACAATCAAGTCCTGAAAACAAAAAAAGAAGGACACTTTTTAGTGGCTCTCGTGCACAGAGACACACAACGGGGTGCAAAGAATGACCCGATCGACGGCTGCTTTTCCACCTGTCATGTTTGCGCTCAACAATCTTAAATAATGAGCCGTAGTCCAACAGCGAGAAATGAGTTCGTTTTTAATATCTTTTTGGCCTCTGTAACCAGTTCATCTATGAACACTGAGAAAAAAACACCAATACTTGTCTGCGATAATGACACATCGCCTCAGTTATTCCTCATAATGAGAAACTCACATGCACGACTGCAGAACCAGTGACAATACAGTGTCCGACCGGCATCTTAACGGATGAATTCCACATGTTTGAATGAACACCCGGAGGTCAAATGGTTTTCAGGATTATTGTGAAGAACAATACTTTCTCAAAGCATTAGAATAGTGCTCCAATAGTTCAATGGTCCAAGTTCTTAAAGTTGAAAGCAATTATGAAATCAATTCTGTTTGTGCGATCTTAAAATAATTAGGATCCTCACAATAAGGACAATGCTTTATAACGGAGGACACATCTGTCTCCAACAGACAGGTTCATTCTTGAAGTTGTCTTTATTTTCCCTGAATCAGGAAAGTTGGAATGCAGATGCCAGCACTCGCTTGGAAAATGTATCAATTCAAATACAATTTTCTCTCAAATTAAAGTTTTTTTTTGCTTTATGTGGGAGATAAAACAAAACAATTAAGAAGAAAATCATACACTTTAAACACCATGGACATATGAATATAATCTGAACCCGCTGGAAGAGAACTAAATCAAGTTGTGAGAAAAAGAAATATCACTAAAGAGACAGTATCGTAAGAATCATGTTTATCTTTATGTGGGATTATTTTATCGGTGCATTTTTAGCTTCACATTAATCCGGAGCACTGAGTTTCCCAGACTCGTTGTCAGGTGCCGTTGGGCTCGTCATCAAGTTAACCTGACCAGCTTGTGCGTGTTTTCTTTTTCTCTGTACTGCAGCATCAGACCCGCGGAGTACCATGGAGTACACCGACTCAGTTTAACAGACTCTGATTATGGTGTCGGACCTCCGGCTTCCACACCGGAGTGGGAGTTCCAGTTCCTTTTGGACAGTTTGCCTTGTTTGTCCGTTCGTTTTGTTTTTTCTCTTCCCATGATGGTTGGGAAATCAAATCAATTGGTTGAATTAGAACTGCTGTGCGTGTACATTTGGGCCCACCATCTACACCACCACCACCATCAGGAACATGTATTGCCAAAGAATGTCAGACATATAAGGAATTTGACAGTTGGTGCTTTCTAAGTAAGACAATGAGACAATGGACACGACAAATAACACAGTTCAGAAAAATGATCAAATTAAAATTTAACCCAACACACACACACACACACACACACACAAAACAGTCCATTAAAATTGTTGACCGTACCAGCTTAGCCGCAACCACTCAAATGGAGAGTTGGAGAAAGAGTGCTGAGGTCAAGAGGACAGCAGAACTCGACATGCAGACACAGATTGAGAAAGATTGTTGTTGAGGAAAAGTTGTTGTTTTGCCAAAGAGTGGCAAAGGCTGAATGTTGAATAATCCTTTCCTGTAATATGATCTAAAAAAACCCAATCATTAATGATTAATAACAACTTTAAATGAGCAAGAACAATCATATTGTTGTATGGAAATGATTAGTATCATCCAAAGAAGATTTAAATATCTTGTTTGGAGAAAATCCATAGTAGAACATGGATCAGTTTAGTTTATTTATTTTAGACTTTGATAAAATAAATGATAAATGTTTACATTTTATGTTCATTTGTGTGTGTCTGCATTCATGAATATTATTTATCTACAATTATAAGTGGAGTTATGAAAAGATCAATAAACAATGAAAAAAGGATTTGGGAAAAATTGAACCAGATTGTGGTAACTGTAAAAGGCGAGTGTGTGTGTGTGTGTGTGTGTGTGTGTGTGTGTGTGTGTGTGTGTGTGTGTGGAACAAGTTATGGTGAACACATATTCATCTTAAATGAGCCACTAAATACATCCCAAGAAGTAGTGTTTTCCTTTTGGACGTTGTTGTTGGACGTAACAGAGTAAGTAGACAACGTTTGGCGTCGGGGCCAAACTGTCACATAAGGAGATGAGTCAGGAGCTTGTGGGTTTGAGGTTCAGGGCAGAACAGACTTTGGTTCCTTCTATCCGAGAGGCATTTTTCAATTAGTGAGTTTCCTCCAGATGCCAAAAACACAGGAACACACTGACCTGAATTATATCAGAAAGAATCATATTTACCTAAAACGTACCATATTCACCTTTTCACCGTATTACAAAACAAATAAAATAAAACAGTTTTTCAGGTAAAGTCTAATTCACAAACATCTCATCTTTCAGTGAGAGACTGAAACTCTTGTTCATACAAAAAATGAATCATGTTTTTGCTTCGATGACACTTGATGTGTAAATCTATCTAAAACGTATAAATGTAAAAGTGCGACTTAGTTGACTTAATATGATCACGATGACACAGTGCAGAGATCAAGGGAAAAAAGGTGTGAGTGAGTCAGTAAGTGAGAATCTAGCTGTAAAATCGTGTATTCCTTACAATTGATTGTGTGTGCGTACGTCAACGTAAATTAACTATATATATATATATATATATATATATATATATATATATATATATATATATATATATAGTAGCCTTAAAATAACAACAGGCAGACAGACAGACGAGGGTGTGGGTTGCTCATTCACGTTTCATAATTTCTACAGCAAATAAAAGGAACGAGAGGAAATGGGTGTGGGGGTCCTGCCTCAAGAAAATATTAGGGTTTTTGACTCAAAATTATGCAATTGTACAAGGTTAAACTGTAAAATGGTGTTCTGTAACTCAAAGGACCAGATGCAGAAACATTTGAAACAATGTATGAATATATTAATCCAGAAATTATAAAGTTATGACCAAGAGTTCAGAAATAAATGAACTGATAAACCAACAGTTCATCGTGATCATATTAAGTCAACTAAGTCGCACTTTTACATTTATACGTTTTAGATAGATTTACACATCAAGTGTCATCGAAGCAAAAACATGATTCATTTTTTGTATGAACAAGAGTTTCAGTCTCTCACTGAAAGATGAGATGTTTGTGAATTAGACTTTACCTGAAAAACTGTTTTATTTTATTTGTTTTGTAATACGGTGAAAAGGTGAATATGGTACGTTTTAGGTCAATATGATTCTTGCTGATATAATTCAGGTCAGTGTGTTCCTGTGTTTTTGGCATCTGGAGGAAACTCACTAATTGAAAAATGCCTCTCGGATAGAAGGAACCAAAGTCTGTTCTGCCCTGAACCTCAAACCCACAAGCTCCTGACTCATCTCCTTATGTGACAGTTTGGCCCCGACGCTGATTTGCAAACACAAAACCAAACGTTGTCTACTTACTCTGTTAAACTCTAATTCAAACGTCCAAAAGGAAAACACTACTTCTTGGGATGTATTTAGTGGCTCATTTAAGATGAATATGTGTTCACCATAACTTGTTCCACACACACACACACACACACACACTGTTATGGCTTAATCTCTGCAATTTTTTTCCTTGCCAAGACAAGGAAACAACCAAGAAACCGTCAAATAGATAAAAGTCTTGTCATTTCCACACCAGAAAAACGTACATTTCATATTAACAACGTCTCAATTTATCGGATACCATTTTTTATATTCTCTCGATCTCAAGTTACCTGCTACAGTTTTTTTAACTTCTTTTAACATTTTAAATGTTCTATTCTGTCACGTTTGGTCAGCAACTTCCCCTGCCTCTACGGAGACCTCCCGCAGGGTACGTGTGGATGTACATTAATCCTACAACATGATGGGAGAGACTGGGGGGTGGGGAAGCAGATGCACAGGTTGGAGAGGAGGAGGTTAAAGCAGTGACGAAGAAGAGGGAGAAGAACAGAGAAAAGTCCCCGCGGTGGGGAGACGGAGGAGGAAAAGGAGAACTCATCAGCCGAGTCGCAGTCAGTCGGTCGGTCCTCACCTCGGGCCCCGAGAGGCTCGCAGTGAATGAGAGCGGAGGACAAAGAGGGAGTGAGAGGGAGAGGCAGATGGGAGAGGAGGAGGAGAGAGGAGAATCACAAGTGAGGCAGAAACTTAGAACCAGGAGAGGAGACATGGGGTGAGGAGAAAAACATTTACTGTGGGGAAGGCAAAAGGAAAGCATGAAATTATTTTGAATATATCCAGGAGGGGAAGTTATTGATGAAGACAAATGGATCAGACAGTAAGCTACAAAGTCTCTGCACAGGGCCATGGATCTCTCTATAACAAATTGCTGTAAACGTACAGTGCATTTCTAACGGTATCTTACAGTATGTCATAATAACTGTAACATACAGTTAAATTTCCATGCCAATGTCATGAATAAACAGTTAAACCTGTCAATTTACAATAATAGCAGACTACCGTAATTCAACTGCATGTTACATATATATTTATGAAGTGGTGGAAATACACATACAAGTGCAGTGAATCACAATCCATCTACATCTGTTGTAGGTTAATGTATGGAAGCCCACGTCAGCCACTGAAAAACAGGTCCTGTATGTCATCATAATGAGATAGTATCTCATGAGATACGATGATGACTTTGACTTACCGGACATTACTATACATGCAGCTGTCACTTTTATCCAAAACGCACATGGTTTGACATAATTTTATGTGGAGTAATTGGGAGTTAAGTGTCTTGCTCAGGGACACTTCAACTTGGCACAGGGAGCAGCCAGGATTCAAACTGCCAACCTTATGCTGCGAAGCACATCCTCCCTTTCCCATGCACCATCTTCGCTGTCGTTTCAGTGGCCGGAATGTAAAGATTATAAATATTTGTATTATTCAAAGTGTTCATTGCCTAAAAGATTTGAGTGTTAATCGTGACCGACTGCTCCTGAACGTGACGTCAGACGTAATCTCAGTTCATCTAGAACACCTGTCAGTTCAACATCAGAGGAGTTTCTCATTGCCTCGTCTCTCCAAGTAACGTTGGTAAGTGTTATTTGCTTAGCATGATTAACATTCTCCTTCCTTACATCTTGTTGTCTCGCTCATCTTTGTAATTTTAATATTTTACCAATGACAGTGTTTCTAAATATTTAATTTTGGTTTGTTTTACAGTAGCCACTGGATTAAGGACGCCAGCCGTTTGCTGAGGTCAATTGAAAGTGTTCCATAGCGTATTGCTTATTAGTTCACCTTGTTCCTAATGATTTTATGATTCATTTTTTTATTATTGTATACATGCAGCATATTTTATGTTTTGATCTTGGTTACAAATGCCGAACATTTTTGTCTCAAAGCATCTAATAAACTCCAACCACTATGACCGAAATGAGTTTGGTTGTCTTTCTTTAATTTGTGGGGAATTAAATGCAAAAGTATATGGTTATAAGTTAACGGTAACATTCTGGTATTTATAACACAAAAACAGTAATCGTATGGTAACAAACTGTAATCCAATATACGACAACATACCGTAATTTAAGGTAGGGCACTATAAATAAAACAGTAAGTTACTAGCGTCGACTGCCAGTAAATTGCAGTTAATTCACAGTAAAATTGGTTCAAGTTTACGGTAACATACGATAATCCATTTTACGGTAACATAGTGTAAACAACATTTACGGTATTATACCATAAAATATAGGTAAATTCCTGGCGTCCTTGCTGCCAGTAAAATACCGTTAACTTACGAGTGTACTACTTTTCACTCGTCTGGTCTCCCATCTACGTTGCAGTCTTTGAGCCGGACTGCGATATGAGAGATTTGCGAGATGCGAATGGACCTGCGTGACGATATCTATCTGAGCTGTTCTTACCTTTCTTTAATTTCTATTGTAATATTTTGATGTTTTTTACATTGTTACGGCTGAATGCAGCCACACTGTTGCTCCACATTAAAAGCATTAACACAAAAGATGGTGTGTGCTTCCAGGACACGCAGACACACAATACAATGTTTTTGTTTGCATAAATACAGCTCATTCAAAACAAAACAATGGGCATTTTGGGCATTTCCTTTGTCGTGGGCCGCTTGGTACTTCACATGGGAGCGTGGTAAGAAGCAGTAACCAACAGTAAGCTGTTAGATGAAGAGCTGCGGGCCGCACTCAGCGAGGAACCGGCGCCACTGAGCCTGCCGCTGTGAGGGAAACTACTCGTCACGTTGCTTCTGCTCTAAAACTACGCGTTTTGGCTGCACCGTAAAATGAGAGGCCCGTCGCTCCTGACAAAGCAGCTGCTTTCAGAGGGATGTAGCATTCAACTGGGCTTGGTGTTACCATGGTAACCACGGCTGTCGGCAAATACCCCCCCCCACACCCTTTTTCAAGATTATTAATGTTTTTTTTTAATCTAGAACTACAGTTTTAATATATAACCTCACACACCTTAATTCATAGTGTCAGGGCGTCTGACATGAGCATTTCGTAACTGCTATTACATTTGGTGATGGAAACCCTTGTTATATTTATGATGTGTTTTATATCCACGGCTTGTTTGCGTGACTTTTTATTAAAGAAAAACATTTAAATTGACCATCTGGATAAAGGCACAGCTTTGAGGCCAGCCCTCTGATGCCTGCAGGGAATTGTAGTGTTTGACAAAAGAATTTGGAGGCATGAGAAATGATGACAGTAATATGTGGCACATGCAGGGTTCATTTAGCACTAGAGCACAATGACGTTTTAATTAAAATCGCAAGCCATGTGGATGTAGGTTTTGTTTTATTTCATTGAAATATCAGTGTTTGTCATATCTTCCTGCATGCTTGCCCACATCCGAGGTGAATGGAATTGTGTTTCTTGTGTTCAGAGCATTGAAAATATTTTTAAAAAACTAAATAGGGTTAGGGTTTAGTACAATTCTCCATCTAATCTGGAATGCACAGGGAATCATTGTGAACAATCTTATAGTATTATAGTATTGATTTTTCAATGTAATTGTTCAAACTTAGAGAACCAAACTCTCTACGTGAGTTGGTACTGAAACCAAACCCACAAGCGATGAAACTGATGAATCGTTTGCCCAAAAAAGGAAATATAAAATGTTCATTAGCAGCAGGTTTTCTGGTCCAAACTAAATTGAAACATAGGTAAATACGCTAGTTTACAGAAGCCCAACCGCCCAGCTAATGGTGACCCAAATGTTGTCCAGAAAAACAGAAATAATCATTATTAGCTTTGACTAATTCAAACAATTAAACTCAATTAAAAGTCTGACCTGGGCTTTGCATCAACTTTTATTGGGTATTTTGTGGAGGTTTAAGATTAATATTTGTGATTGCTTCTTTGGTGAGATCAAATATGCAAACTTGGATTGGATTTTAACGACAATGTTAGTCTTCAAATTTGAGCTATAATGCCAGATTTGAGCTATAAAGTATACACACAGAGTATAAAGCCTGTTAACTAATTACAAGACACATACACACAACACTCTAGAAATATGAGATAGTGTAAGAAAAATGTGTGTATGAAAAAAAGTATGTTGTGCATCACATATTTTCCTTTGTGTGTCTGTATGTGTGCATGTGTGTCATCTTGTATGCAGTTCTACAGTCATATATAACGTTGCTCAGCTAAAAATAAATAAAGGGTTCGGAGAGGAGTGAAACCCATTGTGCGCTGTGAGTCACGACCAGGAGTGGTGGTGCTGGTGATGATACCCCCCCCCCACACCATGCCGCCACCACACACACACACAAACAATCACACCTTCTTCTCCCCTCGCCATTAAAATGCTGACAGGGAGAGTACCGTTTCTCAACACCTCAAGAGATCAAGACCTCCAGAGACTCAAAAGGACACGCACACACAGACACACAATTAAAGCCAAGAAGAAGTCAGAATATGTAAAACCTCCTTAGGAGACAGCACAGTTTGTTGTATTTCAATTTACAACATCAACAACAGGAAGAAATGACTTTCCTCAAAATGTTATGAGTGTGCAGTTTCATCGAATGGGAAGGCGAGACAGCGTCAGGACAAAGATGTGTCCCTTGTGTGAAGTGTGAAGACGTTCATCACTCCTTACAAGGTGGTCATGTTGTTGTCAGGGTCTGAACAAGTAAAAATTGTTGAAGGTTTGCCGACTAATATCAGGTGATGTTGTTTAACTGCCTGGGGGAAAGTTGCCTCGACTGACTAAAATCTCAACTTGCCCCAGGTTTTTCATTAGACTCATGAAGAAATGTCAAGCTCTGTGACTAAAACCCTGCACTCCAGAGCTTGTCCTCCAGTTTTTAAAGGTCTCATTTTATAACTTAATGGGAAAATACCACTTGAACAGGAACATCATTTATTATTATTCCTGTTCTTATGGACTAACCAACCCATTTTTTTAATATCCAAACCCGAAAGTAAAATGTAGGCTTTTTGTAGATTCATGCAAAAAAACATTTACCTCTTAATATCCTTTTTGCCAATTCTTGCATGCGTGTATGCATTTTTATGTCTGTTCTGTAAAAGCAGTTCAGAAAATTAATGTTTTTTTTTCAACAAAGTAAATACAGCATAAATGTGCAGGAGATGAAGAAATGTGCTACAGAGACAGAGCAAATGTTTTAACAGTACACACAATACACGTGTTTCTTTTCTTTCGAGGCTTTTGTGTTTTTTACTTGTTATCATTTCTGTATTTGCAGGATTTTTGCCATTGATCTATTTGTTTCGGCTGCCTAATGTTTTTGAATATGTTTTTTTATGCGTATAATTGTACATATATGATATAATGCACACCTTGACCTTTGATCCATCGAAATTCTCAGAGATGTAATACTATTAAACACTGTTCATCATCTGTCCATCTCCATAATAAGTTATTAGCTGTCAGGATTACAAGCAGTGGATGTATATACATGTAAATACAGAGTCACTTTTTATTGATGTGTTAATATTTTGGAGACTATCCAGGTGGGTTAATTTAGATTCCAATTAGCATTTTCTTTGCCAATAACTTTTTCACTTCAAAAATATTGATTTGAAACATTCACCAGGGAAAATCCAGTTTTGCAAATCCAGTTTTACATTTTTAAATACTTTAATATCTCCCTAATCCATCACGTGTGTGCCTCACTGCGTGTGTGAGTCAGTAGGTCTGTCCACAGGACGTCCTGATGCGACAGCATACGCCACACCAGTTGACTGTATAAAATAGGTGCATTTATTTGTTGTGATGTCGCCCTTTGGTTGGTGGACTGTCGTTTTGAAGCCTCCAGTTTGTCAACGGAGTTCTTTGGTACCAAGGTATAAGGTATGAGGGTGTGGCTACACAGGGATACTTTCTAATATGATCAAATCATCGCTGAGATCATGGTTTTATTTGAAATAAATATTAACAGTAAGAAATAAGTATAATTTCACCAGCTATGTTTGTAAACCCCTTTTGATATACAGCCCAATAGTATCTTACATCTCTTCAAATAGAACATTTTACATTCAAACAAACTACACAAAGGAAGGACAAATCAAAATACTCAAACTGTTTGCTCTGTTTCATCGTTGACCGAATCCTTGTGCTTTTAGTTGGTGTATAGTATTTTGATGAAACAACAACGAAAGCGCCACAATAAAAGACGTGCAAGTGATACAAATCAGGGGAAGTAGACAACAAGCACAGCAAACTAAGCAAATTATCTAAATTATTTCAAAGGAAAAAATACACACACGATGTTTTGCGAGAATTTCTCTTCCCTCAAGTCATGTGACTGAAACAAAGAGAATTGCAGAGTCTGTATGGTCAGATTTCATCAGATCGTCTTTCTCTCTGAAGATATGGTCCCAGAGACGAGTGTTGAGTGTTTAGTGGTCAGTATTCTGATGAATAAGGACACTGTAAATATGCCACAGTTGTTTTGGGTGAAGGTGGAAATATAAGAGCTTTCTACCTCAAAAACATTTCGAAATATCTGCATTACTGTAAATAGAGGGAATCATTTTGGTAATTTGATTAGGGAAATGATTTACTCTAACTTCTGGAACAATCCCTTACTGAACACGAGAGAAGGACTCAAACCTGACATACAGCCGGCAGTGCATTCAAAATGCTAATTTTTCATTTATTACTGAAAGCCGCACTACTCATCTTAAAAAAGACAGCAAAATTCCTGTCTTTTGTAGGAAATCAGCAGGTGTTTTATTCACACAGCACACACATGACTAAAACACCCCCGGCCTCCATTTTGTTGCAACATTATTGTCAAACCTGCTGTGATTACCACTTCCTGTCTCAGAAGCACAGGAGCAACTGAATGCACCAACAAATGTAATGGAGATGCAAAAAAGCTGCAATGAAATGCCTCCAAAAAGAGAAGGTTGACCTTCACGGTCATGTTTACTCTACTGTTTGATGCACAATGGAAATTGACCATTGCTGCAATAATAAAACCTATTCTATAGACAGGGTGGGGCTTTTTTTGCTTTAGAATACAGCTACTTTGGGGCTGAATTGCTGCACCTGATCACTGCACGTTTCCCCTGCTGTCATACAAATACGGGGTAAAAGGGTGAAGAAAATGTAAAGTGACGTGGAGGTGTTGCCTGAACTGTCGACGATATGATGACTCACACTGTGACATAGCAGGTATTGGGGAGAGGACTTTACAGCTCCAGGTGCCAGAAACCAAAGAGTCTAACGCGCACACGCACAGTGCAAGCATGCTCTGCACCTGCTCACATAATTTGCAGATACATAAATCCAACATCTCTCAAGTGGGATGACAAATGAAAGACCTAACAATCACATACTAAATGGCAAGCGACGTCTCTGCATTATCATCCGAAAATACAGTGACATATGATCACTGAAATATCACGTGAGCTATAAAACAGCAGAAAAGCATGATTCAAAATTCCGTGTGACCAATTGCAAAATGTCGCCGGGGTCATTTCATAGATCACAGCAATCCGGATTTACATGACGGCATGTGAAATACCGGGACGACTTTTAATTATAACTTTTTAAAATTCGAACTTATTTCGCTGTAACATTAAGTTGTTTGACAACTCAAACCAGTAAGAACGGAAACTATCGACGCCTGAGAGAGTATTTCAATTCAGAGGCGACACAACAGTTGTTGGCACAAACGATTAAAAGGCCTGGTTGAATCAAGAAGAAAGAGAAAAGACCAGAAATGACCAGAAGCCTCTGCGCAATCTCCTGTTCTCAAGCAGCGAGCGGTCATAACGAGACTAACGCAAAATGCAATTGAAAAGAATGACTTGGGTTTGACGTCATCCTCTAACCGGCCATGCAATTACCTGTCTCGGGTTAGGGAAGAGGACGAGGTGGAGGAAGGTCGGTCGGTCCGTCGTTGTCTCGCTCGCTATGTGCGGTTCTAAAATATCCAAATCATTAGTTCCCTGTTTGTTCTTTATGTCCCTGTGGCGCACACCTGGAGGCTCCAATGGGCAGGGTTCACCCAGGCACACACCTCTTCTCCATATTTGCTCCTGTTCCTCTTTTCATTGTTTCTCTCCTGTAAGACAGAAAGACAAGACGTGAAGGGTTTGGTCGAACCGACTATAATAAAGTCAATCTGCAGCCTTGCCTCCACGCAGGCCCTCGCGGACAGGACAGTCATGGAGATTTGGAAGGATGTGGGAAAACAATGTCACCTGCATCCGGATGTCTTAATATCAGATTCTGCACGAGCTATTTAACACACGTTGTTTCACGCGTCAGATTGATACAAACCTACAAGCAGCCATTACCTCACCCTTAAACGATGCATACGTTTCCCTTCAGTCACATCCTCAGCCGACACAGAGTCATCCTCGCTTTAGTCATCAAGGGTAACAGGAGAGAGAAACGCAATGCAACGAAACAGGTCAGAGGTCATGCTGTTTCCCTTTATAGAAGATAACGCCATCCGTCTGTTTTCGAAAAATTGCGTGCAGACAGCTTTTTTTTTTAATCAAGGACTTTGCTCACTGAACTTTTTGAGCTTGCTTTTCTGATTTGCCAAAATACACATAGGCCTGCCTCTAAAAGGTTTGATTTAGATTTAAATGACGTGCCTTTCTCCTCTCTGACGTGCACACTTCACAGGCTGACAATATATTTTCTTGACACTCTCAACCTGCAGTGGAAAGGGGCCAAACATTTCCGAGTATCTTCACTTCCTCGAATTTGAGACACTTGGCTGCTATTTGGCCCTTTATTGCAAATGTAGTTCGGGATGCATCGTGATTATGTACACCGATGCTCCCTTCAGCTCTGAGGGGACAGCAGAGACAAACTGAGCGTAAAGTTGCATGTGCTTTTTTCCCCTGGAGGCTGCAGAGCTGAAGACATTCAGTTTCTTTTATTTTTATTTGGTGGTTCAGGTTAAAAAGACGTGGTGTGAGATGCTAGGTGGATTAACTATCGGAACACGTGTGTGTGTGCTTGTGTGTGTGTTAAAGGAGAGGCTGCACGCAGGCTACGGGAGCGGGATGGAGACTGCCCGGTTTCCTTATGTTCCCTTATTCCTCTCCATCTGCCAATCTGGGATTCTCCCTAAATTAAAATGCTATTGTTGGGGAATCCCTGCCATATGCACGTACCTTACAGGTGTGTAAGTAAAGTGTATGCGTGTGTTTTTGTGTGTGTATTTGAAACAGGTTTTATTTTTTATTTTTAAGCGGTTTGGGGGTCCAATTACTCCCAGAAAAGTGACACTCCGCCCGCAAAAGAACAGACGCGCGCGCACACACACGCACGCACGCACCCACACGCACATACACACACACACACACACACACACACACACACACACACACAACCTCCACTAGTTTGCCCACGTGCATCTTGTGCATGGCCTGGGTCTCCCCGTGTTTATACTCTACGATGCTGGGGGCCACACTCGTTAGGGACCGAGGATTGTGGGGTGGGTGCTGTGCTGAAATTACTCTTAATCTTGCACGGCTCAAAGTTTTTGGTCCGATGTTTGTTGACATCATTTTTTTTTCTGGACACTCATGCCCGCAAGAGTTTTAAATTAAAAAATAAAAAAAAACCTGGGTGCGACGTGGCTGCAGAGCATCGCCGCAATTTCTAACAAAGAAGAAAACTGTAATCTAGAAAAAAACATGACACTCGCAAGGGGTTGAAAAGCAACCTTGACAAAAAACACCGCCGCTACGGCAGTGACGAAAATAACAAGAGCAAATAAGGACAACAAAGAAGCGAAAATCAAATTTGAGCAGAAGAAAAAACAGCCCTTTAAAATGAAAGACTGTAAAATTTCACGAGTTGAGTCGTCTTCCGTATGTCGGTGTCTCGGCGTTGAATGCGCCCTCCGCAAATGCTTTTTGGGGTAAGGGCTTCCCAGATTAATAGTTATGAACAGCAAGCCCAGACCGCAAAAAGATTTGTGAAGGACATTATCTGCCGCTGCCGCTGCCGTCAGGCGGAGACTCCGTGACACCCGGGGAGTCTGCTCTCTTTTTGCTTCCGTGAATGCATCTTCCATCCCGGCTCGGTTGATTGTATCTCCAGCCATCGGCAACCCGAGGCAAGTGTGTCCCTCCCACACACACACACACACACACACACACACAACAACAACACACATGGAGGGGGATGTATGGCAGGAGCGACAGAAAGGATGATAAAGAGATAAAAAAGAGGAGGGGATCTCCGGATGCCACGGATGCTGCTGCAACCGAGAGCTGTCCAAGGTCCTTTCGCTTTGATTCCCCTCTCCTCCAGTTTGAATTCTCCCCTCTCGTCTCCCTCCCTCGTCCATTCCTTTCTCTTCTATCCCCTTCCTCTCACTCTGTGTGTCTACCTCATATTCTCCTGTCTTCCTTTTTTTATTATCCAAACGCTCGGGTGTGCATAGCCCGTGTGATCACTGGGAGCGGTGCATCGATGCGTTTTGTTGTGAGTGTGCTCTCTCGCTCTGTGTTATATCCCCTGGTCCGTGGTCTCTCCGTATAGTGAAGCAGTGGCTCTCTGCAGCCGCTCTAGAGCTCTGGTGAGGAGAGAACAAGGCTGTAAACTGTTGGCAATAAATAGGGAGCAGGGCGGGATCTCATTGGAGACGCCAAACCTCGTCATCGACCAATCGGTGTCTCGCTCATATAGGGACCCCCCTTTTTGAAAGAAAAAAATGGACAGGGCTAACCAAATTGTGATCTATAGCAGGGAAAGTGTATATTTATATGCATTGATGTATGGATAGGATCGGCTATTTGTTACTATGCTTTTTCTTTTTTTTCTGCCTTTTTGCGTTAGCGAGGCTGATAAAGCGACCGTCGCTTCAAAGGGTTATATCGAAATTTGAAACCCTAGATTATGAAGATAATACAATATAAACAAGACATGTGATGGAAGAGATGAGACATTTTCACGCCATCACAAAAAACAGCCCCCTTCCTACAAACCAGCAACATCCAAATACCCAGCGAAAATGTAATAACTGAATGTAACAGCGGAGCCGTCGAACGGAACATCCACATCGCATCATAACATCAGCAAGAACCATCTTACTCGTGGTCACATATAGAGTTCACCGGAGGGTAACACTGCAAAAAACGACACGGGGAGCGGGGGGGGGGGGGCTCTGAACTGCAAATTCAGACAGAGCTCCAGTCATTTGGAAGGATTTTATGGTTGAAAGCAAAGAGAACTACAATTACATCACGGCGACGATGCGCTGCAACAGTGTTCGGCTTAAACAGTCACAATGTCGTACTTCACAAAATAACAACAAATTGTTGAGCACCGCACCAGGAGTTAAAGAGTTAATCACGACCGTGCTCTTTCTCAGAAGAAATCTTTAATATGTTTTCTTGACGATCAAATTAAGCAAATTAATAATAAAATAGAATAACTTACCTGCCCCCCCCCCCCCCCCCCTCCCCTGCAACAGTTCCATCAGTTTTTCTCAGAGGCCACTGCATCTCTCCCCTCTCTCCCCACTCCCCCCCAAACGACCGCCCGACTTTCCCTCCAAGCAAGTTACTGGACCGGGGTGCAGGCTGGGTCACGACCTGGATCCGGACACCTGCTCCCTGCTCCCCGCTTCCCCCTCCCTTTTTTATAGCAAGTTGGATCGCGAACCAATGCACCCCCCTCCCCTCCCCTCTCTTTCCCATCCACGCAATCCACACCGCCCCACTATCACTGATGAACTCGTCTGCAGACACAGACAGTTGGGATTGAAGGGGGAGGGGGGGGTAGTGCATATCATATGTCTGCATCCCCCCCCCGTTATCCCTCCCTCCTGGTGTGGGTATTTTTTATTGGGTGGTCTTTTCATTTGCAACCCAGTCAGTCACGATTCTCCGCCACCGTCTGCACTGCACAGTGACTGCCTCTCCTGACGCAGCCAACGCGCACATTACTCACTTTAGCAGTCACGACTCGGGAATCTGTGTTCTTTCCATCTTAGCTTTGAATTATTGAGCAAGATCTGGCCCCTCGAGTCGCTATTTTCGCGTTTTGATCAACGAGGAATGACATAGTAGGTGCTGTTTTTTCGGTATTTGCGGAGAGGTGGAGGAATTAAACGGAGGTGAAGTAGGATACAAATTGAATTTTGCGTCATAAAGGTAGTCGATATGGGGTTTTCCGTAATGGGAACGGAGGATTGGTTGGCTGAATTCAAAATTACTGAGAAAACCGGGTAAAGTACTGAGGTTTGGGGCATTGAGCACGGTTCTTGCGTCCCGGTCACAGAGTTTAACTGCGCGGACGCTCGCAGCGCTTGTTGCCGTCCTGCCGGTCCGGCTCCCGAATTCAACACTGATGCCTAAATTGAAAAAGGGTGATTCCTTCAAAGCTCTTTGAAGTAGATGCAAAAAACGCGAGGCTCTGTTTGCTTCTCGCGCGCCGTCCTCGCCGCTAGGACTCAAAGTTATGGCGACGAGAGTTAACCCCAGACCACTGTGGAAGTTATAGGCGCGTATACAAAATATCTCAACTACGCTTAATTTCAACGCGAGTTGCTGACCCTTCAAATAAAAGCTGCATCGTACAGAAATCAGAATGATGAGTTAGTCAAACCCCGCCGATGAGGCCGTTTAAACTATACAGGCGGGAAAAGCTGTGATATAAAATTGTTCTGAGCCAAATTTCTTCCCTCTGCTAGCGCGGGCGATAGAGGCGGGGGGGGGGGCTTCAGTATTTATCCTCCAGCGTCGCTCTAGGAATGAGTATTCACTCAGAATAGATGTTGTTTGGTTTCTAAAAAAAGAGTGAATTAAGCTTTTGGCAGCCATGACCACACACACACACACACACACACATAGACTGGCAAACACCGCCAGCAACAGCCCACTACCGCCACTTGGTGTGGCTTCAGCACCACTGCTGCTGGACAGCTCCCCGGGTTTCCCCATGTGATGCGCCTGGTCTCTGCTGCGGCAACAGATTGTTTACTTCACTCCTCTCTCTCCTCCCTGTTCCCCATCCTCCACCGCAACGACTCCCCTTAGAAGATTCAAAATGAAATAGCAAACAAAAAAGACGGAGGGAAAGGCGCCCTTAAGCGCTCATCAGAGAAGGGTTCCCCTCGCTTTCGCGGTTAAGCAGGGAGATGGGAGGGGGGTGGGGGGGTACATACGTGATGGAGACTCAACAGCGCCAGCAGACAAAGGGAGTTTTTTGCACTTCGTTATTTACCAAAAGGGGTGATTCCTCTGCATGGAGGGCTGCTCTGTGCTCCGGCTCTGCAGTCAGACAAGCCGACCGTAAAACCCATTCCTAAGAAGAGTTTGTTGGCGTGCATGAGACAGAGGAGGAGGCAAAAAACACGAGGAGAGAAGCGGCACAGCCACATGCACTATACCAAAAAGTACACGGAACACGGAACATCACATGTGTCTCACTCACCATGGTACGGGCACGTCGTCGTTCGAGCTGCAGGGAGAGAGCGAAAGATAGTGGGAAAAACAAAACGAGACATTCAGATTTTAGTGGAGAGCTGCAACAAGGAGTCTGAAAGAAAATGCCACAGATTAAGTCCTCCATTTGTTATTATGTGTTATAGGCTTACAGTGGCACGTCCAGCTCAGGATCGCCTCCCTTTTATACAAGTGATACCCATCTGTCTATTTATGGCGCACGACCCAAACTATGATGCTATTTTTAGGTCACAGTGCGCGGTAGGAAAAAAAAACACTCACGAAAGACATCGCTTAAGAACACTACGTGAAGTGCATGTCATGCCGATTAATTCAGGCTTTCCAACTCTGCACAAGAACCCCTCTCCGTTGCATCATTGCAGTAATTTTTTTAAACTCAATGTCCCTTCCAACAGCGCAGCACCTCATTCTCATCCTTAAACTTCTTTCACTCTCTACGGCAAAAATCTGGAACTCGTCGCCGCTGCCAATATCATCGACGATATTTGATGTCTTGTCGCCCTCTTCCGAAGCTCTGCGTCCCAGTGTCAGCTGGAACTCATGAACGCGAAATAGCTCCAAATACTGACGAAGGCGGATTACCCGACGCTGATTTTCATTTTGTTCTTTCAGTCGACGGAGCGATGTGAAATGTAGTAATCAAGCTTTACCGACGAGAGGAGGTAAAAAAAAAAATAACTGCTTTTTTTTTGTTGTTGAAGGGCTGCGTCAGTACTAGGCATTGACGTCACGTTTAGATTCTCTCACTTCAAAGCTCGTGGAGCCGGATTAAAGACACTGCCGCTCTGTGATCAGATCTTTGCAAATGTGCCATGGACAAAAATGTGTGACAAAATAGGGAAATATTACAGGTGGATCACGTGGTAAACTGCTGGTTTGTAGAAGGCTATCTCCTTTAATTCTGGAGCGTCTGGGTTTTCGCCCGCCAGACCCCTCCACACACACACACGCACACTTCTTCTCTTGTTTCTATACATCCCCCCACAAGTGTTTGTCCTCTTTTTATCTCGGTAAAATTGATATCTCAGCTTTCAATGCATTTGGCGCGCAAAACATTGTGTCAAGCTGAAGGAGATGAAAACACATCTAGCAGAGCCTCTGCACTCTCCATCTCATATACTGGCCGTGCCCACGCACCAGTACAAGCTCACCCACGGAGTAGACTCACGGGGGGGGGGAGGGGGGGGGGGGCAACGTGTCTAACCAAAGGCGCGCACACGCACAAACAAACATCCCTCTACATGCTCCGTCTCTCACCCCACGTCCCCTTTCGTTAACACCTTTACTGTAAGACCCTCTGCACAGCCCCACGTCGGCCATCTGCACTCCTGTCGCGTGGAGGATCACGAGACTTGACGGGATGGGACATGGTGAGCTGAGGCTGGACATTTGGGGGGGGGGGGGGTCGGAGAGTAGAGCGTATCACTGAGTGGTATCGGAAAGTCGTCTCTGAGAAGGCAAAAGGGCTGCGCCCGTCGCATCGGTTTGTGCTATCCCTGCCTGTAGGCCAACTGTATGTCCGTCACTGCTGGTGAGTGCAGGAACAGACACGCAGGCAGATTCAGCCTGCCCCCCCCACACTGAGAAGACCAGCGTAAGGAATCGCTGAATAATAAAGAAAACCCTTTTCCCCACCCAAACAGTATAGTTAAGAATCCCATCCCCCACAAACACACACACAAAAACGTACACAAACCACGCCACCCAGTATACAAACAGACACACGTCCCTGAAGTCTAAGATCGGAATCACAGAGCAGTGTCAATGGGGAGTTGCAGGCTCCTCAGTGCAGTGCGCCAAGATCCCCGCGTGGTGCCGACAGATTCACTTAGAGATTTTCCTAACTACACCCCCCCCAAATCCCCCTTTGGAAAGTGTGCACTCCTGACTCCTGCAAGTTGCAAGGGGCGGCAGACTCCCCCCGCCCCCCTCTGTGAACTCTTTCTTCGACATCATCTTATAACGACATCGGGGGATAGAAGACTATAGGCTATCACTGTGTCCAATGAATGCAAGAGCATGCAAGACACATGTTTTACACATTGTCTGAAAGTGCTGATGTCCCAAAGCAGGGTGTATTGCTGTAAATAAACTTCACTTCCCAGTGCGTGATATCAGTGCACGTTAGTGCTCAGCAGAGGCTGATCTTCCTGAGGCAGCTGAAGAAATTCAACCTGCCAAAGAGGATGATGGTGCACTCTGCTCCTCCATCACCGTCTGGTACGCTGCAGCCACAGCCAAGGACACGGGCAGGCTGCAGCGTGTCATCCGCTCCGCAGAGAGGGTGATCTGCTGTCTCTCCAGGTCTTGTTCGCTTCCAGGACCCTGAAGTGAGCTAAAAAGATTGTAACCGACCCCTCTCACCCCGGACAAAATCTGTTTGTGCCCCTTCCATCTGGCAGGAGGATGAGGTCCATCAGGACTAAGACCTCCCACGACACAAACAGTTTCTTTCTGTCGGCAGTCGGGCTTATCAACAGAGCCCGGTCCCCCACTGACTGACTCTGACATCCCACCGGTCACTCCCTTCACACTCCACATGCACATACACACTTGTCACTTTCACATATAATCACAACACAGTTGTGTAGAGTATGGTTCTGTTCACTGCATGGTCCACTTTTAAAAAAAATAATTTTTCCTTCTTATCCTTTATTTTTTAATTGTTTATTTTATATCCCCCTTTCCCATTTTTGTTATTTTTGTTATCTTACCTGTCTTGTCATTGTCTTACTGATGTTATGCACCAACCGCCAAGTCAAATTCCTTCTAACATATTTTGATAATAAATGTTCCTGATTCCTGATTCCTATGAGGACGTATGCAAGTGCACTGATGAGGTAGGCGGCTGTCCGTGGTGCTGAAACAGCCCATTCAGTCCGTCATGTCTATAACCTCTCCCCAGCTGCACCAGGACCCTCCACGCAGTCAGTCGAAAGTGATGTCACCTCGTGCTGTTTCGGCACATATAAAGTTAGAAAACCCGCAGGGTTTTGTGGGTGATGTAAAATCGCTACCATGAGGACAACATGCAAGCACGAGTGGACTGTCACAAGTCCTCCGAGGAAAGTTGTTCACAAGTGAACTGATAGCTTTAAAGCTAAGCTATAACGGTTAGACGAACGAGGGTCTTTCACAACGACAACGTTTGCTTTAAGTGTTGCCGAATAGTTATACCACATATATAAGAAACATAAGAAATGTGTCCCGGAAAATAGCGATTTGCCTTCCCTCTCGGTGTCGCTCTAGTTGTTACTTCTCCGCAGAGCGTGCAGCCAAAAGGATCCCCAACACGTGAATCCTCCTACGCATCACCGCAGCCCGCTCTCTGAGTGCCTGCTCAATCCCCTCAGTGGTTCACAGACAAAAAGTCTGAGTTGACTTGGCAATTAAGAGCAAAACGTTCACAAAACAGTGCCAACAATTAAATGACCAACATCGACACCATTGAGATAATTATGTTCAAATAAATACATTTCTTTCTCTGAAACGGTAACCTTCGGATGGCGTTCAAAGCCACAACATTCCTCCTCCTTCTCCGGAGGCTGCTATAACCTCGTAGACCCAAAATATTTAAGGTCTGATTGCGAACTTGACGTCACTCTTCAGCCTTTTCTGGGTCGGCATTCTAGCCATCTGCAAAGGAAAGGGCTTACCTCTCTGAGATTGTTTTTCTCTTTCTTTTAAAACTTTTTAAATGGGGCTTTGGGCAGGAGCTATAATGAGGAGGCACTGAGAGGGGAAGCAGGGCAGCCTCTCCTCCTGCGTCAGGATGGAGGACACAAGTCAGTCCGATGTGCGTCGCGTCCCCGCTCCGTCGGTGACTCACATTATTTTGTGTTGTCATTCAGGGGTTTAGGGAGTTATAGCTCAAAATAAATAAATAAAAAGGTTGGGTTGGGGTGGGAGGGGGGAGGGAGGGTGGAGAGAGGAGGGGGAGAATATACACAGAGCAACGTGAGCCAGCTGACGGGAAGAGCCCGCCAAATCAGGGGCACCACGCACACGATTCACCTCACCGCATAAACTATCTTCTAGAACAGTCTGTGCGTGCGTGAGTCTCTCTCTCTCATTACATATATATATATATATATATATATATATATATATATATATATATGCATGAATGGGACGGGAAAAGGCCGAATGAGAGTCGGCGCTATTATTGACGCAAACTCGGCAACATTTTTTAAAGAGATAACAGTAGTTTTGCAGGAACGCACCATGTCACAACACAGGGAAGAGCTTTGGAAAAGTGTCTTGGCGACGAGACCTGCGACCACCTGCTGCTTTGTCTCTCGGTCTCCGGGCCTCTTCTTCAGTGTTCTATTGACCAGCATTGACGTCATCACGTCATTAGGTTTCCCTTAGAAACACAGACTCAAAAATAGTATCAAATTAATTTAGCTGGCACGGGGAGAGAAGGTGGGGCTTATTAGTGTTTGGGGTTGTTGCGAAAGGGGGGTTGGAGGGCTGTGGGTGAGGAGTAAGGGGACATCGAGTTTTATCCTCCCCCGTTTCCACGCACCACCACTATTTCCATGTTGACTGAGGTGGAGAGCTGCAGACACGTCGATGTCTGAAGTTGAAAGACCGGGCGCTCAGTGCGAACAATATGAATTTCTCATAAGCAAATTAGTCATTGTTGCTGAAGGAACATATAAGCATACACTACTAAAGCTTAAACAAACCTCACATTGATTAAAATAAGTATTTTGAAAAAGTAGTAGGTCAAAAGGTTTGCCTGCCTCTCCCCAATCTTTGAACATCTTTCCAACATCTCTGCAGACAGAAGGTGTAATCCTACAGGTCCTTGGGATGCTGTTCTTCAGAGGTTTTCACCGATGGTGTCAGACCCGGTTGAATATAATAAGCCTCACAGGGGATTTATGCTACCAGAAACATTCTGTCTCAATCTAGAGGTTGAATTCACGAGAGGAGGTAATGTATAATGTAATATATGGAGAAGTGTTTTAGGATTCACAGGAAGAGTTTACTATGGGCTCTAATAATTTGCTGATTCATTCAACGTTTTTTGTCCACGTGTTATCTAATTCATCAAATGTTGTTGGGAAGCAGTTATTTAAACACTCAGGAGTGGCCTCCATAAATTAGTGTTCCTGTTCCTGACAGGCCTCTGATTCATCTGCATGAGGGGACACATAGTGACTGATAATCAAAAATGGGCTGAGGAGGAAAAATTGTCATATGCTCCTGAATCCATAGAGTCCAACTGAAAATCTTGCCTGTGTAAATGCCAATTTATCATCATGATCTTTGTGATAAAGAGAAGAACATTTGAGATAAAACCGGGCTGTGATGGGCCGGTGGAAGTGGTTGAAAGACTCACAGCGTTTCAATCAGGAGACAGATTTAATTATATAAAAAGAATAAAGTCTAAGTGAGAGTGCAAATTAGTTTCTCAGAAATTATGACTCATGATTTTTCTGAGATTTGTGCGCATCCCTGTGTTTAAGTGTTTCATGTTAACAGTATTCTGATCAATATTATTAGCCCTTAAGTGATAATAATATATTGTATTGGTTTTCAATGAGGAGAATCAGGAGCATTAGAAAACAAAACATGAAATGAAAGATTGTTACGCTAAGAAACAGTCTGTTGCCAGTCTCCTCAAAAAGAAACCGTAAAAGACCAAGATCCCTGCTTTCTTTTTTTAAATCTAACCCAGCAAAGAGACACGTTGACCTGAAAAATATAATCCCGCCCCTTCCACTGAGGCACATCGTTAAAATCACAGATGTTGGCTACTTGATTTTTGGTTGGCTTTCAACCTTTAAATTACTTTTTAAAGCTAAAACTACTCTAGTCACCGGGTGGTTTGCTTTGTTTTTCCCGGTCCAAAGTGTCTCCGTGGAGGAGAGAAGTACAAGACAAGAGAGAAGGAGTCACATAGAAAGGGAGGGAGGGAGAGAAGCGAGCAGAGACACCGTGACTTAAATACTCCATTAGGACTGAATTAGGCCTTATGATTCATCCTCTTCAAACGAGACACACGTTTCAAATGTCTTAGAATGTTCTGTCCACAGGTCGCTGTGAGTGCCGTTCGGGAGGAGGGAGGTGGAGTGTGTGATCACCGACAAAGAGGTATGATGCTTGAATAACGGCGAAATACAAAAATGTTGCGTTAACATGCTCAGGCGGTCACGAACAATGGGGAGCAGGTAAAAACTTTGCATCTGTCCTGGGTTCAAGGCCTTATGAGAAGCGTCAATGGATCTGCCTGTGACCTCTGACCTCTCTGTGAATCAAGGGAGAAGACAGGTATGCTCACGGGAATCAATTATGGAATCACAATGAATAATAAAAACAACATATTGTGCTGCTGCAGAAACGCGCTTTGTAGGATTGAAGACGTCACCTGCAGCTGACAACAGAGAGAGAGAGAGACAATAAGACACTCTGACGATGGAAAAACAGTGCTGTCCTCAGTTCCTCCTCCTCCATAATAACAAACACACGGATCAGCTGGCCTGTTTGAGCGGAAATGTTGGTCGTGATAACAAAATGACAACGTGGCTCCCTCCGTACGGCCTATTGAGCTTCAACCCTCCACTTTATCCTTTTCCAAAACTAAACACGTCTACAATAATAATACCAAAACATTGGCCTTGGGTTGATGCCCCCCTATTTTTCCACTTGGATCTCTGCCTGTGTTTGTGTATACAGGTCCTTTTAATTTGTTTGACGTCCCCCTCCCATCTGCCTTGAGCTTTTCCATTCCGACTCGTAGGCTTTGACTTTCTAGGAAACAGTGGGTGTTTTGGTCTCATGTTTATACTGGGCCCCCGGTGCATGAGGCATACACACATGTAGAAAGGATTCAATGGATCCTTCACCGGGGTAATGTTATTTGTGACTGCAAAAGAAGCACTGAAAGGTTTACAATATCAGGTTTCTAATGTCGCTTTGGGATTTCACTTGTGTTTAATAAACTGTGGTAACTTATTTACTTCTACCGCTTGATTTAAATGTTGTTTGACTGAAGGAACCGAAATTTATACAAAAAGAGGGTTACAGAAAATAAAAACCACACTTAAAGAGAAAAGCCTATATATTTTAAAGGGAAGGGTCTTTAAGACTTAATGCTGTTCACACGTTTAGCTCCACTGCTTGGGATGAAAAAATATAATTCCAACTAAATCACAATCAATTAGAATTGACAATACAGGTTTAAGTACAGCCCAGTTTGGATGGGGGGGGGGGGGGGGTATTTTTAGAGTGTGTACAGAGGGATGGCCGGCTGGGTTGTTTGAATTTCAAGCCCAGATTAAGGAACCCTGCGCCCTCTCCTCCCTCCCCTATTTATTTTTCCATCTCTAAATGATGTCAATGGAAGCACCGCTAGAGTGCTATTTATAGAACTCCCCCCCCCTCAAACGACACCATCCTCGACATCACATGCTTGGTTGAGAGCTCTGCTGCCCACAATGAACCACCTCAAGTGAAGAATCCGCATGAATCGAGCCGCTGAATATTTATGAACGGCTCTGTCACATGTTGCCCCCCCCCCCCCCGCCCCCCATGAATGGGTGTGTATGTGTTTTCTGTCCATGCCTGGTTATTGTCTCTGCAGCCTACATCCCTCCTATAAGAGACACAAAAACAACAAAGGAAAAGAAAAGCCATTGAGAAGGAAAAGGGGAGATGCGGCTCCTCATTCACTCATTCATCAGTTTCACAATCACGCACTCATTCGTACCATTGTGTCCCGCATAGTCCTGGAAAGCCACCTGTTCTTTACTCCAGCTTGTTTTTTGTTTTTTTTTGAGGGGGGGGGGGATGTTCTTTTTTCAATCAACAACTTGAATTTCTTCGTGTGTGCGCTCGAGGTGGGGGGAGCGGGGACAAGAGTACACGGTGTTCCCTGGGCATGAGTTTTGGGAGCTCTGCACGGACCGAGTACGCCCCCCCCCCCCCCCCCCCCCTCCGCCCCCGCCCCCGCCCTTCCCCACGACTCTTTCCGTCTCTTGACATTCGCATGTGAGATTACGTAACATCGTTTGCGGAGGGCTGAAAAGCCGGAGGAGCGGGTGGTGGTGGTGAGGGAGGGGGGGGGTGGAGGGAGGGAGGAAGGGAGGGAGGTAAAGTATCCTTCCATCACAAATAAATCACGGTTTGATGCACAAGCGCGTTCGATTGAGAAGAACTCATGAGGTCTGTCTTTTTTTTTTTAAACTGCCTACTATTTCTAAAATAAACGACCCCTCCACCCCCTTCTCTTCCCTTCCCCAAAATCCATCATCCACCCCCACCCCCGCCGTTAATTTCGGAAAAGCTGATTTTCAACCCCGTCCTTCATCAACAGAATCGGTAGATCAGGGGCTGAGTCGGAGGGATCCGAGGGTCTGACGGGGCAGGAACACGCCCAGGAACCCGTTTCATCGCCGCTTGCGGCTTCACAATATCCCCCCGTAAAGCCACTGGGATATTTTAAAAGGTGTTATTTGGTCTCATGTACGTCTTTCGAGAGGCGGAGGAGAGGAGAGATTATTTCACATGCCCATGTCTCCGTATGTTGGGATATTTGTATTCCTGTCGTCCAAAATCTGGAACTGACTGTCTTATTCCCATTTTATTTTTCAATGTCACCGTATCTATATGCACATAATGACCAGCAGCAGAGGGAGGGGCGGGTGGGTATTTATAGCGCCACTGTGTGCATCCACCACGGACACATGTGCAGCAGGCGCTCCCCTGCACTCCCGCTGAAGTTGATATGTTAACACTCACTGGCTGCTATATTTAGCCCAGCCTCACAGTGATGTTACTATTCCCAGCATTGTACATGAGGGGGAGGATGTTGCATTTATATATAAATATATATACACACACACACACACACAAATGCTCCCTTTTCACAACGGATTCCTTTTTTTTTTCTCTATGAACACATTGCAATCGGCCACTCACAGCTCTGGACACATGAATGGGTGAAGAACTCAGATGTGTGTAACTGACCTCTGACCTCTGTGTAGGGCAACAGCCCAGGAAGAAAAACACATGCATTCTTCCCTCAGAGTACGAAGCTTAAACAGCTTGAATCACTTCTAGTGAGATTTCAGCCCCACGGACAGATCCCCCCCCCCCCCCCCAGGACTCATCTGGGGGTGCAGAAGATGGCCATTTGAGCACTTCGATCTCAGTTAAGAACCATACAGAATCACATTATATATTACATGTTATATTTTGATAACATGCGGGGGTTCTGTAAGGACACCTCAGTTCAAAGTGTGGTTAGACGCCTCCAAGAGATCAACTACCCACCCTAAGGGCTAATGCATCGCGTATGCTCGGAGATGGTCTGCCATTCATTTGGTGAATTCTCTCCAATAATCCTGTTTATATAGAGCGTAGGATAATAGCCGTACAACCGAGTCGACGAACAGGAACACTTAGTTCCTCAATCTACTTTAGAGGTTGTGGTGTAAAATTGAGTTCAGAAAAGGAGGAAGTACAGGTTTAACTTAACATTACAGCCGGTAGTAGTCTGGCATAAGACTATAACAGTAGATGTAAGTGTGTGTGTTAAACTAGAAGTTGCACCTTGTTATTCAGGACAACAATCGCATCAACGACATAAAGAAGGTAAACAGGCCTGAGAACACCACAATCACTTCTCAATATACTCCCAATAAGAGCACG